>NC_138742.1:6611867-6914367 GCF_965113295.1 Leuciscus leuciscus
TCAGAAAGAAGCCTGGCATTACTGTGAGGTGTCTGACCCTATGTCATGAATATTCATGAGCTTATACTATCTGTCAGCCAGTGGCCCATCATTGTGTCATCTTTATCAGCGTGTGTCATTTCGCTGGCACTGGCTTGGAGAGGCCTGATTTGTAATTATGTTGTTCGATGCCACAAGGCTTTGGCTGTGAGACGCATGAGGATGGACCCTGGTCACAAGGACACTACGTTGTATGAAACCTGTGCTTTTTGTTAGACTGGTGTAATCATGAAAATGTTGAACTAGAAGTTATAACATAATCTATATTGATCTAATTATGTTTTCAGACTGTGGAAAAACTAGTTATCAGGTGTTTTCAGTCTCATCTGAAGTGTTGGGAGGAACACATTACAAGTAACATGCATGCATTACAGATTACTGTTTTGACGTAACGAGTAAAGTAATGCATTGCAAGTAATGTGCATTACGTAATCAGATTACTTTTTTGATGTACGAGTAAAGCATTACAAGTAACATGCATCACATAATCAGATTACTTTTTTGATGTAACGAGTAAAGTAATGCATTACAAGTAATGTGCATTACGTAATCAGATTACTTTTTTGATGTAACAAGTGATGAATTACAGATAACATCCATTACGTAATCAGATTACTTTTTTTAATGTAACGAGTAAAGTAATGCATTACAAGTAATGTGCATGACATAATCAGATTACTTTTTTGATGTAACAAGTAATGAATTACAGATAACATCCATTACGTAATCAGATTACTTTTTTTAATGTAACGAGTAAAGTAATGCATTACAAGTAATGTGCATTACGTAATCAGATTACTTTTTAGATGTACGAGTAAAGCATTACAAGTAACATGCATTACGTAGTCAGATTACTTTTTTGATGTAACGAGTAATGTATTACAAGTAACATGCGTTACGTAATCAGATTACTTTTTTGATGTAACGAGTAATGTATTACAAGTAATGTGCATTATGTAATCAGATAACTTTTTTGATGTAACAAGTGATGAATTACAGATAACATGCATTACGTAATCAGATTACTTTTTTGATGTATGAGTAAAGCATTACAAGTAACATGCATTATATAATCAGATTACTTTTTTAATGTAACAAGTAAAGTAATGCATTACAAGTAATGTGCATTATGTAATCAGATTACTTTTTAGATGTACGAGTAAAGCATTACAAGTAACATGCATTACGTAATCAGATTACTTTTTTGATGTAACGAGTAATGTATTACAAGTAACGTGCATTACGTAATCAGATTACTTTTTTAATGTAACAAGTAATGCATTACAAGTAATGTGCATTATGTAATCAGATTACTTTTTTGATGTAACAAGTAATGAATTACAGATAACATGCATTACATAATCAGATTACTTTTTATGTAATGAGTAAAGCATTAAAAGTAACATGCATTACGTAATCAGATTACTTTTTCTGATGTAACAAGTAATGCATTACAAGTAACATGCATTACGTAATCAGATTACTTTTTTGATGTAACGGAAAATTACATTCTAATAACACAAATACATTTATTTACAGCCAAAAAAGTTCTGAAGATGAAATATTTTTAAGAGCAACAATCACAGTAATAGAATTGTAGCTGAAATATAGCTAGTGATGCATGATGCCCAATTTAGTGGACAGATGATTAATCAAGAATTTCCTCCCAATCTAAAATCAATACTTGGAAAATCTAACAATATAACTCAGATGTTACTTGATGTTACAGCTTTTAATGAACTCGGTGTGTAAAATGGTTAGTTGCATTTAATTACTATTACTATTATATTCAAATATATTATATTTATTATATATATTATTAATGGTTGATAATGAAAGGATGAGAGACATAGAGAAACTGAGAAAAATAGAAGATATATTGTATATTTCACTCTGGTCTCCTATCTATCTTTAGGTTTAGGTTTAGGTTTAGGTTTAGGTTTATTTGTTTAGCACGTTTAGTACAAGTACAAAACTATGCAAGGAGGGAACGAAGCCACTCTAGGCTTGTACAGAGCTCCACTCCTGACTATCTTTTTATAGCTGACCATGCAACATGGTACGCACATACACAAGCATTGTCCATCCATACCGTCAGACATAGATAAATTGTCGCTGTGCCTGAAACAAATTGGCCCAGGTTAAAGAGAAGGCGTTTGTAAGAGCGTGTAGAGAGGTCGTTCTACTCTGCGTCCCTGCAGTGTTGCTGACAGTCACTTTACTTCAGCCAGCACATATTTCACGTCTTCACAAGCTTGCCAAGGATTTCTCATTCAGAGCTCATTACTTCGCCTGACAATTAATTAATAATAGTGGTCTCCGCTTCGTCCGTGGGGATCACGGTAACGCAGGCCTGCTCAAGTGTGGCCTATATGTGGGAACGGTGTCTCGAGTTCGGCAGAGGTCTTCAGGTTGTTGAAGGTTGGTTTGAAGGGCCAGATTTGCTATGAGTCCCAGAATTGGGATAGGTAATATTTAGTTGATATTTATTTTATTTCGTAATTACCAATACTACATTTACATGAAGTACATTTACATGAAGGCCCTATGTGGTTTGAGTGATCAGATGCCGAAAGAATTTCGGAGGGCATTTACACCTGGGGCCAGATTTTTATCTCATCAAAGTGCTGATGTGAGTGTAAAGTTCTGCGTGTGATTACTGATGACGACGCACAAATTAAAGAACACAGACGCAGCCGGATCATTTCCATAATGACCAACACAATCTTATCAAGAGCCGTGCAAATCAGAGTCTAGTTTAAGACATGCTTTTTTTCGGAGGTAAATAATGGCGCAAATACCAGTAAATTGACAAGCGAAAACCTTAGTAAATCACATTACATGATTCATTTAAATACTCTCCTCCCATAACTTTTGCATCTGAAAGGGAAACTCCTACAAATGCATACAGTATGCAATAAGGTCAGCCGCAAAAATAACCCTGTCCACGCCTTTTCAGCGCTAAATCTTCACTGTCTCTAGTAAATCCTGACAGTAGTTTTTTAACGGCGAAACAGGGTTTGCACTGGCATAAGCTGTTTGTAAATCTGGCCCCTGGTCTTTTCACAATCAGATAGATATCGATCATGAGAAAACGCACGAAGTGACCAGGTGTAAACAGGCCCGATATTTCACACCACTTGCATCTTCAGACTGTGGCAAATGCTTTTGCAGATGTTTGCTAAAATGATTATGCACTTATCAAATAAATCAGTGTATGCCATGTAAATCACACATGTTTTAATTATGGAAGTAGGCCACAGACTGTGGGAGGGGGGCGGGCGAGGAGTGTTGCATTAGCCGATGTTCGTGACACACACACACAGTTCATGTCGCTGCGGATCCTCAGACTTTTGGTGGCGATAATTAAATTTCCCAGAATGAGCACTGCCACTGTGACACAGGGGTAACACCTAGAATATCCCTCTCTCTCTCTCCTTCAATCCATCTCTGGAGGAACAGATAGAGACAGGGTGAAACAAATGTGTTTCATCAGGGGACCGCATGCCAAAAAAAAAAAAAAAAAAAATCCTATTTGTTCCGAGTTGCTCTTTATCGCCGCTGAGATATGGGCGGCACTGGAAGGTCGTGAAATGACCTAATGAATCCTGTCCATGAAGGGGAGGCGAGATCTGCTTTTAGGCAGATACTGCAGAGAAAGATTTCATCCAATATTTCTTTTTTTCCTTCTTCAGTAAATTGTCGTGACTGAAATGATTCCCTGTGAGCTCTTTCGCTCCTCATCTCTCCGTATTAAAATCCATGCGGTTGATTCAATTTTCTCCTGCTAATTACTGCTGCACAACTTTAATATTCTTTAACCTTTCGTGATTAAAGTTTTCTCGAGGTGGGTGGATGGGGAACGGCTAAATCAAAGATTGTTAATCTTCATTCTTATGCTATTATTTCCCGTCTCACGTAGCGTGGCGGGTGTTCGGCCGTCACGCTATCACACACCTGATTATTTCACACAAAGCTGCGTGTGTTTGACATGCCTGTGATTGACAGCCTGAATGGCGACCCTCAATGACTGTGTGTATTGTATTTATCAGCTGAATGTTTTAGGATTATGTTCACAATCTGTGCTATATTTTCATAGCTGATAGATTATTTATTCAAACTCAACTTATGAGGTCACCTTGAAAATGTTCATAATGTTCTTTTGAGTGCATTTAAATATGTAAAGAATTGTTTTATTTTTACATTCTGTGGTGAAAAAATCTCTCCTCAATAAACCACACAATTTGGGTTGTCATTAGGGTTCTAAGAGTAAAGTATGAGCAATAGTATGAGAGTTGCTTGACGAATCAGCAAGCATATATCTGTCAAAAACTGAATATATTCTGCATATGAACCAACTGTTGCTTTGTCTGTGATTTATGATAAGATCGAAGCAGGAATCGTTGATGTGACGGTTGTTAAGCAATTCACATCAAGCAGCTTAGCTGAAATCTGCTATGTCAGTAACTGAGGACCTTTTTCTGTTTGTTGTACTGATTTTATCAGCTTCTGTTCAGCAGTTTCTATCTGCACAAAACAAATGGGAATAACCAGCTTTGTAAACACTGGTAACAGTCTGTTTTGACTGACATGAATTAAAATATGTGTCGTGTGTGAAATATGTGTTGATAAAGCCTATGGTGTGTCCTATCACAGACTGTTTATTTTAATATTGCTCAGAATTTCATTAAAAGATTTCTGCCAAGAGAACTCTCAGAGTGTTTGCCACCAATGGATGTGACAATATTGATATGTTTGGTCTTGGCCGAATAGATCTGCTGCACTGCTGATGCTGTTGGTTATTTGTTACACACACGACACAGCTGTGGGCAAGTAAGACATGCTGTTGCTGTACAATATACATGAGTAACCCGTATCAGATCTATACAGGTGGAGCTGGGGAAGGTGGAGGGCTTCTGAAAGCGCACTGCAACTGCTACAGCAAATGCTGACCAAGTATTTGAGGGCTGAGCTGTGAGTTCATTGGCTACTGATACAGCAGGAACCAATCAGCTGTGCCCTATAGAGAATGATGTGATTGCAAGCAGGTTGAGTTAAAGACCTCTCAGCCTGCGCCATCTAGAGTTTCACAACATAACTTTTTATTTGTGCTAGTGGCTTTGACTTTGATCATTCAGAGTTGTTATATTTTTGTGGAAAATTGCAAGCAATTATTGTTCACATTTCTACCCTTTTATCATATTTTGACTGCAGGGCTCTGAAATATCATTTAGCTCTTAGTGTGCGTGTTTATTTATTAGGGAATTTATTTATTTTAAAAAATGTAACAAATGTGCCTTTATGGTTGTTTGTCATTGTCATTAATATAAATGTTAATATTGCTAAATGCATGGGAGATTATTTAAAGCTGCAGTCCGTAGTTTTTCCTCTTTGTCGCCATCTCTGTTCGAGATCTGCAATTGCACAGTTATTCGCGGAATTATGGAGATATGTGGATACTGTCATTCGGAATCACAGATTCTACTTATTGGAAGTATGACCAATATAAGAATTTTCTCCGGAAAATGTAATCTGAACAAGTAACATCCACTTTTGTTCTGACTGAAGGGGGAAAAAGCATTGCAGTAAATCGTGCTGATTAAATCTAACGATCGCTTATCGTATCACGTCAAACCCTGCAAATTATACTTTGTTCTGAAATTGTTAATGTTAACAACATCAGCATTGCGTGACTACATTTAATGCCCTTCCGATATTTATGCTTGTGTTCGCACGGGCCGGTTTCAGTCTCTTTTTTTCTGTAGCCACACCCAAGTTTGAAGTCTTTTGCGTTTTACAACGGGTGAATCTCCAGTTGTCACTGGTGATTGTCGTTTGAACTTCTCTGGATCCGCCATCAAATTAATAAGTTTAATAATATCAAGTGCTGTGAGAAAAGGCTATAAATCTCCACCACCAACATCCTCACACTCATAGCCCACTAGCCGAGACTCTTCTTTATGTGTACAGATGTGACGTAATGACGCAGAGACATGCTCGAATTTCCCGCGGAAATCCACCAGTACCGCTGGAATTAAAAACATTTAAGCTTACAAGCTTACCGTTTTGAATCGAGCTAAGGCAAGCAGAGCGTTTTGAACTCTGGCTGGTTATGTACTTGCTCAAAAAAAAGAAAAAAAGAAAAAAAAGAAAGAAATTGGGGATAATTTTTAACCCAAAAAAATTACACACTGCAGCTTTAACAGTGAATTAATTTTAAATTGATTTAACCTAAAATTATTTAAATATCAAATATATATTTATATATTTTAAATATATTTGAGGAAATAACATTGTTGGTCTTTTCCTCATTATACATTTTACGTGCACTGTTGTTGTTTTTTCTTTATTTCTTTCAAAAAAAAAAAAAAAAATTTAAAGGTTGAATTCAATTGTATCATTTGAATTTAATCCACAAGATACCATTTAATAATTACCATCTTCTTCTCCATTTTCAGGGATCTAGGTGTTTTCACAAATCAGCCTTAGACCATGACAGCCGTCCTCTCACATGAACACATGGAGTTACTGCAATATTTAAGGCGACTACAGATGAAATGCTTCATTATTAGTGCTGTGTCAGAGCCAGGAGGAAATCTCTGCAGATGGAAACAGAAACAAAGAGCCTTCGGAGAGAGAGAAGCGTGGGAAATGCATTACAGAGGTATTGATCACAGTGACATGTCTATCAGCTTTGACTTCCACGGAAAAGGTCACACGGCTTGAGCCCGTCTCCCAGATTCTGAGAGAAAATGAGAGAAAAAGACAAGGACTGAGGGAGACTGAGACATTCAGAAAACAATGTTTGTTCATATCGAATAATTGAACCTTTTTTTTTTCATCATTGGTGAGTAAATGATGACAAAATGTTCAGTTGTTTAAGATCATGTCATTCAAACCTGTATGGAACACAAAATTTGATATTTTGCTTGTTCAGACAGCTCTTTTCCTTATAATGAAGCAATACAGTAACCCCGGAAGGAGAATATCAAGCTCCAAAATGAAGGGAAAAAAGTCTCTTTTTTTTATAATTTTTTTTAGTTCAACAAAATCCATCCCCATTCATTATATGTGACCCTGGATCACAAAACCAGTCACAAGTTGCACGGGTATATTTGTGGCAATAGCCAACAATACATTGTATGGGTCAACATTTATTTTATGCCAAAAATAGTTAGGATTTAAAGTAAAGATCATGTTCCATGAAGATATTTAGTAAATTTCCTACTGTAAATATATAAAACATTTATTTTTGTGAGTGAATGCTGCACAATCGCAAACATAAATGGACTTTAAAACTTTAAAGGCGATTTTCTCAATGTTTCGATTTTTTTGCACCCTCAGATTCCAGATGTTCAAATAGTTCTCGGTAAAATTGTCCTGTTTTAACAAACCATACATCAATGGAAACATTTTCAAAAATGTACCTATGGTTTTGTGGTCCAGGGTCACATATGGAAAAACATTTCGCTAAACATCTCCTGCATTCCACAGAAGAAGATCATACAGTTTTGGAATGACATGATGATTAATAAATGATGATAGAACTTTCCTTTTTGGCTGAACTGTTCCTGTAAAACAATGTTGCATGGTCTGAGCCAACAGCCTTATGGGTAGCACTCCAACATTTGGTGCGGTTGTGCTTCGGGTGGTCTGAGTTTGAGTCCCAGCTCATGGTCTTTTACCGATCTCAACTCCATTTTGCTTCCTGTCTTCTCTCCAGCTATACTATCAAAACAAAGGCTAACATAAATATTTTAAAAAGAAATCTATATTGCATGTATGCATGCTTTTAAGAAAGCATGGTGCAAGTCTTCAACCGAAGATGTTTCTAGTAAAACTGTGCACCAGCGCTCGATCCTTAATGTGAGTCAGCGTTCTGACTCTAATTTCCTGGGAGAGTGCGTGGATGTGCGTATGTGCACGAATGAGGTTTTCACCTCGAAAATTCCTCTGTGATCACAATGTTACAAATCAAAGCAGACAGCAATGCCTGCACCTATTACAGTCCCCTCATTCACCGTAATCGTGACTCATCTCACTTTCCTGTAAATCTTTGTCCTCTGGTTTATGTAGTGCAGTTTAAATCTCTGAAACCCGCTGGGCGTGAAGTGTCTCGTAAAACTGATGAATCTGCTATTCATGACGGGATTGGTGAAGCCTTATCGGAGCAGCTGGGACGTGCACGAGTCTCCCGTCAGGCCTGGATGTGTTGGGTTTCACTTCTCAAGGGGACTGGATTGTTCTGCAGTGCAATGAGGTAAGAGTCAAACCCTGACCCTCATATGCTCGCGGTCCAACTCTAAAAAGGTATTATAAAAGTACTGCATATTTTTGTGCACGGTTTTCCAACTCTTCGGAAGCCATATGATAGATCTGTGTGAAAAACAGACATGAGGAAGAGTAAAAGATGACAGAGTGCTGCAGCGATGACGTGTTTCGTCACTCTGGTTCCCTTGACAAAAAAACAATTGGATTTTTCCATTGGCTTTTGTATTGTTGCAGAAAATAAGCTCTGTGACCAACAAACGTTTATGATTCTTACACATTTAGTTCACAAATGAACACAACTTTTAGTAATTTTGAAGCCTAAATACAAGAAGCAAAAAGCTACAACTCTTAGACAACTCTTTATTTAAAGGGGTCCTATTATGCTTTTTCAGCTTTAGTTAAAAGTATCTGCAAGGTCACAAAGCTCAAAGTCCACTCCAAAAGGGAGATATTCACTTTAACAGAAACACTTTTCAAGAACTACACCAAACGGCTCGTTGGGACTACTACTTCTTCTGGATCTTGTGAAGTCACAATCTCACTCATTTAAATAATCTCCGCCTACAGAATCAGGAAAATTTGGGACGAGGCCTGAGCATGAGCTGCGCTAAAGAAGAAGCTGTTTTTTCATTTAATGAAAAAGATGCCGTTTTTTCCACCCCAGTTACAAAACCCTTTTGTTCGGCCTTCCTAAGGTGGAAAACAGTGGTTAAAATGTATTATTTTATCAGTGTGCTGCACATTTTACGAAGGACAGCTTCCAGAACCTATGAGAGTACAATGTCGGCTACGCACAAAAGCTTCTCCTGAAACACGGAGCAATTCCCATTTTGTCGGTACAATATGGATCTCATTATTTTCCACATATTTTACATTATTGAAGCACTTCTCTTCTCAGTCTATCTAAAACTCTTACAAAAGCAAGAGCCACTACATTGACACTGTAATGTTAGCTAGCAGGCTAGCGCAGCCAAACCTTTGTTTACATCATAGCAAAAACATAAAACATATAGTTGGAACGGTCAATAGGAAACAACATTTTTTGTTGTTGTGTTTCCTATTGACCGTTCCAACTATATGTTTTATGTTTTTGCTATGATGTAAACAAAGGTTTGGCTGCGCTAGCCTGCTAGCTAACATTACAGTGTCAATGTAGTGGCTCTTGTAAGAGTTTTAGATAGACTGGGAAGAGAGGAGCTGCAATAATGTAAAATATGTGGAAAATAATGAGATTTTTGAACAATCAAGCATGAAAACCTTTTCTAGTACACCCCCCAAAACAAAATCAAAACTCTGAAAAAGGATAAAACACATTCAAAAAACCCATTGACTTCATTATGACGGACCTGATAGTGCTAAAAAGCTAAACTCATATTAAAAATATGTCATCCCTTCCGCACTCTATTGTCATTTTTGGATAAACTATTCTGTGCTATGCATACTCTCTTTCTATCTCTCTCTGTGTGTGTGTGTGTGTGTGTGTGTGTGTGTGTGTGTGTGTGTGTGAAATCTGGTTGGTGTGCAGCAGATTTCCATCGCGTCTGAAGAGAAACGGCCTCCATCAGATCTCCATGCTGTTTGGATTCCCCCTCACGTCAGCGAGACACGCGTCTCTGAGTCATGCAGGCTGGGACGGATCCACAGTTCTGCAGCATCACTGCAGTCTCTCTCACGCACTGATGCTTTGTGTCTCAAACGTCGACTGTCACTCTGGTAGTATGTGAAGGATTTTCTCTTCCAATTTATTTCCTGGAAGGGTTCCATAAACTCCCTTTATGTTCTTGACATCATCCGTAGAAGAATGAAAGACAACTACCAACAATAAGCCATTTTCATCTTCACATAATAAATCACATTCTTGAGCTCTGTCCCAAAAATAGTCAGGAAATCAGTTACCGTTCTAGGGCAGCATTGTTTGATGTTAGCATTCTGTCAACCTAATGGTGATAATCTGATATCACACAAAAATATTGGGTAAAATAGATCATTTTAAATATTTTTTATCAATGCTTTTTTGTATTGAATGAAATGTAAGTATTTGTAGTCAACATTTCAATCGGCTATCTTGAATATTTTCACTGCATTCTCTGTAAAGGATGCGTTTACATGCGTTTCCGCCTTTGAAATTATTCAAAATGAGTAAAAGGCAGCAAATGATGTTGACTGACTACCTTTTGGAACAGACTTTGCATCAGCAGTGCTTATGATGAAGTGTCTAGGTAGGCATCTTACTCAATTTTGAAACAGAGATGAAATAATTAAAATGGCAAAATTAAAAAGCTAAATATTGCATACCTGACATGCAGGGCAAAAAAATATATCATGGCCTTATTAATTAGTTCCATAATTTTTGTTAGTATTTTAGAGCATATTTATTTTTTGTTTGTTTTCATTCTTTGACAAGCTCACTTGTTTTTATTTTTTAGTTTTGAAGAGTTATCCTCTTCTTAATATTTTTTTAAAGGGATACTCCACCGTTTTTTCATATTAAACTATGTTATTCCCTTAACTAAGACGAGTTGATACATATCTCTCTCGTCTCAGTGCGTGCACTCAATCGCTCTGGTGCGCGGCAACACTTTGATAGCACTTAGCTTACCCCAGTTCATTCATTAGGAACCAAACAGAGATGAAGCTAGAAGCGACCAAACACCTCCACGTTTTCCCTATTTAAATACAGTTACACGAGTAGTTACACGACCAAGTATGGTGACACAAAATAAAACGTGGCGCTTTTCTAAGCGGGTAAAAAGGATAACTATAATGTATGGCGGAATAGCACTTGATGTTGGGAGCAACTTTTTATGCTTTTTACCCGCTTAGAAAAGCGCCACGTTTTATTTTGTGTCACCATACTTGGTCGTGTAACTACTCGTGTAACTGTATTTAAATACGGAAAACGTGGAGGTGTTTGGTCGCTTCTAGCTTCATCTCTGTTTGGTTCCTAATGAATGAACTAGGCTAAGCTAAGTGCTATCAAAGTGTCTGACAAAAGAACTGACAAAAATGTAAAATGTGTACCTTGAATGCAATGTAAGTCGCTTTGGATAAAAGCGTCTGCCAAATGCATAAATGTAAAATGTAAATGTAAGTGTCGCCGCGCCAGAGCGATTGAGTGCACGCACTGAGATGAGAGAGGTATGGATCAACTCGTCTTAGTTAAGGGAATAACATAGTTTAATATGAAAAAACGGTGGAGTATCCCTTTAATAAACGATAACAACCTTGCTCCCCAGTAGACTTCCTTGGTCAACCAGCATAACCAGAAGAATCATGTTGGTCATGTTACACACAGCTTTGCTAATGAACAGCATGGCAAAACTGGTCCGACAGCTTGACCAACAACTATCCAGCATTTATTGATAACAGTGTACAACAAAGTTGCAATTACAGCTTCATTTAAAACACAACCGTATACTAAGGCCGCATTTACATTACTTTTTTCTGATGTTTTCCTCCCAGTTGGCACAGATCGGATATGACCCATGAACATGCAAGCAGAAAAAAAAGCAAATTCTCTCCGATCGGTTTCAGGCCTCAGATATATATCAGATACGTGCATTTGCATCTGCCATGTATGTGCACAGATCGGATATTCAATGCGAGTCATACATCATTGAAAAAGCTGCAGTGGTGAATGACGTCAACTCAGGTGGACACCAACCGTGAACACACGACTCTTTTCCATTGCTCAATGGAGGACGAAGGCTCAACCCAAAGTTTTGCTGACCTTTAAAGATAAAAAGCTTAAAGGGGTGATAAACTGAGAAATCTAAATTTCCTTGAGCTTTTGACATACAGTATAAGAGATCATCATACTATAATAATATCCTGTAAGTTTCAGAACTGAAAACTACCTTGTTAGTCCAATAAAAGCTTTTATAGACATCAGGTTCAGCAAACGACTCGTTTTTCAAAGTGTGGAACTATGACGTCAAAGAGGATAAAACACCACCTCCACAAAAGAAGATCAACGCCTACTTCAACACGGCCTGTTTAGCCCCGCCCACCGATTCGCCCAAACATGCTAAATAACATAGGACGAAATGATAATTGCTAAACCGGATCGAGCTACTTCCAAGCAATAAACATGCTGTTTACTAAATATTGTGCAGTGCCTGTTTGTGGAAGAAGACAGTCTGCATAAGCTTCCTTCGGATTCCAGCATGGTTAAACTTTATTAAATCAGTCAATCACAATTTCCCGACACGGATCTGCCAGCAACATGTAAGTAACCATGTGTATTCTAATGCCTGATCTGCGATCAGTGATTTCTGTGTAATTATTCAAGTTCAGATATTTCTCTTAAAATCGTTCAATACTGTTTATGCATCAGTGACTAAACGATCAACTTCACATAATTTCTCGTAGTATTATGAAAATAATCTTTTTTAAACTGTTTCAAAGAACGATCCCTTTCCAATCGCCCAAGCTGTCAATCAAACAGCACAGCGCGAGCCGCGAGAGCTTATCTGGACACTTACCAAACTCGTGATGAAATAATGACACTGTTACACTACACAACGAAGCTCTTACTGTGTATTCACATCGTGTTTGCATTGTGATTTGGTGTAAGCATTTGTGAGAGTGCAAAAATTTCGTTGCAATGATAAGATCTTTATTCACGGGATCAACAGACTGTCTGTCATCTGCTCAGTCAGTGCTCATCATGCTGCAACCTTTCATGTGATGGAATAGATTTAAATATAATGCTTTAAACGATACTTTTCACGATTTGTTAATCTCGATAGCTGTAATAGTAAAAACGTAGTAAAAGTTTTCGAGAGAGTTCATGTAATACTAGCTATTTCATATGCAAGCATGTCAGCCAATCACAGCAGTGGGCGTTTGCACTGCAGTCTCACAGCAGACACGCCCCTTAAAACAGAGCGTTCAAATCTGAGGCAGAAATCAGGCTTGGAAAAATTGCTTTTATTTATAAATTATGACAATTTTTGATGTAAAAATCATACTAACATTATAAGGGCACCCCAGGCAACATTATAAAATAATAAAACAATCCAGTTCATGACCCCTTTAAAAGGAAAAGATTGTATTATCATTTCATCTTGCAAATCATGCCATTTTTGCTTCCTTTTCGGCCTAAGCTTTTCCAGGTCAGTACTTCTACCTTAGGTTGTTTCGCCGAGTGCATTGGATAAATGCAGATATCGGATAGGGGTCACTTTTAAAAGAAGATGTAAGCTTGATTGTCAAGAATATCAGATATATTCAACAAATCGGAATTGGACATCCAAACCTGCGGTGTAAATGCAGCCTAAGTGAGCACTAAATGAGCGCACGAGGACAGGACCACCCTGCGTCTCCCGTCACTTCATAAGCACATTAGAGACAAGAGAGCCAGGGCTAATTAATATCCAATTAATATGCACGACAGCACTTCAGCAGCCCTTATCGAGTGAAAATGCACTGTTTAATGCTTTCACTGAAGGGTTTTTAAATCAGGACTTTGTGTCTCATTAATATAGAGACAAGATGTAATGTTATTATTGAAACGTACGCTCTCAAGTGTCAGCTCTCATGCATTTTCCTAGTGTTAATTAATACTAAAAAAATAGATATCTATATTAATAGTAATCAAGAATCTGACTGTATGCTGTATGAATAAGCCATGCACTCAATTAAATGTAAATGTTGGGTATAATGGCAGTGCCATTTAACTGGAACTGTACCAGTGTGAAGAGTTGGATTTGAATGCTTGACGCTCATATTGTTATATTTGAACTGCGTTCATTTGCACTCTCTGGAATCCGTTCACATTGGATGCATGTCTTCTATCATGCTAATCGGTCGCTGTGATTTTTGCCAATTAAGACGTGTTCTTAGATCCACATCATTTGTTGATCCTGGAACAACATTCCTTTCCAAAAACATAGTCCTAACTCTATCCATACCCCTAAACCTAACCCTACCCATAACTTATCCATAAAATCAGAGGGAAATGATAGGTGAATACGAATGGAATACTAACCCTTGTTTTAACCCTAAACTTGACATTGACTGTAAACCTATC
The DNA here is from genome assembly GCF_965113295.1 of Leuciscus leuciscus. Taxonomy (NCBI): domain Eukaryota; kingdom Metazoa; phylum Chordata; class Actinopteri; order Cypriniformes; family Leuciscidae; genus Leuciscus; species Leuciscus leuciscus. The sequence continues at coordinate 6,626,212 of NC_138742.1, forward strand.
CCTCAAATCTGATTGGTTGATTGTTGTTCATGTCCAAGGAACAAGTTCTACTTGGTGAAATCACGTTCACCCATGTGAATAAGTACATGTGCACTACATGGATGTCTTTGGCTGTTACAGCACATCTTGCTGTTTTTTTGTTTTGTTGTCTCATGCTATGAGTGCCATGTTCGGAATTTGGAAAAATACGGAAAACAACTTGCATGCATTCATGCATTGCTTCTGTGGTAACAAGCCTTAGTACTCAAAGGGGGCGAGAGGGATTGTCTTGTGCCATTATTTTGGCAGCTTACTAGATATGGGACCAGAGCTGAAAATATTTAATATTTCATTCTTGATTAACAATACAAAGCCTATTTTTTTTTATTTATTTTTTTATTTTTTATGAACTCTTTCCCCGCCATTGAGAGAATTTTCCATCATTTATGAGACAACGCTTCCCCGCCATTGACGGAATTTTCCAGCATTGCTTACAGTGTAGTCTTTAAAAAAACGACGCTATTTTCTCAGCTTTTTGTTCAAAACGTTGCTTTTTTTTTTTTTTTTTTACATTCAAGTGTTGATAAAAAAAAAAAAAAAAGACTGTATGAAAGTAAAATAAATCGTTTGTGTTTGTTTGTTTAAAAAAATCTTATGGGGGCCATGAAATCTTTGTGAAAATTATCCAAAAATGCTGGCGGTGGCTGGCAACTGTTTTTAAAAAAAAAAAAGAATCTAAAGAACCTTTTTCCTATAGAGAACCTTTTGTGCAATGTAAACATTCTATGGATGTTAAAGGTTCTTTATGGAACCATCAATGCCAATAAAGAACTTTTATTTTTAAGAGTGTAGCAAATGTAACTTTAGCAAGAAAAATCCTAAAGATAAACATCTAGTAATTTAATAATTTAATAAACATCAAGCAATTTCACAAGTACGTGCACAAAGCACGTATTCCAAGCAATTGTCTGTTTACTAAATATTGTGCAGTGCCTGTTTGTGGAAGAAGACAGTCTGCATAAGCTCAAACAAACTCTATTTTGGTTGCATTGTAAATCTGCAAACTGTAGTTTCACGTGTGTACAAATGTGTACAAGTTTGCCACACATGGCTGAAATAACTATCAAATGTTTCTTTTTTTGAGGGCACTCTGTATTCCACAAACAAATATTATTTATCACCCCATTTCTTCCATCCTGCATCTTTCTCAGGAGAACACAGCGTTTGTCTGATTGATTGAACGTCTTGGTTAGATGCTTTTCACACGGGGCCGATACCAAGCTGAGCTCCGTCTCACATCAAAGGTAAATGTTTACTCTCTGACGTAATATCCAAGCCAACATCTCATCTCTCTTTCCTTTTATAAAAATATTCATAGTGTGCATAAATACATCAAATAATTCAGAGCGACTATTGACACGCAGGTGAAAATAACACTAGCTGTGCAGCTCGGTCTGCTGAATCCTGTCAGAGCAAGATGTAATGTTTCATGTTATCGGAGATGTGACCTGAAAATGCAGTTTAATGGCATATGTGACCCTGGACTACAAAACCAGTCACATGGGTCAATGTTTTTAAATTAAGTTTTAAACATCACATGAAAGCTGAATAAATATGCTTTCCATTGATGTATTTGGCTGAGATACACCTATTTGAACATCTGGAATCTGAGGGTGCAAAAAAATCGAAATATTGAGACAATTGCCATTAAAGTTGTCTATTTATGTTCATGATTGTGCAGCATTCACTCACAAAAATAAATGTTTTATATATTTACGGTAGGAAATTTACTAAATATCTTCATGGAACATGATCTTTACTTAATATCCTAATGATGTTTCGCATAAAAGAAAAATCGATAATTTTGACCCATGCAATGTATTGTTGGCTATTGCCACAAATATACCCGTGCGACATGTGACTGGTTTTGTGATCCAGGGTCACATATGTATACCATTCAAAAGATTTTTCTTTTTAAATAAATACTATATTCTGCATGCAATGATACATTAAATTGATCAAAAGTAACGAGTAAGACATTTAGAATGTTAAAAAAGATTCTAATTTCAAATAAATTCTGTTGATTCATCAAAGAATCCAGAAAAAAAAGTATCACGGTTTCCAAAAAGATATGAAGTAGCACAACTGTTTTCATCATTGAGATAATAATAATAAATGTTTCTTGGGCAGAATCATTTTTCAATGATTTCTAAAGGATCATGTGACACTGAAGACTGGAGTAATGATGCTGAAAATTCAGCTTTGATCACAGGAATAAATGACATTTTAAAATATATTCAAATAGAAAACAGTTATTTTAATAATAACATTTCACAAAATGTGTTTTTGCAGCATGTTTGATCAAATAAATGCAGCCTTTATGAGCATAAGAGACTTCTTAAAAAAAAAAAAAAAAATATTACCAACCACAATATACAGTATATAATTGATTATGTTTTACGTATTTAGATATAGAGCTTTCATGCATGGTGGAGAAATTTTAAGAGAGATTTTTTAAGATGACCTTGATTTGGAGGGAAAAAATTTAGATTCTAGGGCATTGTGTGTGTGTGTGTGTGTGTGTGTGTGTGTGTGTGTGTGTGTGTGTACAGGTTTATATTACATTGTGGGAACCAAATGTCCCCACAAGGATAGTAAAACCTGAGATCCCCTACATTGTGGTGACCAGCCAGCGGTCCCCACCAGGGAAATATATATAATTATATATAAATATATTATAAGTTATATTTTTTTGAAAATGTAAAAATTCAGAAAGTTGTGTGTGATGGGTGGGTTTAGGGGTAGGGTTAGTGTAAGGGGACAGAATACACAGTTTGTACAGTATAAAAATCATTATGCCTGGAGAGTCCCCACAAATATAGCGAAAGTGTCTGTCTGTGTGTGTTGTGTGTGTGTGTGTGTGTGTGTGTGTGTGTGTGTGTGTGTGTGTGTGTGTGTGTGTGTGTGTGTGTGTGTGTGTGCATGCGTGTGCTAATAATGACCAGTGGGAGTCTGAGACCTGTAGAACCAGGGAAAATTACCTCCAAGGCGTCGGACCGGACTCTCCTGCCATCAGGGCTGTGATGGTGTTTTTCTCTCTTTCTCTTCCCGGGGGAGCGAGTGACAGAAGGGATTAGAGAAGCCAACTAAAATGTGTGAAAGAAATGTGTGGCGGACTTGAGGCTGCATCCCTTCAGCAACAGATGGGCTCCTAATGAACAATCTTCCAGCCAACAATGTGGAATGAGCTGAACCATGTCAAGAGCCGCACTCAGAGACAGCAGGACCACCGAATGAGTCAAGGGGCCAGCAGACTCTTGTTACAGTCCTGGGTTGTTTTTCCGAAGAGGAGAGAAGAGATGTCACTACAGGTGAACACAGGAGGTGACCTAAACCACCTGTCCACTCGTTTGTATACCAGTGGCCACCTGTTTCCATGGCAACACAGTGTTGGTGGGTCACGTCACCTCAAAAGTTACCATTAAAGACTGTCCACACCAATGATGATAACTTTTAATAGGCTAATCGTTCTAATTTTATGAGAATAGGAAAGTCCACACAACAGCTAACGATAACGACACAGAGGAACAATATTATTGGAATCACTTTTTAGAGTGTTTATTTTTTCCCAGCTGATGAATGATAAAAACATCGATAGCCAATCAGAATCCATCTTGTTTTGAAGAGCTCGAGCAAAAAACTAACTTTTTTGCCTTGGTTGCACTGGTGCGCCTAACTTTTTTATTTAGGTGCACCAGCACAAAATTTGGGTGCACTGAAAATTTTTCTTGGCTCGCGTCACCTTTAACGCCACAATTCCAAGGTCACCTTTTTATCACGCTCTATATACATTCATATTATGTAAATGATTTTAAACAAGAATAAGGTGTAGGTAAATAAATAAAAATAAATAAAAAAATTTTTTAAAGTGCTTCACTGAGCTGCCAAACTAACTATTTTGAGTCTCTAGCTCAGGCGCGGTATAGGCTCTACCTCCGTCTCTGAGTCGGATGCCATCTCCGACGAAAGACCAGGGCTTGGCATCTTACCAGGGACTGGGGAGAATGGTGGCTGAAGTAGCTTCATGTCTGGGCTGTTGTCGGAGCATTGACCGGGGAGTAAAGGGTTTTAACGGTATTCCTACTCTTACCGATACTGCTTATCGATCCGGTACTTTAACTGTATTCTTATCGGTTCTTTTTGTTTTTATATATATATATATATATATATATTAGTCTAAAAAGAAATCTAATAAAGTAATCAAATGTAAAATAACACTGCATCATTTTTCATAAATAGATTAATGCTTAATAAAGCTGAAGTTATTCTTTCAAGAGCTTTGTAGTGATTTTTCTCTTGTTGTTTGATTCGCAGTAATGGCGCAATCGTCCGCATGTTTAATAGACTGCGGCCCCTTTAAGACCGAGTGCAGATCTGCTACTGATCTGATGCACCATATTCTCCCAACTATTTCCATAACTACGTCCATTTAAGACATAAACTGTTTTTAGTGAATCTCCAAGCCGGTCATTTTGACATACTTTTGTGTACATTTGATCGTTTAGACACGCACATTAAACCCAAAGTAGGCTATAATTTGCTTGTCTTGGTTTCGGTTTCGGAGCGCGTGCCGCCTTGCGAACAACATCTCTTGCGCAGATTTTGTGCTTTTAATAGCTCTTTTAATTATTTAACGCGTCTCGCAAGTTAGCAACAGTAGCTAGACTGCATTTTACAACAATCACCGATCGTGCTGATTCTGTCGTTAGGTTTGAGTTTTAGGGAGAAATGACAGTGTAATGCTGCGAAGAGAAGAAGTTGCACTAGATAGAATGCGGCTATAGTTTTTAATGGTTTTACCTCAATATATTATTTTTTATAATCTTTGGAAGCCGAAATCTAAAATAAAATCAGACTAATATCACAGACCTTAAGTGTAACCAGGCTACGTTTGAATGTTTAATTCTGTCCTCCGTCATCACTCATTAAGCGTGAGAGAAGAGTGTGAGTTCCGTCAAAGGAGAACAAACACTTAGTTCGTGGAGAGGCAGCGGATGCGAGGACGTTAGGTGCACCGGTGCGACCTAGGAACAATTTTAGTCGCACCCTTACAAAATTTGGTCGCATGTGCGCCCAAATTGGTCGCACTCTAGAGCCCTGCTCACACACCCCACACCCCACACCCCAGCTTAGTCTCCTCATATCCTGATAGCAATCACTCTGTTAAGCGGTCTAAATACATTTTTTAGAAATATATGTCGTCTGTGGAAGGCGTAGGACCATAAATTGTTCGTTCAATCGTTAAGTTCGGTCCGAACGGTATAGCATGCATTCCCTGACAGTCAATGTGTGTTTGCATACCACTGTGCAGGCTGTTCACGCAGACATTAGTCACCAGCGCGTTCACGTACACTGTGCAGACAGAGCGAGAATGGCAGGCAAGCAGCAACAACCTAACTTTGCAAGAAAAATGATTACACACTGACAAGTTTAGCTAGCTAAACAAACCGAAAACTTGCTGCATCTAATTCTGTTTTTAAGAATTTGTTTACATTTGGTATTGTAGTGTTACTAACTGTACTGTAAAGTTTTCTCACCGGTGAATGACATATGATTTATTGCAGTAACGTCTTTGGTCTTCTTGGCTGTGTCTTCATGCTTTCAGGAGGTGATTGTGATTTGCAGGGAGGGTTGGATGTACACTTTTACTGCTATCAGGCTAAAGTTAGCATTTTCCCAGATGTCCTACAGCACCGTTAATACTTTTATTATAACATATATTGTATTATAATCAGGGCTTGACATTAACACCTGCCAACCAGCCAAATGTGGGTGTATTTCAGCGGTGGCGTGTCACTCTGCAGTCACTCCTTTTAGCCACTTTGGCTGGTTGAATTTTATATTTAATTTACATTTTTCAATTGTTGTCTTTTAAAAAGGCATTTGAAATAATAAACTAAGTGCAATGTGTTGTCAAAAATATAGATTTTTCGATACATATCAATACTGAAATATCTGAAAAGCTTCCAATACTAATTTTTCACAGAATAGACACACGATACCAGCTGCACTTTCTCTCTCATTCGTGAAAACTGTTTGTTTTTGGAAGGGTTGACTTTGCCATCGAAGGAGTAGAGGAGCTAGATAACAATTAGCAGTGTTTGTACACCCTTTCCAAGGTCAAATTCAAGCACTTTCAGGGTCATTTTAAAGCTTTATCCAGCACCTTACACTGCTGTAAATTACATACCAATACATAGTCCAAATTATTATTTTAGTGTTTTTATCACATTAAAAGAGATAATGCTATAAACAGCCAAAATTGTTTTTCGTAATAGCAGAAGGATCAGATATTTAAGCAAATCACAAGTTTTATTTTTCAAAATGTATCACTGTCTAAGTAGATAATGTCTATGAATAATACTTTCATTATATTAATGTCCAAATATTGCTTCCCAGAAAATGTGATTTTCAGGCTGTAAAACTAAAGTAATTTCAAGGGCTGAAAATATGAAGACACAGGATTTGAACAGAAATATTTTACAGGCTTTGGTTTTGGGACACATTCTTGATATAGACAAGGTTTGAACAAAGGAAAGAAGACAGTAAAATTTATTAAAAATGTTAAAAAAAATGTAAAATGTATAAAAATGTATTTCATTGCCAAGATAGTATATCTACTGGAATAGAGCAGTGTAAATATTGCATAAGGCCATCCTCAACCTTACATTAGACTACTTGACACTCCATCTGACACGATTTCTGTTCAGCAATCAACGATTATTGTTATGCACTGGGCTGACGTTTGCAGGTTTTAATTAGCGGGTAGTTAACGTTACAGTTACTGTGCTGTAACTTTGGCTATGTTCATTGCATATTCCACAAATGAACGTGCTAAACGGACATGCAATAGGCTACTAACATTACATTATCACACCAAGTACTCTCAGTCCCTAATGGCCCTTTCGGACAGGATGCGGAATGCGCTATGAAACCTATTTATTTCAATGGCTTGTGCCGCGCGAGGACGTTTTGTTGCTGCATCGACCGAAGCGGAGCGCAGCATTGGCGAGCTCGTGCGCACACGCCGCGGTCAAAGCTAAAAACAGTTCAACCTTTGCCGCCGCGCTCTGTGACGATTACCCGCGGCCAATAATAACTGGGCATCCAAACAAGCGCGGAAATCAAATTGAAAACTCCGCCTACTTTTGCTCTGGCAAATAGCTCTGTATCTGAAAGGGCTACATTTTATTTCTCCATTTAATAAACTAACTATTCAGTCAGATAGGTATTTGTCGTGAAAGAAATACAGTTAAAATTTCAAGCATTTTCAAGCATTTTATCCAAAATGTAAGCACTTTTCAAACCTTGAAAACACTTAAAATTCAAGCATTTTCAAGGATTTCAAGCACCCGTACGAACCCTGAATTAGACATTCGACCTGAATTATCATAGTAACACAAATTGCTTTCTCTTATTGATGCCATCATACCCTCGGGCGGCAGGCAGCTTCTGCCATAGTCGTGGCTGTGTTGTATAGCGTGTACCAAGCGTGCCGCACAAGCCCTGAAAAGTGAAGCCAAAATGTCTCGATCGCCCCCCGGTGACTGGTCCTAGTATAGGTCATAAGCCCCGCCTCCCAGTGTTATTCAACGGGACGTGAGACCAACTAAACAATTAAATTACACTTCAAATATCTTTTTTCCAAAGGTGGTTTCTTTCATTTGCTGTCGTTTTTATCACGCTGATGTAAGTTCAAGTGTCTGTTTCAAAAATAAGTTGGTTTTTAGTTAGTTACGTGATGCGGTGGTGTAACGTCATGATTGACAGCTGTGATTGACAGGTTCTCTGAGCGAAGTAGTCACTGAAGCACCAACGGACATTTTTTCTGGATCTTCGGAGGACTGAGGAGATTTGTGTTTACTTTATTTTAACAAGCCTCTTGTCGTACTGCAATCAGTTTTTTAAAAAGTGTGCAGAATCCACTCTCCCTGAGTGCATTCTGCGAGAGTGAGGGCGGGATTTCGCGGCTTTACTTCCTGCTCACTACTGCACAGGTCTGGTCACGAAATCGCTACTGCGCAGACTCAAGTTCCAATATGTCAGCGCCATATCGGGACTCTGGCGGCTTCAGTTCTCATCAATGGAAGAGAGCGAAGGGGCATCGTCCATCTTTTTTTACAGTCTGGCGTGAATGTGGGGGCGGAGACATCAAAATAGGGGTGTGATATATTTCAAATATCAACAGCATTTTCCAGAAATCACTTACTGCACCTTTAAGTCAGTTTAATTTAGACCGAAGGATTAGTTCACCTAAATTTTTTTTAATTCTGTTATCATTTGGTGATTCCAAACCCGTAGGAGAAGATTGGAAAATGTTAAAAGTTTTAACTAATTAAGAATTTTCTGGCTTTCCATGTTTTCACTGTTATACGGTAGGGGGAGCTATTATGCAACTTCTGAATCTCCTGATTAATACACAGGCAAAAAAGGAGTAGAAACAAGCAATAAAAGCATAGCTTATGCACTTTTTAGTCTTTGAAAGTAACGTGATTTTCTCAGCGTTTTGTTCAAAATGTTACTTTGATACATTGCATGTTCAGATATACATACAACAAAATATTTTGGAGACCATTAAATTTTTTGTGAAAATTATCAAAAACGCTGGTGGCTGGCAACTTTAAAAACAAATGCTGTCGGGGAAAGAGTTCATGTAAACACTACGACTTTGGCATTGGGATCGACTGCTGACATCAGTTGTGTTTCTCTCTTCACAGTGTAATAGTGTTTTATAATGCATCATATTTTAGGACTTTTGACCTCCTTTGAATCTAAGTGCAGATGCATGAATTAAACATCTCACACGATAGCCTACCGTCAGTAAATCTGGGCCAGAAGACAGACTTAGTGGACCCTTAGATTGTATTGCAGTTGAATTTTAGTTCAATTACTACTTGACCTTTGATTTTTACTTCTTGTGTGTTGAGATATAGCGGTTAAAGCTGAAAACTGGTAATCAAATTTCTGTGGATTTGATCCCCATGAATCATTATTGGGTATTTGAGCAAGTCTCTTAAAATCAACAAGTCATTTTACTTTTGTTGTAAGGCATATTTCCAAGTAAAATAGGATATTAAAAAAGAAAAAAGTTGCAGGATTAGGTGATTTATCTATAACTTTTTGTCTATAAAATAGGAGAAATGTGTGGCATATGCAAAAAAACATTAATTGGTTTAAAGGTGCAAAAAATATGAAGAGAAACCTTTTTTTGCTGGAATAACATGCTCTGATGAATCAGGTACAAAAATGTGTTCATAAAGTTTGGGGTCAATTTTGATTTAACATTTTACTTATTTGGTAATTGAAGGATTTTAAATTCCAGAAATAGTTGACTGTTCAAAATGGCTGTATATGTCATCATCATCTTTATTTTAAATCAGGTAGAAACCATAGAAAGCACCTTCCATCAGAATAAGACCCCATTAATCAGCAGTGGATGTTTCTTGCGGTGAGGTAATTTTAGCAGGATGAGTTTAAATGCCTTTTGGTTGCATTACACTGTGACGTAAGACCCCTCTCCCGTTTTCAAATTAATCTTCTTAAAACGAGGCTGTCTGATTTGATATGCTGTACTATGTAGAGATGAGGCTCTAGTATCTGCTCATTAGTGAAAAGGATAATGATAACCACTCGTGCTCTCATACAGAGACAGTGACTCAAAGTGTGTGTGTTTAAATCTGTGTGTGTCTTCTATCTCTGACCTAAAGACACTGTGATGTCTTGCTCTAATCAGCTCTGCTTTCACAGATTTAATGAGTTAAACGAACTCTATCACAGGCATGTTTCATTTCTACAGCGAGGATATTAAACTGAGCTTAAATCAATGAGTTCAGATGAAGTTTATAATTAACAGATGTAGAAATAACAATAATGACCACCCCACTAGCGCTGTTTGTTCATGTAGCCTATGTATTCAAGTATAATGAGTCTTTGGTGCATGAATTTCACTAAAAGAAAAGTTTATACTACAAAATGTTATACTAAGAACATTTAAGCCGCGTTTCCACCGCAGGAACTTTCCCCAGGAACTAGGAACTTTGGGCTGGTACTCGATGTGTTTACACCGCAGGAACCAGGGTCTAAATGAAGTTCCGGGTAAATATTTCCCCCTCCGATAGTCCCTGCTCATGAGGTAGTACTTTTTCAAAGTTCAGGAACTTTCAGGGGTGGGACTTGTGCGCTGCACAAGCTGATTGGTTGTGTTCACGCCGTATTTTGGTTGGATGATTCCACGCAGCATTTATTTATTTTTAACCTCCCTTTTTAAAAAATCGATTGCGGTTCGTGTCGTGGCTTCATGCAGTAAGAGTTGTCTGTCTGCAAATATGGAATTTAATAAAATAAAAAAAACTGGTGGACTGGTGACGAGTTTCAGGCTTTATTAAGGGTATTTGTGGAAGAGGAAACTTTCTGCGCGTTCGTCCCAGCCATCTCACGGTCAATGTCCGCAATAGCTAACATACAAATTTGATATCTAACGTTAGCATTACGAGCTTACTGAACACGCTTTATCAGTGCTCGTCTCTTTTCTGACACAGCTTTTATTATTAAGTCTTTATGTTTACACAGTGTCATCTATTGCAAGGCACTCCAAACCATGTTACAAATTTACTATAACAGGATTGAAATAGTGCTTTGAGGTTAGTAACAAACAACTATTTACAAGACTGTCACTATTTATGATTGATAGACGAGGTTCAGGCTTTTTTTTAAGCGTATTTGCGAAAGAGGAAAATTTTGCGCGTTCGTCCCAGGCATCTCACAATAACTGATAACATACGTTGTCTAATTTTATACGCATACGAGCTTTCTGAACACGCTTTAGTATCAGTGATCGTCTATTTTGTTTTGTTAATTACCTCGTTAGTAAACCAATACATACTAACTGCAGCACAGTTTGAATCTCCTCCATACTTATTATAAATGTGGCGCTCAAAACTGATTACTGTCCGTCGCAGACTGGGAGGAGCAGTTGTGCGCAGTTTACCTTCCCGGCAGTGGCGTCATGCCCATTCAAATATTTCCTCCCTGATAATTTTTTTGTCACAACTTTATTCCTATTATGCTCCATAATATACCAGAGCCTATAACGACTCAAATGTATTCTTCTGGATGTGTAATAAATCGGTCAGCAATGCATCAGCCCGCCCCTTTTTCCTAATTCAAAAAGAATTGTTGCGCTACGCGCTCTAGAATCTTTGCTGTATGTTCAAGCAACTCACTCGTCTTGCACGTTGAGCTGGCAATGTTTTACAGATGGTCTTGAAGTGGTAAGTGGGCAAAGCAACAAATCGGCATTGAATTAGTTATCGGATGATATTAAAAGGTAGTGGGATTATTTGTGGTTGGCCTGGACATTTTAACTTGATCAAAAAGTTATGGATTTGATATTAGCTGCGAATTCAGAGCATTAACTTAAGTTGTGTCAGTGTAACGTTATCGATAGCTAGCCTAGTCTAACCGTAAACTAGTTGGCTAACGTTACTGCCATACAAAGCCATAGTAACGTTATCTGATCGGTTTTGATTACTTTTTTACATTTCTGTCAAATATGAACCATTTTCAAATAAACGGGGTAGTGTTAACCTTATTCAGCACTGAAATCTGTCAAACTTCTTTCAAAGTCCTTCATCACATATTAATATTAAAATAACTTAATTTCAGAGCACCACAAAGTCAGACCGCAGCACCTTTATGTACCTTTGACGTAAGATCGTTCTTAGGTCACATACCAATTATCATAACATAAAAACTGCAATGGTACTGTTTTTAAAATCATGTGTAGTAGGCCTAAGTGTACAGTAAGTGTGTGTGTAAACATGCTTTAATGAAGTAGACTTCAAAAGCTTTTGAATTTGAGCTTACAGTTCTTTCATCAACCTGTCTTTTACATAAACTTACAAAATAGATACTTTAACTTAGTCCTCAGATAGAGGAGGGTTGCTGCTAGCTCCGTTAAGGTATTTCTGTCCCTCCCAAACTGTATTGAAATGGTATTGAAACTGCATTGAAACTGCAAACTGCAAAAAAATCAGGGGGAGAAACCCCCGGACCCCTCCTAACATGATCCATATCACCCGTCAGAAAACAATTGCAACATCTCAGATTGTGCCCCCCCAGAATTTTGGCTTGCATGACACCCCTGCTTCCCGGTACTTTAGACAGCGGTGTAAACGCAGAAAGCAACCGGTCCTTTTTATGTTCTTCTCATGATGATTCTTATTACTATATTTTAATTATGAATATATATTTAAGAAAACCTGGGAAATTTAAGAAATTTTAAAATAGAAAAGTTATAAAGTTCCTAAATATATATTTTTCTAGATAGCCTCAAATATTTCTTGATATATAATATGTATAATAAGATAAACCATAGGATGGAAAAATCCATTGGTCAAAAGTTACGTGAACAAAAATACTACAACTTACAAATATACTTTACAAATATACAATTTAAATAATATAGTGTGATTATTTATTTATGCAGATCATTTCAATGTGCTTAATTGCCATGAAAATAATATCACAATGCAAACATTTTTAATGGTCTTGAAAATAGAATATAAATTGCTTTTCTTTCTTTCTTTCTTTCTTTCTTTCTTTCTTTCTTTCTTTCTTTCTTTAATCAGCTGAACAAATTCTTAAGCTCGAATGGATACTTTGACAATTTTCAATCTGGTTTCCGACCGCACCACAGCACAGAGACAGCGCTCATAAAGATAATAAACGATATTCGCTTAAATACTGATTCAGGCAAATTATCAGTGCTGGTACTACTCGACCTCAGTGCTGCATTTGACACTGTCGATCACAACATACTTCTTGACAGGCTGGAAAACTGGGTGGGGCTTTCTGGGATAGTCCTAAAATGGTTCAGGTCATACTTAGATGGGAGAGGTTATTATGTGAGTATAGGAGACCATAAGTCTGAGTGGACATCCATGACATGCGGAGTCCCTCAAGGCTCAATTCTTGCGCCACTCCTGTTCAACCTGTATATGCTCCCAATGAGCCAAATAATGAGAAAGAACCAAATTGCTTACCACAGCTATGCAGACGACACACAGCTGTACTTAGCCCTATCGCCTAACAATTACAGCCCCATTGACTCCCTGTGCCGATGCATTGATGAAGTCAACAGTTGGATGTGCCAAAACTTTCTTCAGTTAAACAAAGATAAAACTGAAGTCATTGCATTTGGAAACAAAGATGAAGTTCTCAAGGTGAACGCATACCTTCTCTCTAGGGGTCAAACAACTAAAAATCAAGTCAGGAATCTTGGTGTGACACTAGAGTCAGACCTTAGTTTCAGTAGTCATGTCAAAGCAATAACTAAATCAGCATACTATCATCTAAAAAAATATTGCAAGAATTAGATGCTTTGTTTCCAGACAAGACTTAGAGAAACTTGTGCATGCTTTCATCACCAGCAGGGTGGATTATTGTAATGGACTCTTCACTGGCCTTCCCAAAAAGACCATAAGACAGTTGCAGCTCATACAGAACGCTGCCGCTAGGATTCTGAGCAGAACCAGAAAATATGAACATATCACACCAGTCCTCAGGTCTTTACACTGGCTCCCAGTTAGATTTAGGATTGATTTTAAAGTATTATTACTGGTATATAAGTCATTCAATGGCCTAGGACCTCAATACATTGCATATATGCTCACTGAATATAAACCCAACAGATCTCTCAGATCATTAGGATCATATCATCTAGAAATACCAAGGGTTCACTCTAAACATGGTGAGTCTGCTTTTAGCTATTATGCCAGCCGCAGCTGGAACCAGCTTCCAGAAGAGATCAGATGTGCTCCTACAGTGGTCACATTCAAATCCAGACTCAAAACACATCTGTTTAGCTATGCATTTACTGAATGAGCACTGTGCCACTGTTCGTCCGACTGTACTGTACTGTACTGTATTTCATTTTATTTTTCTAAACTGTTTTAATTATTCTTATTTATTTTTATTATTTTTATTTCTTCTATGTAAAGCACTTTGAATTCTTTCTTTCTTTCTTTCTTTCTTTCTTTCTTTCTTTCTTTCTTTCTTTCTTTCTTTCTTTCTTTCTTTCTTTCTTTCAGGATGAAATATGAGATGTTCTTGACAGGTTGCATCACCCAACCCAACCAGTATAGTGAGAAAATGTGTGAGGGTGAGTTTGACATTATTCCTGACAATTTTGTCTGCTTCCTTTAAGCTTATCACTGCCTTCAGTCCCATAATCATAATGCTATAAAAACAAACTGCTAATGAGTTAATCCTTATAGCGGTCCGCCCTTCCAAACTTCACTCCCTCAGTATCCAAGACTAATCCAGCATTGAAACTTTAGGATTTATAGCCGTGTCCCATAAGATACATACTGAATATCAAACAGATGCGGTTCACCTTCTGCCCCACTGTAAACTCAAGGGGTCTGTCAGGACCTCCTGCCAAACCCAGAGGAGGTGCTGATGCTCTCAATTTACAGCTTTCAATTTCCATACTTAGTGAGGCGGGTCACTGTCGACTGCTCATTTTTACACTATTACTTTCTTTGCCATATATCTTATTAATTGTGTGTTTCACCTTCAGTGATCTGAATTGAGCCTGGCTTTGTTTCTACTGTTGATTATGATTGGTATGGACAAGAGCGTCTAATATGTTAATATGATTAACTTTTTATGCAAAATACGTTACACAAGAACGACATGAGGGTGAGTAAATAAATAAAGTAAAGCAATCACATGCTCCACATGCAATAAATAATGCAACAATAACAGTGTTGGGGTAACGCATTACGAGTAACGTGAGTTATGAGTTAGGTATTATGTATCAGGTTACTTGAAAAAAGTACTAGACAGGACTAGTCTAGACTAGTTCTAGACTAAAGCCATGTTTCCACCGCAGGAACTTTCCCCAGGAACTAGGGACTTTGGCGTGGCACTCGCTGCAACCAGGGTCAAAATGAAGTTTTGGGTAAAAATGTCCCCCTCAGAAAGTCCCTGATCGCGAGGTAGTACTTTTTCAAAGTTCAGGAACATTCGGGGGTGGGACTTGGGCGCTGAACATGCTGATTGGTTGAGTTCATGCAAAAATTCATTTCAACCACCTTTTTTTTTAAAAGTCCCCGTGAACCGGAAGTTGCAAACAACTTTTCTCTGCAGTGTTGTGATGTATTTCCAAGTGAAACAGAATATTGAACAGAGGGCAGGGTTTTACTTTAGCGCTCCTCCTCTCCATCTCTGCTCATAGCAGACTAATGGTTTGAGGGGAGTGGTTAAGCGTTTTCAACCCAAGCCATCAAACTGACGTCATCAGAAAAGGAACACCATTCCAGACCGGAAGTAACTTTTCAGATTTTGATTAAAGATTACCACGGCAAATAATTTTTTTCTGTGTATTAACTTGCACGGATTAATTATTCACCACAAGACTAGTAATATGTGCTAACAAAGTAAATAGGGTCAATTTTTATTTCATGTCGACTTTAAAGTATGTTGTGCGGTAACAGTTGTTTGCTCCGAATCAACAATGGAGTTTAAAAAATACGAGGTTCAGGCTTTATTAAGCTTATATGCGGAGGACGAAGTCAAGTGGGAACTGTAAAGTTGCGCGAAGGCATACGTTACCGGACTAATTTGCCTAATATTCACGGTAGGGCTGCTCGATTATGGAAAAAATCATAATCACGATTATTTTGGTCAGTACTGAAATCACGATTATGTAACGATTATTTCACATGACTTTGGGAACGTGTTGCATTTATTAAAAAGACACATTTCAACAGTTACATTTTTTTGTTGAAATTTGAACATTTATTGTACTTTTTGAACTATTAAAATAAATAATATAACAGATATTCAAATCAAAGTATAAAAGTACTCAAGTATTCAAGTAAAAATTATAACCACTTGGTCACTCTGTGTTTAATTTTCAAGTGGTTAAACAAATTTGTGGTGTTCCCTTGCGTTGCAGCCACTACCATGTAGGAAATCGTTTGCACGTCGCATGTTTCACGTCGCATATTTCACGTCTTGCACGTCGCAAATCGCATG
Organism: Leuciscus leuciscus; assembly: GCF_965113295.1. Classification (NCBI taxonomy): domain Eukaryota; kingdom Metazoa; phylum Chordata; class Actinopteri; order Cypriniformes; family Leuciscidae; genus Leuciscus; species Leuciscus leuciscus. Next base: position 6,642,295 of record NC_138742.1, read on the forward strand.
TTTCTGCTCGTCGTCAGATTCCTCCAAGCCAAACTGTTCCCAGACAACGGAGTTGGTTTTGCCTTTTTTGCTCCCCAAACGTTGCCGTGGCTGCCCACCTTCTGCCATTTTTACTTGCGCTGAGTTTTTAAATTCCAGCGGATGATATGCACACGACTTGCCTAAGTCGAAATCGAAATTCAATTAATTGCACAGCCCTAATTCATAGTAGAGCGCGATGGAAACGCAGACGGCAACAGGTCTGGGGGAAAATGTTCCTGGGACAAATTGTTCAAATTGTTCTGAAACAACTTTCTTTTTGTCACGAAACTGCACTGAATCACAGGGGTTGAAGATCCAAACGCAGCCGCATTTATTAAGGGTAATCCACAATCGAAATCCAAATGACAGGTAAGGGCCAAAACCACAGGGAAGATAGATAATCCAAACAATAAAGTCCAAGATACAGGCACACAGGGAAATCCAGGAAACTGGGCAGAAGGTCAGAACCATAACACTGGAGACAAGAGAGAGCACTCAGAAATGCAGTGTGACACTAACACGACTTGGCAAAGAAAGAGTGAAAACACAGGGCTTATACAGGGTGCTTCTCAAAAGGACGGCTGCATTGATACATTAAATACTATTAAAACTTAATTTCAAAAAAATACTTTGCATTACAAATATTTACATTAACTGGCTTTCTATTAATGCACTACAGTGAATGACAGCCGTATGTAGTCTCCCAGTGTCTTACATTATTGGCAGTTTAGTGTTAGTGATTAATTTACAGTAAAGCAAAAGATAACATCAACACTTTCACGTCTGAAAACAGTATTTTTGTCTTACATTTCATAATTAAAGCAGTGGATTAAGGGTGATTTAAGGCCGCGAAGGATACATCGGTTGCATCCTTCAAAACAGGCCGAAAGAATGACAAAAAAACAAGGCTGCCTTCACACACATTTATCCTGACCCAATATATTCCCGGTGGACACTGTCATGTCCCACCTTACATTTTTTAGCATTTCAATATCCAGTGCCACTTTGAAATGTGTCAGATTACAGTAAGATGGGTTGTGAACAGCTTTTCATGTGGACTTCAAATACAGCGAGTAATAAACCTCTCTCTTAGAGATCAGTTGCATTTTTACAAATTCAAAAAGACTTTCTTTTCTCGTGTTATGTATTCAGGAGCATTGGATGGCGACTCTGTGACTGTGGCAGAAGTCATTACTGCGCTCTGTGAAATAGAGAGCGGATCTTTGCTTAAGGTGAAAGATTGCTGCAGAATTCCCCTCATACAGATGAAGCGGGATTGAATGGAGTGAAGAGGAGGGCAGCAAAAGTTGATTGAAGACTGAGTGGTTGTGTTACTGCGTGAGGTCAATTTCATTTCACCCGAAAGGGAAAAAATCAACAAGGATGGGAGTCTTCTTTAGGCCACCAAATAACCAGCGGAAAAAAAACACAAAACACAATGCAGAGGATGAGGGTGGGGGGGCCTTTCCACATCAAGACTGAAACCATTTCTTATAACACAGTTAAACATTAAACATGCAAACGCAATTTCTATATTCTGAGTGGTAGCATGGGTGTTGCTATGTGCTTATTAAAGGGATAGTTCAGCCAAAAATGATATTAAACCCATGATTTACTCACCCTCAAGCCGTTCGAGATGCATATATCAATCATTTTTCAGACGAACACATTTTCAGTTATTTCAGAAAATGTCTTAGATCTTTCAGTGGTTATAATGTGAAGTAATGGGGTCCACCTCCTTCAAGTCCCAAAAATGTGCATGCATCCTTCACAAAAGTAATCCATCCGGCTCCAGGGGGATAAACGAAGGCCTTCTGAGGGTAATCCGTGCGGTTTTGTCGTAAAAATATACGTATTTAAAACTTTATAAATGAAAATAACTGGCTTCCGGCAACGGTCGACGCACGTTCACGGGAGATGGATGCCGGCGTATGATGTAGGACGTAGCGTAGGAACCGTCGTGATGTAGAATGAACGCTACGCTACGTCCTACGTCATACATCGGCATCCATCTCCCGTGAACGCGCGTCGACCGTTGCCATAACTTGACATTATAACCACTGAAAGATCTAAGACATTTTCTAAAATAACTGAAAATGTGTTCGTCTGAAAAATGATTGACATATGCATCTCGAACGGCTTGAGGGTGAGTAAATCATGGGTTTAATATAATTTTTGGCCGAACTATCCCTTTAAGGTGTTGACTATGTACTAGACTTGTAGTCAAGACCGCCTAAACCGAGACCAAGACACTACCAAGACCAGAGGGTATCGAGACCAAGACAAGACCAAGACCAAGACCAAGACAGACCAAGTCAAGACCAAGACCAAGACCAAGTCGAGACCAAGACCGAGACCAAGTCGAGACCAAAAAAAAAAAAAAAAAAACAGACTAGTGTTGAAGCTAAGCAATAACTTGTATGAATTCAAGAACAGCAGCATAGGGTTCAGCCCTATTTTTTTACAGTCTATGGTTCAGCCGCAGTTTACATTCAATACATATTAGACGGTATTACTTCAACTACACAGGCAGAACAATACAGAGACAGACCATGTCATGTGTGTGACTGTGAGCTGACTGTAAATGTTTTTGCAGACTGGGTGAGATCAACTATGTGTAGCAATTGCTTGACGGCTGTTACTGCACTATTAGAGGATTGAGACTCCCTTAACTTTTGTGTACTGTTGAGGACTGACATGACTGGTACTGACTGGTTCATCTGACAAAACATCAAACACCTCCAACACCATCTTGCTCCTCCAACAATTGTCTAAAGAATGAGAAATATGTAACCAATTGAAATTATACTTAATGTGTAGATGAAATCGTAACATCAAATTAAAGATACACAATTATAAACTTGGATTAGGCCTAATGTTTAGTCAACACAACGGAATGATATTTAAAAGACTATTTATTTAGTCAATAGTGTAATCAAACAACACACACACACACACACACACACACACACACACACACACACACACACACACACACACACACACACACACACACACAGAGAGAGATATCAAAGACACAAATTCATCTAAGCAAATGCCTGCCTATCTCTGCCGATTTCAGAGTCTCCAAATGAATCCATTCTGCAACTTTTAAATACATAATAAAATGTTTAAAAACGAAATTATAGGCTTAAGTGCAGGATCCGAAAGTTGGTCGTTTTCTCGTGTGGCTCGCGCGCACGCCGCACTTTCACTCGGACGCGCGCTTCAATCCGTTCCGTTGTGGATAATAATGTTGCATTATCGAACGTTGTGTCGTCGTGGATATTGTAGTATTGTATTGCTAAATTTCCCGACCACTATGTCGGTCTGAGACAGCGAGACCTAGACAAGACCGAGAGGTCCGAGACCAAGACAAGACCAAGACCAAAGACCGTCAAGGCCGTGACAAGACCGAGACCACGTAAAAGTGGTCTCGAGACCGGTCTCGAGACCAAGACCGGTCTCGAGACATACATCACTACTATGTACTTGCTATATGATATCCTAAGTGGCTGCCAGGGGGTTGCTATAAGGTTGCTAGGATATTTTGAGTGGTTACCAGGGTGTTGCTGTTTGGTTTTTAGATGTTGACAATGCAGTTACTTGGCTGTTCTGAGAGGATGCCAGGGAGAGTTGCTATGTGTTTGCCAGGGCAATTTTAAGGTGGTTGCTGTGGTGTTGTGGGTGGTTTCCAGGGTGTTGCTATGTAGTTGCTATAGGATATTCTATGTGGCCGCCAGGGGGTTGCAAGACTTTTCTGAGTTGTTACCTGGGTGTTGCTGTTTGCTTGTTAAGATATTGACTGTGTAGTTGTTTGGGTGTTCTGAGTGGATGCCAGGGAGTTGCTATGTGGTTGCTATGGTGTTGTGGGTAGTTGCCAGGGCGTTGCTATGTAGTTGCTATATGATATTTTAAGTGGCTGCCAGGGGTTTGCTATAAGGTTGCTGGGATATTCTGAGTGGCCATTTGGTTGTTAGGATGTTGACTGTGTAGTTGTTTGGGTGTTCTGAGTGGATGCCAGGGAGTTGCTATGTGGTTGCTATGGCGTTGTGGGTAGTTGCCAGGGCGTTGCTATGTAGTTGCTTGGATATTTTAAGTAGCTGTCAGTGGTTGCTAGGATTTTGATTTTGTGTATATAGCATATTTAGTGGACTTAAAAGTTCATTTAGTGAGAGATTAATGATGCTTCTGTACTGAATGATTTAGAAGGTCTTTTATTCATGCCGCAGTGAGATTTTTTTAATGAAGTTGTGTAATTGTTGTATGGATTGATTGTGCTGTAATGTTTATTGTTTGTGCTGTTCGTAATTGTGGCAGTTGTGTTTCTCTCAAGGGGATTAATAAAGGTTTCTAATCTAAAAATGTAATCTAATCTAATATAGGATATTCTGAGTGGTCACCAGGGTGTTGACTATGCAGCTGCAAGGGTGTTCTGAGTGCTTGCTAGCGGATTGATAGTTGTCTAGAAGTTTCTAACTTCCTGTTCCTTTAGACACTTGGAGATGATGAGTAATATGGGTTAAAAGTGAACAAATACAGTAACCAAACACAGAAATGTTACAGTACAGAGAAAATCCAAACTGTCAGCCCTGAAGGACAGGATGCTGGCCTTGTTTAGACAGGAAATCTTAAATAAAGTTTAGGAGATCCCTCATAATTTCTGACAGCTGCTGTGATGGATCTGAAATTTACATCACACATAACCTTGAGAGCAAAAGCGGCCAGAGCAGCGACAGGCTGTACAATGCAACAGCAATAAATGTAGCAATAAAAAAGAGACCGGGATTGATGGTGTTGCAGGATTGATAAATGTGAACATAGCAGATCACTCCTGAGAGGAAGAGGAATGCGCTCGCTTTTGCTATTAGTTTCCTCAAACTGAGCTCCGTCACTGAATAGAAAATGAATGGAACAGCATTAGTTCCTCAAAAGATTATAAAATAATTACTTAAAAAGACTTTTTAGAAATTTCGTAATTTTGCAGTTAGTTTTATTTATTTGAAAACCATGTGCCAGTTATGTAAACCTTAATTTTCTTTTTAAAAATTATATATTGATTTGTGACATTATTTTCATGACAATTAAAGGAGAACTCCGGTCAATTTTAACATTGAGCTAATTTTTTTGTAAATTTGGAGTGCTGTCAGTACAGAGAACAACGACAAAAATCGGTGTTGCCTACACCGTGTTATCCTCTTTTTAAAATTTGCACCCTGTTGACTTCAATGGGGCAAGTTTTAAACCTGCTTTTAGCCTCTTAACATCCTTGATGTGTCATTACAAGTGCCCAGCCATGTGAGTGATTCCTTCAGAGTGAACACGGGTGAATCTGACTGCAGTAGATGTGAAAGATATGAATAAATATGAATAATGGTTTAGTACCTATGATCACGCGCGTGAACACGACAATCGACTACTGTGGACTTCGACCGAAAACAGGATGTAAATACAGGTATGTGCGCTGGCTGAATTAACATCACTTTTATTCATATCTTTCACATCTGCAGTCAGATTCACCGCGTTCACTCTGAAGGAATCACTCACATGGCTGGGCACTTGTAATGACACATCAAGGATGTTAAGAGGCTAAAAGCAGGTTTAAAACTTGCCCCATTGAAGTCAACAGGGTGCAAATTTTTAAAAGAGGATAACACGGTGTAGGCAACACCGATTTTTGTCGTTGTTCTCTGTACTGACAGCACTCCAAATTTACAAAAAAATGAGCTCAATGTTAAAATTGACCGGAGTTCTCCTTTAAGCATATTTTCTCACATATTCCTGTCTTACAATCATGTATATTTAGGGGTTCAAGCACGAAGTGCTGAAACCCTATTGTAATTGTCCTGATTTTTATTATTATTATTTTTCCGCCATAAAACGCATCGTGCAGCCCAAACCGTAAGACCTAGAGACTTGAAACTTTGCCAGATGGTAGTACTATTGCTCGCTACTCAGATACACGGACTCAGCCCAATCGGCCCATAGGTGGCGCTATAGCAACCAAAAGCGCGAAACAGCTCATAACTCCTAGACCTTATGTCGTAGACTCAAGTGTCTTATATCATTGGAAAGCTGGACGCCTGACGAACAAAACGTATATCTCCGATTTCATTTCCGTCATGATAGATTTTCCGCCATTTTGAATTTTGTCAAAAACCTACTTTTGCGAACTAGTCCCTGGTTTTTTGCCCGATCGGAACCAAACCAGTGCAGAATTGTTCTCTGGAGTCTGAAGATCAATAATTATCGAAAAAAAGTCGAAATTCCGATTCTTGGTCGCTAGGGGGTGATAAATTAATGTTGTGGGAGGAGCCTATTTTACTAAAATGGCTATAACTCGAGAAGTAAATGAGATATCTTCACCAAACTTGGTACACATGTGTAAGAGGTCAATCTGAGGTCACAGTAAAAAAAATTGCGTCGATTGGCCACATGGTGGCGCTATAAACAAAAAAAAACATATAGACACCTGACCGTTTTTCCGAATGACTTGAAATTTGGTATGCAGTGTCTTGGCCCAAGGGGCCACCTATGTCTAAAAGGATATTGGCGTATCTCGAAAAACATGGCCGCCATTGGCCAATGAGGTTTGAGCACCGTTAACGAAGTCCGATCGGAGCGAAACTCGGTGGGCATGTTCGGCTCAAGCCCCTAGAGGTCTGTAAGAATTTTGAAAGAAATCGGCCACTAGTTGGCGCTAACGAGTTTTATGGCTCTGTAATCACGTGGTGTTACACTGATCATCACAAAATGCATATCATCTTATAGATCTGCTCATGCTGAACAACTTTGCCTCAAGAACCATTGCTGTCAATCAAACACTTAATTAAATATTCATGAATATGTTAAAAACCTACTTTTGCGAACTAGTCCCTGGTTTTTCGCCCGATCGGAACCAGACCAGTCTAGGACAATTCTATGGACTCTCTAGATCAATAATTATCGAAAAAAAGTTGAATTTTTGCATTTGGGTGGCTGTAATAGGGTAATTTATAAAAGGGGCGTGGCAAAATACACTAAAATGCCTATAAATCATAAATAAAAACTCAGAACTTCACAAAAATTGGTGAGCATATGTGACATAACATCATTAACAAGCATGCCAAATTTTATGGAGATCGGACCAAAGGTGGCGCTTTAACTGTTAAAAAGCTTTAAAACCATATATTTCCCATGGTAAACTGCCTGTATTGGCTGTAAATGGTCTTTTCCGTCTATTATGTCAATTGTTAAATGCTTTCTAAATAAAACTTAATGTCTTTTGATGCTTGTGTGCTTAAAGGCCTTAAAGGCGTTAACTGCTTGAACCCCGATAAATGCTGCTTGCAGCTTTAATCTATGTTATTTTTATTATATTAATGATTAAAAAAATATGCAAAATACACTTTTACAAGATCTTTGAACATAAATGTGTCCTGTACACAACCACCCTATAATGGTAAAAATCCACCCACACCTTTTTTTTTATATATATTAATCTCCATAAATCATAAGCAGTGTCTCAGAACAAGCCGTTTGCAGTTTGTGAATTCTAGCTTTTGTGATGTCACCACTGATCTATATAATGACAGGATACTTTAGATTTAAAAACTGTCTTGTTAGGCAATGTTTTTTCAGTCAAATCATAAAATTTACTATTGATTCAATAGAACGCGTGAGCTCACTAGGGAACACCAATATGGCGGCGCGGTGGCTTCACTGTTTATGACGTCATGAGCTATCCAGTTATTCTATATAGATCAGTGGATGTCACACATGCTTAGGCCCCGCCCATGACTGCTGATGGACTATGCTCAATTAGCATAAACCCCGTCCTCAGTACGCTCAGTCATCCCTCGAGGGGGCTGAATATGAGCATTGTTGTGAGACAGTTGAGAACCGGTACTGCAATTATCCAGTTCTGAGGAGCTGAATGTTGTAGTTATCGAAACAGACTCGTCACTTAATGTGAAGCAAACAGTGGTAGGGGGGCGATTATGAGGGTCGGGCCGATATTTCCTGCCACTATCCTCGGGCCGGGCCGGGCCGGGCCCTTGATCAAGCATTTGTGTTTTTTTAATCATTAATTTATTAGCCTAATTGTGTGGACAATGCAACACGTCAAGTGTCATGCGCAGCGTCTCCTCCACTTGCACGCATCACACCGGGCTTGCTGTGCTGTATCGTGTAGCTTAAGTGCAACATGGAGCTTAAAGATGTAAAGAAAAAAAGAAAAACAGGAGAATTAATTTTGAGCAAGTTTTGGAGGAAAGTCGGAGGTATGGAACCATTTTAAACAAGTCGTGGGCAGTGACAACATATGTGTTGGCTTTGTCGAGTGTTCACGTTTTTTTTTTTTTTACGCTTCTTCATTCAGATCCATTTGCGATCCATTCCATTCTGAATAAACAAACAACGCAGTTTACATTCTTCGTCCTTGTTGCATTATTCATTAAGATTAAACATTAAAGATGTAAGATAAAAAGATTTCTGTAGTTCAAACAACTCGGAATTGTAGTTGAGAATGTCAGTTATCGCCCACGTATAAAAAAAGGGTCGGGTTTAAATCAGGCTCGGTCTCATAATTACAGTTAATGTGTCTTGATTTTCTTGATTTTTTGGGCCCGATGAAGCTCTAGTTCTACTCAGCCATCCAGCCCCTCTGGGGTTGGACACTATGGTGCAGACGTGGTCAAGGTCACGTCTGTAAGCATTTCCCCTGATTGCTCTGCTCCCAGGAGTTCTGGAAATGGTTTGCCCGGATGGGGTCAGTCTACTGCTAGTAGCCCGTTCTGGCCGGCACGAGTATGGTTTGCGGACCTATAGTGTCTCTCCTCAACGGCTCTCCTCTGGAGATTCCGATCAGGAGGTACCTACTCTCTCACGTGAGTGGGCCGATCCTTCAAGTTTCTGAGAATATCTCTAAAGACTGTCTTTCTCCTCGCTATTTCGTCTCTTAAGAGAATTGGAGACATTCAAGCACTTTCGGTATCTCCCTTGTGCATGGAATTTGCTCCTGGTATGGTAAAGGGTTTTCTTCACCCTAAGACCAGGTTACGTTCCTAAGGTTCCTACAAATACTGTAAGACCTAGAGTGCTGCAGGCCCTCTGTCCTCCTCCGGACGTCAGACCTAGAGAAACTTTACCCACAAAGGGGTGCCCAGCATCTAAGCAGAGGATCTCACTTGCTTATGAGTCGGCCAGTCAGCCTTCACCTTTGGCTGTAAGGGCTACTGCTTCCAAAGCATTACTGTCAGGAGTTCCCCTCCAAGATGTTTGTGATGCGGCAGGCTAGTCCTCACCGCATACATTCGTGAGGCTTCACTAGCTGGACCTCAGCTCCAATCCTGGGGCGCAGGTGCTTTCGCCAAGATGTGCGCATTGCTTTCACACAGACGGACACTTGCTCTTATGGCGGCGTGGGTTTTAGCGTTCCCACAGTGTTTCGATGCAGCTTGAGTTCCCTTGAAAGGGAACGTCTCGGTTACGTATGTAACCCTAGTTCCCTGAAGAGAGAACGAGATGCTACGTCACCCTGCCATACTCCCGGTATGCCCGTGATCGACTTGCTTCAGCCTATCAGAAGCTGACGCTGTTTGGTTCAGGTGTGCTTTATAGTTTCCTGATCGATGACGTCATATGAACTTCCGTCATGCCATCGGACTGGTTGCATACGTGCTTCAAGACGCAATCACGCAGAGGTGTTCCCACAGCGTTTCGACGCAGCATCTCGTTCCCTCTTCAGGGAACTAGGGTTACACACGTAACCGAGACGTTTTTTCCCCCCTTTTTTATTCTGGGCTTTTTTCATTACTTTCATATGAATGCTGAAATGCACGCTAGGTCAGAAAAAGTGCATTTATTGAAGAGACGAAGATGTTTTAATTCAATTGTGCCATTTTTATTTGGCTTTGATACTGAAATATAAATGTTTTAGTGCATATATAAATAATGTATATATCTTTATTTGATGTTTTGTGTTGAAGCCAGTAGTCTCTTGCAATCAAGGTTAATGTTTTACTAATTATACAACAGTAACACTCTTTTATTCTCTGTGAAATGAAAGTGCTTTGAAATGTAAACAATGTAAGTTGGCCATGAAAGAGTATATGTGTCGTGCATGCATTGCCATTAGTTTGAATATCGTCACATTAGCATTTCAACAAATTGATTAACGGTGAATCATAATGGCTACAAATAACAGCTCTGATCGTGACATAATGACGTCAGACTTGGATGTTTAGAATGTAATTTTTCTTTACTTTAAATATCATAGATTTTGTTGTCTTTTTTTAATAGTCAAGCAACAAGATATTGAAGTAGTGCACTTGAACATAAAAGCAACCTGAATATGTTTTCAGCTCACGCGGACAGTTACGTTTGAGTCTGCCATACCAAACAGATGAGTTTGTTAAGACTTCAGGGCTAAATATCACCACTACAGCATGTTCCCAAAGACTTAATCCCCATCAGCCATTAATGTTATTTTTAGAGGCCTCTGGGTCATCTTGAAATGAACGATATAAAGGGTGTCTAATGGAGATATGGGGCGGCGGCGCTGAAATTGAGTCTGCTTTAGTGCTGAGCTCACCTGAGGACTCACAGAATTAAACTGAAACATTACATGAGAGAGAAATCAAGCTCTCTGTTTGACTGTTTACACTGCACAGCAAATGACCTCACTTTTAGCCAGCACAGATGGAGACATGAAAACACAACCAGATTTGCATTTCATAAGAGAAATAGCAGCGCTTGCAAGGCAGGAACACAATAGCTTTTTGAATATAGATAGATAGATAGATAGATAGATAGATAGATAGATAGATAGATAGATAGATAGATAGATAGATAGATAGATAGATAGATAGATAGATAGATAGATAGATAGATAGATAGATAGATAGATAGATAGATAGATAGATAACTCCCCCTGTAGTCAATAATTGTATCCCTTAAAACTCATCTTTGATCACCAAAATGACTTTAATCCTTGAAAAAAAAGTCTTCTCTGAAAAAAGTTAATTTATTCATGTCTTAAAATAGCTTGAATGTAACTCTACACCCTTGCCTCATTTAGTATACGCGGTTCTATAAAATATGCAAATGAGCCCCGCCTCCACTCACTCACAGCAGCTCAGAGATCCACTCGTTGAACTTTAAGCAAAACTAACTTAATTTTACTGATTTTTCAATAGACTTGATATCTTAAGTCATTTTGCTTCTCAAATAAATGCATCTTGATTTTAGAATGTTTAGATATTTGTAATGGAAAACAAGACAAAGTACTGAATAAAAAAAATAAAAATTTTGCATGTAGTGTAAAGATTTAGAACAAACCCTAACCAGAATACTTGAGGAACATGGCCTGAAAAGCCCTGTAAAGAATGAATTAAATTAATTTAGTTCACTGAGGGATGTTACTTACACACATAGCCTCTCAAATGACAGGAAGAGGAAACAAGGACATGGAGAAAAAGCATTCACAGAAAGAGAGAAGCACACGTGCGCACAAGTGCAATGTGCTGCTGCGTCTGAGGTCATACCTGATTTAAAGCAGTGTATAGTGAGCTGAGAGTACCGAGCAATTTTCATCAGAGCATTTTCATCTGAGATAAGCAGCTCCACACAACTGTGACTGTTTATTACGCAGTGTCGCCGTGAAGATCACGAGGAAGAGAGGAAAGCTCCTCTTCCTCCATCCTCATGTGAATCTGTGCTGATTAGCTCTGATTGGAGAATCACAAGCACCTACCAAATGCTTCACTTATACCTAATGAATAGCAAAATCCTTCTGACGCTGTAAGTCGAACCTACAACACTATCAAAACACTCACACCTCACTGCATCGTTGAGCTTGATATTACAGAATGCTGAATAACTGTACAGTAGGTTAAAAGAATAGATCATCCAAATTTACTCATGCCTCATGTCATTTTAAATGTTTTGGACAAGGAGAAATGTTGAAGAATGTCCTGAACATTGGTTTGAAAACACTGTTGATCTGCATTATCAGATCTTTTAGTGCTTTAGGTTATGCACTAATGTGGTGTGATATTTACTTCTCTTTCAACCACTTGACCTCTTGTCTTGTCTTTTTTCTGGCTTCTAGAGACCCAGAGCTAAAAAACACCAAAGCTCTACTAATATCAGTGTGGGACTCTGCGATTAACGTCTCTCCTGAGGACTTGGATGATGAAATGTCTGGCCTAGATCTACAAAACACCCAGATGTGCTGTCCCTGGCTGGGACAAAAAGGTTATGAATGAAATATGAAAGACGAAACAGAACGTCTGGAACAAACTCTTTTAAAGAACCAAACTTGGAAACTGTCAGATGACGGTACAATTCGAGAGGTATTCAAAGCTACTTGAATTGCTGGAATTTAAAAGTTTCCGTTTTCATGTTTAATTGATGTGAACATCAGTATTTAGGGGTTCAAGCGTGTAGCGCTGAAACCCTATTGTAAGTGTTAGAATTTCCAAGGATCAGCATACTGCCCTAAAAGTGATCGGGTAGACCAAACCGTATGTCGTAGAGACTTGAAACTTTGGGGTTTTAACATCACCAAGGCTCACCCCAATCGGCCTGATGGTGGCGCTACAGCAATCAAAAGTACGTAATGGTGAAGTTTTCTGGTATTTTGTATTTTTGGAAAAAAACTACTTTTGCGAAGTAGTCCTAGGTTTTTGCCCAATCAGAACCAAACCAGTGCATAAATATTCTCTGGAGTCTGATTGTCAATAATTATTAAGTCTGCGAAGGAACGGCAAAACTTTTGAAGTGGCCGTGGCTACTTTTACCAAAACGCCTATCCCTCTTGAACGGAATGAGATTTCACCAAACTCGGTACACTTATGTACAGGCTCAGTCTGTGGAAGCGTGAAAAAGCATGCGGCGACTGGCCACTTGGTGGCCCTATAAAAAAATTAAATAAAAATAAAAACACGAACAGCTATAGATACTCATCAGTTAGTCCAACTGACATGAAAACTGGCATGCAGTATCTTTGTCCAATGTGCTATGACTGTCTAAGAGGGCATTCGCATATTTTGAAAAATACGGCTGTCGTCGGCCAATGAAGTTCGAGCAGCTGTTAGAGAAGGTTAACGGAGGCCAATCAGAAAGAAACTCGCTAGGCCTGTTTGACTCACGGCCTGTGAGAAATTACAAAGAAATCAGCCACCTAGGGGCGCCTTCGCGTTTTTCATGTGCGTAAAGGAATGCATTTCACACAATTTTTCGCACATGCCCTTGGCATTCATACTATATGGTAGAACTCCCTATTCTGAACAACTTTGCCTCTATAGGACCACCACTGTCGAATCGAATTGTTCATTAAATATTGGAGATTATTTCAAAAACCAAATTTTGCCAACTAGTCCTAGGTTTTTGGCTCAACCTTGATAACTGTTAAAAAGCTTTAAAACATATATTTGTAGAAATCAGCAGAATTTCCTCCAAAAAACAGAGTATTCTGTCTGGCAACTGCTCATTACTTGATATCGGTCATCAATTTAAAGTTAATTACTGTTCCTCTGCCAAAATGCCCAGTCATCTCAATGCTGAGTGAACCAACTCAATTTAGTACGTGCACATTTGGAGACCAATGACATGGCAGCGCTTGAAATTAGCACACTTTTTGAGAGGATTAGAATGTTTTTAATAAGCCATTCCGCTCAGATTATCCACCAAGAATATCTCCATTTTCCCTGTGCATGCCTTTAAAATGATTGCCTTCAGAAAATGTGAAACCTTTAATCTACCCTGTGGTAGCTCACTGCTTTATTGCAAGGGAGAGAGAGAGTGTTTTATTCTTGCAATGCAGATGTTTCCATCTGAGAGATTACTGAACGGATATCGTCATTGCAGAGATTTCAGTGTTACGGACCACTGTATTTAAAACAATACAACTTTAAAAGCTTTAAACTCTCATACATTATTGAAAGAACACATACATAATGCATATTAAAATACTGTGTTATCTTAGCAACAAGATAAAGCTCTGTTGATCACTATATGAATGACTTATGTAATTGCTGCCTATACAGTATGTAGACTGTTCAAATTTGGTAACTAATGAGGTTACAATGCAGATTCCTATATAGACATCATACAGACAGTGCCCTTTTGTTTTAGGTAATCAAACAAAGGCAAGATTGAAGTGGAAAAAAAATCGTCTTTTTTAACACCATATTCTCTGGGGTATGTTGGAAAAGAGTTTGTTGTAAACTTGTTGTGGCATGCAATCAACAGTGCTAGCTGAAATAATGGAAAGTAATAACAAAAGTAATTCATTTAAAAGACATATCTTGATGTTGATAAGCAAATCAAATATGCACATAAAATGTAATAAAACGTGTGTTTTTCTTCCCCGTAGGATGTTAAAGGGATATTTCACTGCTGGAAAGATGAATGTGTATTTAAATTGGGTCATTTATGTAGTAGAAATGTGAAATTATTTTAGAAGTTGGTGCCCTCTAGACTGAGAAAAGCCAGAAAATGTATTTTTGCCTCATGTGGAGGATAGACAACGACTCCCAGAATGCACTTGCTTCGCTTCCCTACGAGGACACGCCCAAGCCACGCCTACCGGTTACAGAGGGCAGTATCTGGAGAAATGATACAGCTAGGCTACTAGCTGACTCGAAACTGAAAAGACGGCGTTTTATCGTGAGATCTCCCTATGGGCGGGTTGAAGACATGCGGAACGAGCTCCTCCTACTGGCTGGAGTCTCTCGCCTCTGGACAAACAAGCCTCAGATGATCATGACGCTAAATGACGATTTTTGCATCGTCTGAGGTTTTTTTTTACAGACACACAATACAGAAATCTCTCGTCTCAGGGGGACATGAGGGAGGGAAGCACGGGCATTCGAAAATACTACCGGGTTTCTACTGATACAATGCTTAATGCTAATCGGTGAAGTATCCCTTTAATCTCACCTGCAGACAAGAAGACGGTTCTTAGAAGGAGCATTGGTGCTTTCAGCCAAGCTTTAATAAATGGTCTTTTGATATTTATATTAATCATCACGTCTTGCTCAGACTTCAGTCTCACACGCCTCCCTCCACCACGACAAAACCCTATACCTGATTCAGCCCTTTGCTGTGTGAGGTCACTGACTCCTGTCGCTTCCTCTTCTTCTTCTTGCTGAAAGCTCTGATATGCTCTTAATTGACTCCAGTCCATCAGAGAGCTGGAGACTGCGAGGCCAGTGGACACAAAGGTGTGCAAAATATCACAGGAGGTAATTGACAAGTGCAGACGTGATGACCTCCTGCAGAGAAAAGTGAAAGGCGTTAGCGCTGTATTTGAAGAGGGACTCATGGGGGTCAGTGCTGGTGAACTCTTCAGCTAATGGTGGATGGTTTCCAACATCATTCACACTTATAATAGTCCCATTCCTGAATGGTCAGTACAGCATTACTGCTGTGCTAAAATATGGGATAGTTGAGGCACAAAAGTCTTTGTCAAAGTCTTTTCTTCCTCATTGTGACATAGCCTATATCAAAATGAAACAGCTTCTCGAACAAGAACAAATGTAGGTAGTAAACGCCAGTAAACACATCATCAGAGGAGAGATGTCGCTGCAAGAGGGAGGGGAAGTTATTTTGATTAAAGATTAGAAGGGCACATGAATAAAAATAAAAAAAGCAAGAATTATATGCACGGATAAATCATTTATAATAAATGCTGCAATATTCCATTAAAAAAAAAAATTATATCATGGTGACTTTAACCAACTGCGCTCCCTAACCGGTAGGCGTGGCTTGGGAGTGGCCTCCTAGGGCAGCGAAGCAAGTGCATTCTGGGAGTTGTTGTCTTTCATCCACATACGCCAAAAATACATACAAATACAGTCTAGAAAGCTCCAAATTCAAAAATAATTTCACATTTCTTCTACATAAATGACCTATTTTAAATACACATTTCATCTTTCCAGAGGTGAAGTATCCCTTTAATTTACATGCCAGGGACGTCTGACTTAAGAAAATAACATTTTAAAGTAATTTTGAAAAATAAAATAAGTAAAGCAAGAAATTTAGATGTTAAGTTTACCTGTGAGAACTCATTTTGAAATCAAGTATTTATATTCCAGTATTTGGTGCTAAATTTGCAAAATTACTCGAACAAATGTAAGCTTTTCTTCAAACACATGTAGCTGAACATATGGCCTAAATAAATACCTAAATACATTTCTCAGTCTAAATTCAAAACCACTCCTTTTGAAGGTTTGAGTCCTGCTGACATCAATCAACAAGAATCTGGATTTTGTACTAAAATATTAATATTCGGTAGCACTTTATGTAAATGTGCCCTTGTTACACATGTTACATGTACTGTAGCAATAACTATAAATTAGGCACAATCACGTGCAACTAACCCTAAACCAACCCTAACCCAATAATAAGTGCATGTAGCTAATTACTCAGTCCTTAAATGTATAATTACACTCTTAAGGGACACATTAAAATAAAGTGTAACTGAAAATTCAAATGTGCAGCAAAGGAACTGCCCTGCCTCTTCATTCACGCATTCTTATAAGAATAATACTCTTTCATGAAATGGATTGTTTCTAAAAATAAGCCTTAAATCTCTATCCATGACAAATTTCTCTTGGGAAGTATGGGCATTCAGTGTTCATATGAGGTCATATTTGTCTTGTGTAGGGAAATATCACTGTACAGATGGCACTGAAGGCACTAAACCAATTTATATGATTGAATTTATGTATTTCTGGTGTCACCAATAATGTGGCTTAATTATCTTGCTTATCTTGCTTGCTTGTTCAGCTGGTCTTCTAGTTTTGCCTGTGGTCTTCCAGCCTGAACCACTGAGCGACAGATGCCCAAAACCCCTCTAAAACCAGCAAACTAGACCTGCAAAACATCTTAGGCTTGTTTATGTTTGTTTTGTAAGTAAGGTAATGGGGAGAGTTTCAGGTAGAGTAAACATATACATACTTATGTTCAGGTTGTCCAGTCAACGAAGTTGGTCACATTAAGATATGTATCTCTATCTCTGGGCTCTTGGAGTCGTGAGGCACGGGTCACACGAAGGATGTTTTCTCTTCATCTCTTATCAGGAGCTAGAGAGGATATCTCGAGACGTGATCAGAAAAAAAGGAACACGTGATTTCTTTGGCGCGCACGGCTTATGAGTGTAGTTAGGTGACAAATTATCCACAGTAAGGAGTTTGAGGCCCAGGACCACCATTTTTACCCTGTTAGTCATGGTGATTGTATAAATGTGATTATTTAAGACCATTTCAGACCAAATTTAAAGTGATGTCTCCGTTCACTTTGCCTAGTCTCCTTTAACCTTGAAGTGGTTAATGACTAAAAAAAGACTCCAACATAATAGTCTGCAATGAAATTATTTTTTCCTCTTGAAAGTTCCAATGCATGTCATACAAAAGCTTATGTCTGAAGTGTTTTTGTGAAAGTTATTGCTACCTTCGAGTAGCCTTGACGGTTTTTTCTCCGCGCGCGCTCCCTTCAGCACTGATCTGCGCGCGCTCCCAGTGCAGGCGGCGGCGTCCTTATAGGCTACTACCTTGAGAAAAGGATAGGAAAACCGTACAAAACCAGTTTCCAGGTCAACGCGGGGTTAGACCCGCTGAAGGCGACCCTCGTTACGCTCTTGAACGCGCTCGCTTTGAATCCCGCCACCACCTGCATACAAAACTGACGCGCGTGTTTGGAGCTCGTGAGGAAAATGCTGACGCGTTTGATCGTTTCGTCAGCGGTTTGACGTGTAGACTGCTGAGGGATATTTATTACTCTAAAGGACTTTTTATGGACGCGAATATTTCGTTTACGCGGAAACACTTTCTTGTGAGAAGGACATGAATTTGGAATTTTTGTGTATATTTTCTATATAATGAGAAACGTCGTGTATAGGTTACGACATTAGCCTGCTGAGGGATATTTATTACTCTTAACGACTTTTTATGGACGCGATATCATCGCAAATATGTTGTTATTTGGAAAACAGAATGTTTGAAAATGTTTCGAATAGTTAATTTAATCGCAGACATGTTTTATTATTTATCCTCAAATCTCGTATACTGCACCATTTTCCATTTACTAAATAATATTTGCTTGCATTTTGTCTCATTAAACGAGGAAACCAGAATTCTTTCCACAGCAAACAAACTCGAATGATCATCGCAAACATCCTATGTGAAACTATTTCTCTGAGAACGTCCTTGCATTTGGAAACGTTTTGAATATTATGAGATTTATTAATTTGAACGACGTGTTTGATGTATTACAGGATATTTATTGCTCCTTGCGACTTTATGTGGACGCGAACGATCGTCTTATACGTGGAAATTCTTAAAATTTGGGAATGCTCTGAATAGAACACGGCGCACTAATTATTTATAGTCAAAGCTCTTACTGCAGCATTTTCATTTACAGAACATGTATCTCATTTAACAAGCGAATGCCGTGTTTATGTGGAAATAACGCAGCTGAATTTGGGAATGTTCTTGAAATTCTTATTTATTTATCAATAATTTTTTAGCGTTCGGTCCAAATTTCTCTCTTATTAAACCAGGAAAATCCACGTTGCACTGATGCATGAGGAAACTGATACCCTAATTTGGATAAACTGAGCGTTACGAGACTTCAGCAAGAGTTTGGCGCAACTACATCCACCGGTGATGCCGGAGGTCACTTCCACCAGAAGTGATAAGCTAACATCCAAAGGCATTATGTTTTTATGCAACACCACAGCCATCAAGGACTGGAGTTATTTTCTCTCTCAGATCTTGCCTCTTGTGAATAAATCAGCGGGATTTGTTCAGGATCGGGTGGAGGCTGTTACGAGCACCATGGTGACGGCTCTGGAGCCCGATCTGACCGGGATGAGCGCTAGTCACCCGCCGCTCAACTCCAATCACACGTCCGGGACGGAGCACGTCTTTCAGTACTCGTACTCCGAGAGTGACCTGCAGTACACGGACTACAGGACGCCGCCGAGGGAATCGATACCGCTGCCCAAGGCGGTGCTGTACCTGGTCATGGCCGCGCTGGTGGTGGTGGCCGTGGCGTACGCGATCGTGGGGCACCTGGTGAAGGATCTCGTGCATGAGTGTTTGGGTAAGTGCATTCTGTTAATGCATACTGTGTGATCAACTAAACAACACTCTGACGAAACACTGTGCAAATGTTTGTGTGTTTTGGGTATGCATTAATATCAGAAAGATTCAACACTGAATACAAAAATGCAACTCTGTCTGCACCTGTTTGGTTCATTGCACTGCTGCTGATAAAAAATAAATAAAACAAGCCTTAGGTCTCAAGCTGGTTTCCCAGCCTAAACCAGCAAAAGTAGGGCTGGGCAAAATTTTGTATCGTTTTTTAAAATGTGGTCGATTCAAAATCGATTCTCAAAGGCCACGAATCGATTTTTTCCACATTTATTTATTTATCACCCCAAAACACAGTATTAGTTTTCCTACACTGTTCATAGGCTTGCAGCCTCCATGTTACAGCTAATGCTGTGAGATTTTATGTTTATTTTATATTAAACATAAAATAACCTGATCTTGTTTGATTAAGGCATATGCAACTGTTCTGACAACTGTTTTGACCAATCAATGGTCAGCATCAATTTTTCATCTTGCATCAAAATCCTGTTTAATCATTGTATGCATTTGAAATATTAGGTTCTGTTTTAATGTACCCAAGTGTACCTAAAATAAAAAGAGTTAATATATGTGTGGCTCTTAATTTCTTTTTATTAGTTAACAACTTGTAAACTTATGTTCACTGTTCTTTTTGATAAATATAGGATTTGTATTAAATCTATATTCATTGAGTCGAATCAAGAGTCGAATCGGGAATCGAAAATCGAATTTAGAATCGAAATCGAATCGAGAATTGAAATCGAATCGAAGTGAGAGCTCGCGAATCGAAATCGAATTGAATTGGAACATTTTAATCGATACCCAGCCCTAAGCAAAAGTGCCGATCTAACAAAAAAAAAATATATTCTAAGAACATTTTGCTGATGTTCCCATCAGGTTATGAAAACGTTATTTCTTAGTGTTTACTGAACGTTCGAAACGTGTTTAATGTTTTAAAAACGTTTTTCTTGGTTATGCGAACATTCCATTTCGTCATCCTTAAACATTCTAAAACAATTAGTCGTTAGAAGAACTAAAACGTTTCAGAAAAAAAGTTCCATGAATGATGTATAAATAACGGGTTTGTGCTAAAGACCAGTTGAACAAACATTCTATCAATGTTACTGGAAGAACGTTTGTTCATAACATTGAGAGAACATTGTCAGAACGTTAGTCAAAGTTCAGAGAGTGTTCCTGTAAAACCTCTCTAAAACCAGCCAACAGATCAGCCTCCACACTGGACCAGTTAAAACATTTACCATACATGGACCTTATACATTTATAGCTCATTTATTCATTTATTACAGCCATTTACCAGTACTATAGGCATTTTATATAGTATTATAGTCATTTTCATAATATTATATGAAATAGTTTACTGAAAGTGTGTATTTGTGTGCTTTGGGGTTTTTGTGAGCTTTTGGTGTGTTTAGGCATTCACATTCATAAGGGGTTATGATGAGTTTTGCTGAAGTGTGTTTTTTGGGGGATTATGTTTGATATTTACGCATATGTACGTGAGTGCTAATAGACTCGTGACATTTTGTTTGCAAGGTCCTTGATGGTGCATACTACTGTCTGCATCAGTTCTTACATCACGGAGTCTCAGTGCCAAAATGCACCTCTGTTGTACATTCACACATTTACATTCACCTCCACAAACATCTCGGCTGATTCCTGAAAGCTCAGAGTTGAGTATCCGGAAGGGAGTGAAAAGGAATTACAGTCCCTCACCTCTGTTTTTCAAAGACCTTGACGTTTACCTGAAGCGATGAAGCAGGCGAGTTTCACACACACTCACACACACACACACACACACACACTCACACACACACACACACACACACACACACACACACACACACACACACACACACACACACACACACACACACACACACACACACACACACACTGCACACACACACACACACACACACACACACACACTGCACACACACACACACGCATGCACAAAAGAAGCAGAGAGGGGACATGAGCACTCAACAATACCTAAGAGATTTCCCCAAAAGCCCTGGTTACAGCGCGCTCTCATCCTTCATGAGCTGTAGATGTGCTCAGTGCATTTGTGTCGATCCTGGAGGTGTAAATGTGAAGATTGTCTGTTTGGTGAGATTCTCACTGTAGTATTTCTCTCTCCAGGGTCAGACGGGAAGTAGGGAGCTCTTTTTTTCCTATAGTAATGCACACTATTTAGTTTGCATTTCATCTGCTTGTTCATTGCGATATGGCAAGCCTCATTATTATTGCTGATTCTTTGGGTTGGGGTTTTCTTTAAAAAAAACAAAACAAAAAAAATAGTGCTATTACTTTTCTAAGTGACTGGAGCTGCATTTTTTTTTTTCTTGGTGGACAATAAAACATCTGGCAAAAAAAAAAAAAGCTGGGAATCCACCATGAACACCAGATCTCCCTATAGTGGCATTGACTTTTGCATTGGCATGGCAACCACCACTAATATTTTCTTCAGCAAATGGAAAATCTAGTGTTTATCATGAACAGTTTTAAAATTGAAAATACAATATAAGTAAAAAAAAAACAAAAAAAAAAACATAACATTGGAGGATTATTTACACAACCTGTCATATAAAAAGTCAATGCAACAGGGCTGGGCAACGATTAATCGCGATTAATCGCATCCAAAATAAAAGTTTGTATTTACATAATATATGTGTGTGTACTGCGTATAATTATTTTGTATATTTAAATGCAAACATATGCATGTATATATTTAAAAAATATATGCATGTATATACTGTATATATATTTATACATCATTTATATTATATAGAAATATAAATATTTTATATATAAATAACACATTTTTCTTAAATATATACATGCATTTGTGTGTATTTATATATACAACATAATTATACACAGTACACACATATATTATGTAAACACAAACTTTTATTTTGGATGTGATTAATCGTTGCTCAGCCCTAAAAAAATGCAGAATGTATAGAAGAGCCAGTTCTCTTACAGCATGTGTTCATTCTCCGGAATTATAAAAAGCCCTTTTAATGTCCTGATTATTTTGCCTTGCTTATTTTCCCTCTCCCTCTTTCACTGAAGCAGTTCAGCCTAATTGGCATAAATGTGTATGTGGGAAGTTTTCATGCCATCACATGTCTCTGCTTATCAGCCACTTTTGTTTACTCGCACCCTTCAGTCTGACTCTGCTGTATTATCTGCTCATCTTAATTCCAGGATGCTTTCTGAGTCAAAGGCGAATGCGTTTAGCGCTGCCAGGCTGGTGGCTTCTGTCATGGATCTGAACTAAGTGTGCAGTTTGATGGAGCATTCAGACCGGACGAGTTATTTGAATCATTAATCAAGCAGTGTAGTACTTTAATTATCAATAGGTGAACTGCAAGGTATTTCATTAATGCAGTCAGACATCAGCCTGGGGCTCATATATAATATGTAGTGTGTATTGCATTACAGAAATAAGCTCTACTTACTGGAATGTAAATTTTGTTTTCATGAATTGTGAAATATGATCCGGACATGTTCTTGTTTTTTGTGAGGTTCTCGGTTTCTTTTTCATAAAGAAGCTTGCACATCTTTTTCGTTTTCCATCATGCTTTTCATTAAATCATTGAAATCAGACCTGTTAATCAAGTCATGGGCTTTTTTTTTTTACTTAGTTTATGTCCTTGAATAATAACGTGTGTAATGTTTGTATAATGTGTCTGTGAAAGTGTGCATGCCTCTTTTGTGTTAGACAAAATTTACATTAATGTCATGGCATTAATGGCTTGTGAATATGAATATTAATGTGTATCTCCACCTCTGTCAGTACAGCTTGCATATCATGGTTTAACATCTCACTTCTGCTGCCAGAGGCTGTTTACTGCTTCTCTGTGTCTTGTGTCTTGTGCTTTCGGTCACAGTTTTCTGACTTAATCTGTCTCCACATACCATTTTCCACAACAAATAGTTTCACATTGTTTTGTCAAAATGGACTCAATAGATTAATTCAGACTTCAAAGTTGTCTGTGTATTGTGAGTTGTTTAGAATCAGAACTCTGACTCATGAAAGTTCCATGTTTTTTCCCCTATTCTGGAGAGAAGTTATTCTATTTGTCTAGTCATTAAACTAGGAACGAATCAGTGTCGACAGTGACAGAGTAAAGGCCTATTCACAGCAAGCTTTTGGCATGAAAAACACCGAACTTCATTATGGCCATTTCAAAACAAAGTATTCTATGGCCGCTTTATTCTCTTTATCCACCATGTACGAGCCTTTTATGTATAAATACAAAAGACATCATTGTAGAAATAATCAATGACATTGTGTGTGTGTGTGTGTGTGTGTGTGTGTGTGTGTGTGTGTGTGTGTGTGTGTGTGTGTGTGTGTGTGTGTGGGTGGGTATGCAAGGTCACTTTTTCAAATTGTTCAGAAGGTGACCAATTTAAATAAAAAATTCCAAAAACAATTTTTCTTTAAAAAATACTTGGATGCCTGAAGAAATGTTTGCCATCCTAACAATTAAAAAGAAAACTGAATAACATTGTTTAAATGTTTGGCACAAAGAACATACAGATTTGAATATGTGTATGTGGCAAAAATTTGACTGAATAAGCCTTGAATAAAAAGTTATAAAAAATAAAGCATTTATTGTCACTGTCCTGACAACCCTCACTCCTGTATTTGCTTGAATGACTCTGAAGCGATTTTTAACCTTAGTCCTTTGTCCCCAAGATCATTTGTTGTCTAAAACAACATTCATCACAGGCTGTTATTACAAGTAACACAAGTTATGTAATCAGATTACTTTTCAAGTAACTTGTAAAGCATTACTTTTAAATTTAGAGTTGTTTTTTCAAAATAAGTTACACAAGTTGAGAGAAATTGTGTGTAAGTTAAGAGGTGTTGTGTGTGAACATGATGGTTTTTGTAGTTCTAGACTAATGTGAACATGCATTTACTCATCTCACTTGCACAAAAACAGTATTCCTCATAAAAATAAGTGAAATGCAAACTCAGAATATTACACAAACCTAAACTAATTAAATATGTGAAATAGCACAAATATACTTTATGTATGTAATCTCACTTTATTAGCGTCTTGCTTGCTGCTGACCTTCGATAATCCAACTCAACTTTACTAATAAGCAAAGATTAATTACTTCAGATAAACATCACATTTGTGTTTCTTTTTTATTTATTGCTGAAGTAAGAGTTTTGGGCTGTGTCCGAATTTGCCTCCCTTACCCTTATATAGGGCACTATTGAGGGGACGGCCATTAGTAGTGTTGTCCGAAACCATATAGTGGACGTTATCAAGTGCACTCATTCAATCCCACAATGCACCACAATAACGACTGTACAACCGATGTACGCTCAAAGGCTAGAGAATACCCATAATGCACTGTGAGGCTCGTGCCGAATGAATTTCCGCATATCGCCAGAAGATGGCACCCGCATCTGAATCATCCATACATTCATTTTCCAAACAGCTGGTCCAATGTGGGTACAGTGTAATATCATAAGCTGTAAATTCCTATTTAATTGATTATTACATTTTTTAATTAAGGTTTTTTACATGCTGGTTTCAATGCTAGTTTCCTAAGTTTAAAATAATTATTAAACAGCACAAACTATGCAAAAGCCAAAATTCACTTGGAAAAGGAGCGGGATGAAGCAGAAGCTTCTACTGTACAGGACTGAATTTGCATCTGCTTGAGCCTAAGGCTTATTCATTGCAATTTTGGTGTGAAAGGGCCTTTACGTTGCAAGGACCCATCCTGTTGAGAATCACTATATATATTCTACAAATGTGAGCATATTTTTGGCATAAAATTTGATTTTTTTAATTTATACCAACAAATTGCCACATATTTAATATTATTAAGTGTCGCTGCATTGTGATCAGTGTTAGGTACATTACTCTAAAAAATCAATGAATTACTAGTTACTAATTACCTCTTCAACAGTGTAATTAGATTACTGTACTCTAATATGTATTTAATTACTTATTACTAATTAATTTAGGATGCCCCGGCATCCTGGCCAAATTTGCCCCTTGGCCTCGGTCCATCATGGCCTCCTTATCATCCCCATACTGATTGGCTTCATCACTGTCTCCTCTCCACCAGTAAGCTGGTGTGTGGTGGGCGTTCTGGCGCAGTATGGCTGCCGTCGCATCATCCAGGTGGATGCTGCACATTGGTGGTGGTTGAGGAGATTCCCCCCTTTCATGTAAAGCGCTTTGAGTACCTAGAAAAGCGCTATATAAATGTAACGAATTATTATTATTATTATTATTATTATTAATTTCTAAATCCCATATCAACCTCAACCAGCTGAATAATACAAGGATAGACATGAAACTGTTTTAATTCTTTCAAATAAATAATATACAATTGCATGAATTATCCTTAAACTGACCAAACAATTTAAAGGGAGAAGGTTACATAATAAACATACTTTTTTAACATCAGACAATACATTTTGGACATTTAGAATAGTTTTTTTCTTTTTCGTGAGCACACAGGAGAGACTCCATGAACTGAACTGAGTGTGTTAGATAAGAGAGACATACAACATGTGCAGAGCAGCGGCTCCCAAGGACTGGAGTTGAGAACCACTGGTATATACCAGTCTGACCTCATGATATTTAACGCGATTTAGCCACCTCATAAAATGCATGCGTACGAATTGCAGTGAGATCGGATTGGTCTATACACAGTTTTTTAGCTCAGTTACATCAGAAGTAACTGTAATTAAATTACAGAAAAATTAAGAGTAATCCCTTACTTTACTTTTTCGAGGGAAAAGTTATTAAATTACAGTAATTTACCCCAACACTTACGGTGTAATACACCCAACGCTGACGGTGATATATACAGCCGGAAAACGGGTGTTTTACATCGGTGATGTTACTGTATGTCTTTTAGCCTGACTGGAATGATTTTTTGGCCAGTCAGAATCCAGAACAGTAACCATTGTTTTTTTAATGAACTCAAAAAATGTTTAGGCCTAAATTTAAGATCTGTGTATTTGAATTGCAAATAAAATGTCAATTATTTTGGATGGAAACACAAGCAAACTATAATAAGCTTAATGTGATGCATATCTGTCAGGCATGCATAAATTAAACATGTCAGATTAAAACAAAACAAAAATCATTGTATAGTTTATTATTAATTATTTGAACATATTTGATTTTATTTAAATAATTTCTAAATTAATTTATTTAAATATCTTAGAATCAGCATAAATCTGTTAATTGT
The DNA here is from genome assembly GCF_965113295.1 of Leuciscus leuciscus. Classification (NCBI taxonomy): domain Eukaryota; kingdom Metazoa; phylum Chordata; class Actinopteri; order Cypriniformes; family Leuciscidae; genus Leuciscus; species Leuciscus leuciscus. The sequence goes on from NC_138742.1 coordinate 6,668,703, forward strand.
GAAAACAGTTACATTTATTAAGTTAAACTTGGATTAAGTATGGCTTGCCGTGAAACAAGCAATACACAGTTCAAATGTATGAAAATGAAACAGATTGGATTGATTGGTGAAAAATATATAAACCTGGTCATTGTGTATTTGAAACACATTCAGTTTATTAGTGCTATTGCAGAAATCTTAACAGTTTTGTTTTATGTCTGACTGACAAATGTGCATCACATTAACTTTATTAGTTTAGTAATCCAAGTTGAGGAAAATTGTATGTGCATTATTATGTATCCAGATACATAAATCTTAAATTTACGAGTAAATATTTTTCGAGTGTCTATCAAACTCTTAAAAATAAAGGTTCTAAAACTGTGTTTTTGCTGTGATGCCATATAAGAAATTTTTTTTTGGTTCCGCAAAGAACATTTCAATGAACAAGAACCTTTTAATAACCTGAAGAACCGTTTTGTGGAGTGGAAAGGTTCCGTGGATGCTAAAGGTTGTTCGTGGAACCATAAAGCGCCTTTATTTTTCAGAGTGATAATGTCCCCTCATGCAGTGGATCCTCTGACTGATAATCATCTGTAATCTGTGTGTCTCATCAGAGTGGGTGTTTGGGCCTCGTTCAGACGACCGCAGGAGCAAGAGTGAGGTGAACTGCATCAGCAGCAGCGTCAATGAAATGAGCCAACTCTCTCGTCCGGTGGACATCGTGTACAATCACTCCGACTTCCCGAACGCCATCAGACCAGAGGAACTGGTGGTCACCATCGACGAGACCTCGCAGCTCCCTCGTGAAGCTTACAGTGGAACCTAACTGAGAAAAAACAACCACGGTTTGATTCAGCCCTTTATCACGAGGAGAAAAGCATGTTTGCTTCAGTTTGATCGGCATCTGTGAGCCGGTGCGGTGAAGTCAAACGACCTTTGGAGGTCATGATGAGGAAAACTGAGGAAGCTGGGAGACTTTAGAAGGAATGGAATCACAATACATTACATGTTCTTTATCGGAGTGCTGTGAGACACTAAACATTCTCAAACTGAATTTGAACTCGAGAAAGAGGAGAGACTCTTCTTTATCATTCATATCAGTCTTATTTTTCTTGTTTTGTGGAGACATGCACTGTGAATCTAGAATAGTTTTCTGCTGTTATCCATTTCCTACTCTTCCCACAACCCACTTTGGTTTGATTTTCCTACTTTTTTTTGCAGATATTTATGGCTGAGTACTTTGGGCTGCGTTATTGTATTTGTGAATACTTACATTTTACTCACTTTCAGGTTTTCTATAATTGATTATGCTGCTTAGAAACAGAAGTACTTAGAGATCTGCTCACTACGGGTTGATGGTTTAGATATACAGCCCTTGATGAAAAAACAAAAGATCACAAATGGCGAAACAAAACTGCAGATGTGTTTTATTTTCATCTAGCAGTGTTACCAAAAATGTGTTTTATAATGGAGGGAGACACTATACACAAAAACTTCTACTGAAAATGTATATATAAATGAAAGAAAACAGCAGTTATACACACTTATAAATGGTTTTATACATTGACTGATGATCTAAAAAGATTCATATCTATGTTTACTTCACAACTAAGGGCTATAATTTCAGATCATCTTAACGAAGCTTCAGATCTAAACATCACATCACAAGATTTTCAATCTCAAAAAAAGGGGATAATTGTTTCAAACTGGCAAAAGAAAAAAATAATTATCATTCAGAAGTAAGATTGGGACGTTAGACTGAAGGCTTCGTCCACTTCTGCTGTTCCCTCTTTCATGCATTTTCAGTAAAGGTGAAAAAAATAACTCTAGGCAATTTTCCTGCTTACCGCATCAACATGTTTTCACCTTTGCTGCCAAATTGTAATTGTTTTCTCACATAGTCAAAAAAAAAAAAGGAAAAAAAAAATATTGTTCTGTGATCCATGTGTCCAGTCATGCCATGTAACAATAATCGGAATACGTTACGAAAGTTGTAGAAAAACACAAAATATGTTTTTCCTGTTTCTCATGTCATGTCATTTTACACAAATAAATGTGTGACACTATGTCAAATTTATCTAAAACAACTTGACAATCATTTTTTACAAAAAAAAAAATTCTGCTCCAAACCAAAGCCTGACACATTTTTTAAAAAAGATATGAAAAAGTTATTAATGGATCCTTTTTAAGTGATCCAATGCTAGCAGGAAAACAAATAAGTCTTTAGCACAGAATGATTTAAGGAACATGCAAAGGTTAATTATTCTATTTTAAATATATAAATATGTATTATAATTGTCAAAAATATATATTTTAGTATAATATTATAAATGTAAAAAAAAAAAAAATTACATTTTTTTTTAGAAATATATATTTTTTTATTATTAAATGCTTGAAGAAAAGAAACGAAAAACAAAAACAAAAAAACATTAACTACAATTATCGTCATTTTCATAACATGACAATTGTTCTGTTTGGTCTGTTTGGTCAGCTTTCAGTCCAGATTAAGTGCCAAGTCCTTAAACACAGCCACTGTTCTTTAGTAAGTATAATACGTTTTTAGAGAACTCAATAGATTAAAAATACATTTTCATTTCAAGTTAAAATCTTAAAAATAGAGGATTGCATTTAGAACATTTACGTTTGTGAATGTGATATTTAGAGAACAAAAAAACAATGTTTATAAAATAAATATCACTTTTCACATTCATGAAAACCAAAAATTACATTTCTATATAAATCATTTTTAGATTTTATTCTGAACTTGTGCACTGTGACGTTGAAAAGTAGGCGAGCCGTAGGCAGATGGGAATTTTTTTGAAATATTTTATAACTTATCTAAAATAAAGTATAAAATCACATCAAGGTAGACCATAACATTTTAATGTGGTCTTTCATACTAAAATGAATTAAACGCATTAGTCTGGTCAGGTTTGGTTATTTGATGAATTCATGTAAAATTACTTAAATTAACCTGTTTCCTATTTATGAATTGAAGTCATTTTTATTTATTTGTTTAAAGTATTATTCAAATCTGGCTGGTGTAATGTCTAGAAATTGTAAAATAGCAATGGAAAATTACTTGTTGGTACTTGCAAACAATGTTTTTGTTTGTTTTTACCTTGAATTTTTTTTTTTTTTTTTACTTTTACAAAAATTACTTTTTCGATAACTTATATAATAACCTTATAGCTTTATAACTTATAACTAAAATTATAACTTACAAAAATAATGATCAAGTTGAAGTAAAAGTAAAAAGTAAAAGCATGAACACTCAGTTTGATCTGCCATTGAGAACAGCCAATTATCTCCCCTCACTTATTAAAATTAATGAAGTGGGTTTTAGCACAGTGATGGAATGTTATCACAGTTCCATAAGCCTTAAATGGGATCAAACGCGAAGGGCAAGTGGAAAAGCGATTGTAATTATCCCATATTAACATTTAAGATGTTTGTGTTTCTGACCCAACAGCCATCCTGCTTGTACTTGTTAATTCAGGTTTATTCAGTGAGGAAGCAGTTGTCAAATGTCTTTCTTGCATCGAGCTGAAAGAGTCTTGAAGGGACTTTTTCTGTAAAGCAATTCGCCTGCTTACAATAAAACAATAATAACAGTGGGAAACATCAGTGGGAAACTAGGCCACTTCATACATATCAGCTGCAACAGACGCTGTCATAAACATTCATAACTGACAACAGTTTCTGTTTACAAGGTCAAGAGTGTAATATAACGTCTTGTGTGAATTGATTTATCAGATCCGAGTTCCTCGATGGGACCTGTATGATAATTAGGAGGATTTTCTCTCTGACATGTTTCATACTCTATGTCCTAGTTCTGTATGCAGCGTTTGAAAGTTCAGGACTATTATAGTCAGACATTCACTGATTCTTCAGATGTGAGATAAAACATGCCCCACAAATTGACCTGTTGTTCGTTTGGAAAATGGCAGCATGTCAACTTTGAAATTAATTCAAGATTGATTCTTTACACTATAGCTTACCATTTACATTTGATTTTTGTCTTATTTTATGAAAATTTTGGTGTTACATTATCACTCACTACCTTCAAAACTGGCTTCAATCCATAACTCAGTACTTCTTATAGATTAATTAGGTAAATAAATATATACTTTATGTATAATACAAGTATATACACCACTGTGCAAATGTTCGCTACAGGTTTCCAGTGCAAGAGGATGCAAAGCAGCCGCAGAGCATCACCGGGCCACACCATGCTGAACTGTAGACAGTGTTATATTCAGCATATGCTTCATTCTTCTTCATCCAGACAGAATCCCAAAACTTCTGTGACTTATTTATATGATTTTAAGCAAATAGGAGCCAACTTTCTTGTGCTTTTGAGTCAGTAGTGGTGTACTTCTTGGAGTTCAGGCATGCGTTTAGTGCGCTCCTTACTGTGCAGCTGAAACATAAGTGCCTGTTGCCACCAAGTCTTGCTGCAGGTCTTTTGCAGTCACTCGAGGGTTTTTCTGAACCTGGTCCATTCTTTTGACTTAGCCATATTTAATAATTTCGATTACAACTGTAGGTAGTAATCTGTTGAAACTGGTGGTTATGGTAAGGGGCAGGACACTTCCCAAACACACTCAAGGCACTTGACCAATCACAACACACTGGTCCAGCTGTCCAATCAGAGCACATTGCGCTTTTCAGAAGGAGGGGCTTCATAGGGAACTGAACAAAGCATTACTGACAGACTGGAAGGAGCTGCAACAATGACAAATATGAGAAAAATAATGATGTTTTTTGAACATCAAGTATGAAAACCTGTTTTACTAGAGCCCAAAAACAAAATCGAGACTTTGAAAAAGGCCATAATATAAATTTTTATGGATTTTTTTGTCACTGTTTCTTTGAAATAGAAATCTTTTGTTACATTATAAATGTCTTTGTAAGTTAAATGTCTGTGTGTAATGGTCTCTCTGGTCTCAGTAAGCATGGCGTCAGTGTTGTCACAGCTGATGGGTCAGTGGATGGATGTTCAGGGACTCCTGATATTTCTGTGTGTTCTGCTGTTGGTGAAACACCTGCGAGATGTTCAGTCAAAGAACATGCCGCCTGGACCCTTCCTTCTGCCCTTGTTTGGAAACGCAATGAATATAGGCTTTAGGGATACACTGGGCTCCTTTCAGAGGGTAAGCCTCATATGATGTATTCAATATACAGGGTGGCCCATTTATATGGATACACCGTGGTGGCATGGGAGTGGTTGGTGATATTGAGGTCCTGTTTGTGGCACATTAGTATTATGTCATGGTCACCACCCATCTTGAGGAGTTTGCCCCCTCACATGTACTGGTGTGCCACAAACGGGACTTTGGTGTCACCAGCCATTCCCATGTTGTTGCGGTGTATCCATATATATGGCCCACCCTGTAGTATGTACAATTATTTTATGTGAATGTATAACATGAAGATCATGTTGATCAGATTGCTGAGATGTATGGAGAAGTGAGCACACTTTATATGGGAAACCAGCCCTGAATACTGCTCACTGGATACGAGACTTTCAAAGAGGCATTTGTGGAACAGGCGGCCATCTTCACAGACCGGCCGCACTTCCCTATAGTTGACAAGCTCAGTAAAGGGAAAGGTACAGATGGAGAAAAAGTTATATTGCATCTGATTCAAATACTGGCAAAATCTTAAACATTATAAAATCATTCTTTCTTTGTAGGTCTATTTATGTCAAATGGCCACATGTGGCGTCAACAGAGGCGTTTTGCTCTGGCAACACTAAAATACTTTGGTGTGGGGAAGAAAACTCTAGAAAACTTCATCCTGCAGGAGTGTCGCTGTCTCTGTGACTCTGTACAGACTGAACAAGGTCAGTGAGCATCATTTTATTGCCAAACACCTTTTTTTTTCTTCACAGAAAAGATTACTGTCATTATTTTATTATAACAAAAAATATGAAAACCGAATGAATGCACTTTTAAAAAAAAATCTATATTATAACCAGGGAATAAAATATTAGTTTTTCAGTGTCATAATCATGTCTTGAAGGTCTGTGTGTACATACTATCCTCTAGAGGCCACTATCTGCAAGTGCAAGTGTCTTTTTTGAAGGTCAAAGGAAGGAAAATGTGTTTTTTAGGAGATGTTTGTTTGTTTTTCAGGTTTTCTGTTGTTAAATCTTATAACATTGCTCTTTAATTCGGTTTTGTTTCTAAGTTTGCCCTTTGACCCTCAGCATCTTGTGACCAGTGCCGTGGCTAATATAATCAGCGGGTTGGTGTTTGGTCACAGGTTTGAGTATGATGATCATCAGTTTCATCTGATGCAGAAGTATGTGGATGACATGTTACAGCTTCCCATCTCAAACTGGGGTCGGGTACGAGTTCACCCTGCTATCACAATGCCATAAACAAGGTTAACAATCTAAAAATAAAAAAGTTCATATATATCATTGAAACGGAAATGAAATGGGCTTGATTGACAAGTAGTACTATGGACATCAGTTTCATTTAAGGAATAGTAGTCCTTGTTTAATTGTTGCACTGTTTGAAATTGTTTTTGTCCTCTATTTGTCTCTTTACAGTTATATAATCAGTTTCCCACCCTCATGTCGTTGCTGCCAGGACAACACCAGACGGCATTCGCAAGCATGTCTAAACTTCAGCCCTTCCTGCAGGAGGAATTCAGAAAACACAAGGAGGAGAGAGACCCGGCCAACCCCAGAGACTACATTGACTGTTATCTGGATGAAATTGAGAAGGTAGTGTCGTCCTAAGATGCCCTGGTGTATTTATATTCCTTTAAGAGGGCTTTATTGGGAGTTGGAACATGTGTTAGCACCTCCTTTATGAATTTTCATGTCGTGTATTTCCTATTCAGTCAGTCAAGTTTGACGTTATGTCGGACTGACGTCATGGGGTCTCACATGGGAGCCCAATCACCTGCAAGTGGTAACTAAACGAGCAACCCAGTGCGCCATTTCAGCTCTCCGGATGAGGATCAGATGTTGATAGCTGCATCAGTGAGAGGGCTATCGTGCTCTGGAGAGGAAGATGATGCTGAGCTTCCCGCTTCTGCTGTGTTTGTTCATGCTGAATTGGATTCATAGATGACAGCCATGCTTGCCCGTGCTGCCGCGCGCTCGGACTCATTCGGAGGAGTCTAAGGACTCATCCTTTCTTCCTGGAAGTACATGAAGAGCTTTGGAAGTATGGAGGCAAATTAGTGCCAAAATCTGTTAAAAGTTCTTCCTCTCTCACTACCTTCGACTGTGGGGTGGTCAGGGGGTTCGTGGGGATTCCCCAGGTGGAGTGTGCAATTGCGGTGCATTTATGCCCGCAAAGTGTCGCCATCTGGAGGAATCGTCTGTGGCTCCCGTCCAGCTCCTGTGAGACGATGGCAGCTCTGGCTGTTAAGCCTCACAGTGCCGCTCGAGCCCTTCACAGGAAGGTGACGTGGCCTTTACTTTGGCTCTGTTTTGCCACTGTCCCATGGCCAGCTGTACCCTAATTCTCAAGATAGAGCGGTTTCCAAACTCTCTGGTCATACAGGGTGTGCGTGGGCAGTGAACGACGCTCTGCTTCCTCCTTCCCAGCCCCCGTTCTTTCGCCACAGGTAGAGAGTGTGCATTTGAGGACACGCTGCTTCCTCACGCCTCCCTAGCGAGTCCCTAACGGGACCCGCGGCGCCTGGTAAGTGCATCACACTCACTGCCTCTACTTCGGATGCTGTCCCTCCCAGGTTAGCACTCCTCACTGCCCCCCGTGGGTACGTCTGTTTCACCAGGATTGGTTTGCAGCGATCAACCTGAAAAACACGTATTTTCATGTCTTGATCTTCCTCAACGCAGACCGTTCCGACGCTTTGCTTCAAGAGCAGAGCATATCAGTACAAGGTTGGGTGGTGCTTAGGCACCTCAGCCATCTGGGGCTTCGGTTGTAGAATTGAAAATAATCAAAGATATTTGAAAATGAACAAAGACATTTGCTTTTCTGTTTCAACCCCCTCTCTTACCACAAGGGCCATTTGGAATTCCTAAAGACAGAGGTATTGATGGTGCTCAAGGCCTGTAGGCCAATTTTTTTTTTTTTTGGGCATCTACGAATTGTCACACCTTTAGTATGGTGTGGGAAGTTGTAATTATCTATTTGGTCAGATTCAATGTCTTACATTTGGGTTTCAGTCACATGATCAAGGAAGGGATAAAATAAGATTGTAACAGTTGCTCTGGCTCTTCTTTTCCTCTTGGTCCCTTTCTTGGGGCACTCTTTCTTTGCCTCTTTTCTTTGTCTCTTACTCTCAATCTCTCTCTTTGTCTCTCTCTCTCTCTCTCTCTCTCTCTCGCTTGCTCTCCCTCTCTTTCTATCTCTCAGGTAACATTCTACATATTTGCTGGGTATGATTAATGGTATGAGTTTTTATCATCTCATACATTTATTTTGTAACTATTTCAAGTGTAACCATAACCAGATATTGTCATTAAACCCTTTCAATTACAAATGATGTGCCAACTTGTTTTGATTCGGTATTAACATTCATGTGTCACCTGTTGCAATACAATATCGTCACTCTACAGCAATGCTCTACCACATATTTTGCTATGATAACTGTGCTTATTTCCGTCGTTGGGATGGCAGGGGGTGGTAATAGACAAGAAATTTACAGTTTTCTACCATTTTGCTGATAACGTTTCTTTAGTCATTCGGCAATCCTGCAGCCTAAATCCCTATAGGCAAACTACCCTTACAGGGTCAACTGGGAAAAGAGCAAGCTCTCCCCAGTGCAGAGCATCTCTTTTGTCTATGTGGAGTTGGACTCTGTAAATATGGCAGGGCGTCTGACCAGCGAGCCTTATCCCCCCGGGACCTCTCTGAGGTTGTTTCTGCTCTATGGAGAGCTCCCTTCGAGCCTCTGGAGTCAGTTGAGCTTAAAATCCTGGCCTGCTCTTGACCGAACTCGATTTCTTCAAGAGGGTGAGGGACATGCAGGCCTTTTCTGTCCCATTGTATTAAACTCCCTGAAACGCCTCCATTGTAGTCTTGAGTTTTCTTCTATGAACGAACACATTACAGTATTCCTCATTTAAATAATTCCTGCCAAAGACACACTCAGAATAAAGGGGCGGGGCCTTGTTGAGTTATAGTAGTGTGTTGAAACTGGCGGTTATGAAAAGGGGCGGGACATTTCCCAAACACAAACGAAGCGCTTGTCCAATCACAACACACTGGTCCAGCTGACCAATCAGAGCATACTGTACTTTTCAGAAGGAGGGGCTTGAACTAAACAGAGCGTTACTGACAGACTGGGAAGAGAGGAGCTGCAACAATGGAGAATATGAGAAAAGAATGTATTTTTGAACATTAAAGCAGGCAAACCTATTCTAGTAGAGCCCAAAAACAAACTCAAGAATGTATAATTAGCATAATATGGCCTCTATAATGAATCTGTAACTCACTTAACTCTAAATCTGTGGTTATTACAGGGTGTGATGGTGCTGCCGTTGAGACAATCCTACAGGACAAGAATGAGTACTGCACTCCATATGAATTCAACCCTGCGCACTTTCTGGATGAAAATGGCATGTTTTTGGAAAAAAGACACTTTTATCCCTTTTTCAATTGGTAAGTTATGTCCATGCAGCTCTATCATCATGAGTTTACTCAGATTATGAGCATATTTACAGATCCAGACCATGATTTCCAGATAAGAGGATGTGTCCAGGTGAGCAGCTCGCTCGTATGGAGCTCTTATTTAAAAATCAGCTTCCTTAAAGCAGTTCTGTTCCTGAATCTTGTTCAAGCACCAGTGTTCATTACATGGATTCTGGGCATCAAAATGCGGAGACAACAAACTTGATACGAGAGTTACTCAGACCTGCCCGACTCCACCGTTCAAAAGTTTGGGGGTAGTATGATTTTTTAAAATGTTTTTGAAAGAAGTCTCTTCTACTCACCGAGGCTATAATATAATAAAATATAAAAATTATGAAAAAAATGTATACAGTATACACAGTTTACACAAATATTTCTTGAATATACATTTATATGTGTGTATTTATACATACAAAATAATTATACACAGTACACACACATATATTATGTAAACACAAACTTTTATTTTGCATGCTATTAATTGCGATTAATCGTTGTCCAGCACTAAAAGAAACAAAAATAATGCTTTTAATATTATTATACATAATATTATTAATATTATAAATGTTAAATATACAGTCATGGTCAGAATGAATGGCACCCCTGGTTAATATGATCAAAACTGGCTGTAAAAAATAAATCTGCATTGTTTATCCTTTTGATCTTTCATTCAAAAAATGAGCAAAATTCTAACCTTTCATTGAAGTAAAAGAATTGAAAGTGGGGGGTAAATCACATTATGAAATAAATGTTTTTCTCCAAAACACATTGGCCACAATTATTGGCACCATTTTATTAAATACTTTTTGCAATCTCCTTTTGACAAGATAACAGATCTGAGTCTTCTCCTATAATGCCTGATGAGTTTGGAGAACACCTGACAAGAGATCAGAGACCATTCCTCCATACAGAACCTCTCCAGATTCTTCAGATTCACAAGTTCATGTTGGTGCTTCTTCTCTTCAGTTCACTCCACTCATCAGGTCAGGGAACTGGGACGGTCATGGCAGAAGCTTCATTTTGTGCTCCCTAACACATTTTTGTGTTGATTTTGATGTTTGTTTTGGATCGTTGTCCTGATGGAAGATCCATGGCCCATTATAAGATTTCTAGCAGAAGGCGTCAGGTTTTGATTTTTTATCTGTTGATATTTGATAGAATCCACGATGCCATGTATCTGAATAAGAAGTCCAGGACCTCCAGCAGAAAAATATGCCCTCAACATTAAAGATCCAACGGTATATTAAATTGTACACATGTGACCCTGGATCACAAAACCAGTCACACGGGTATATGTGTGGCAATAGCCAACAAAACATTGTATGGGTCAAAATTATCGATTTTTCTTTTATGCCAAAAATCATCAGGATATTAAGTAAAGATCATGATCCATGAAGATATTTAGTAAATTTCCCACCTTAAATATATATAAAAAAATGTTTTTGTGAGTGGATGCAGCACAATCTCCTATAGAAATTGACAACTTTAAAGGCGATTTTCTCAATATTTCGATTTTTCTGCACCCTCAGTTTCCAGATTTTCAAATAGTTGTATCTAGGCCAAATATTGTCATATCCTAACAAACCTAATACCAATGGAAAGATTATGTATTCAGCTTTCAGATGATGTATACATCTCAATTTAAAAAAAAATTACACATAAGACTGATTTTGTGGTCCAGGGTCACACATGGGGTACCCATCTAGCGTGTTTGCTGGCAAAAAGCTCTTTTTTTTTGTTTCATCTGACCACAGAACCCTGTGCCGTTTGAAGTTCCAGTTGTGTCTGACAACTGAATATGCTGGAGTTTGTTTTTGGATGAGCAAGGAGGATTTTTCTTGAAACCCTCCCAAACAACATGTGGTGATGTAGTTTTTTTTTTTTTTTTTTTTTTTTTTTTTTTTGGCTTTCTGACCCCCAAGACTCAACTAATCTCTGCAATTCTCCATCTATGATCCTTGAAGAGTCTTTGGCCACTCAAACTTTCCTCCTCACCGTCCATTAAGACAATATAGACACAAGTCCTCTTCCTGGCAGATTCGTAACATCTTTAGTTGATTATAACTTCTTAATTATTGCCCTGATGGTCAAAATGGGGATTTTCAATTCTTTAGCTATTGTCTTACAGCCACTTTCTATTTTGTGATGCTCAACAATCTTTTAATGCACATCAGAACTATATTCTTTGGTTTTACTCATTGTGATGGATGAGCAAGGGAATTTGGCCTTTGTGTTTCCTCATATTTAAACTCCTGTGAAACAAGAAGTCATAGCTGGACAATTTCATGTTCCTAGTCCCCCTGGTGTGCTAAAAAAGGTAAAAGATATTTTACTCATAAAAAATTGTAGGGGTGCCAATAATTGTGGCCAACGTGTTTTGGAGAAAAACATTTATTTCATAATGTGATCATAAAGGATAAACAATGCAGATTTATTTTTTACAGCCAGTTTTGATCATATTTACCATGGGTGCCATTAATTCTGACCATGACTGTATATATATACACATATGTGTGTGTGTGTGTGTGTGTGTGTGTGTGTGTGTGTGTGTGTGTGTGTGTGTGTGTGTGTGTGACCCTGGATCACAAAACCATGTCACAAGTAGCAAGGGTATGTTTGTGACAATAGCCAACAAAACATTGTGTGGGTCAAAATGATTGATTTTTTTTTTTTTTGATTTTTTTTTGCACCCTCAGATTCCAGATTTTCAAACAGTTGTTTCTCGGCCAAATATTATCCTATCCTAACAAACCATACATCAATGGAAAGCATATTTATTCAGCTTTCAGGTGATGCATACATGTCAATAAAAAAAAAATTGACCCATGTGACTGGTTTTGTGGTCCAGGGTCACAAATATATATATATACACACACACACACAAATTTGTTTTCAGATTTTATTTTGAATTTGTACGCTGTGTGTTTTTTTGTTTTTGTTTTTTTTACAAAGAAGAAACAGCACTGCATTGAATACATTAACAAAAAACAAACAAAAAAAATAAACAAAAAAATAAAAATAAAACAATAACTCACTCCTCAACAAGTAAGAAAAACCCGTACATAGTTCTTAAGAAACTTGTTGTACACTGTTATCAATGAGTTTAAGAGATTTTACAATAAGGGAAATCTCAGCAAAGACATCAAATCTAGGCAAAGTCTTGAGAAATTTGTTTTTGTGAATAAAACATTTACAATGCAACACAAAGAAATTAACAACATTATCAATAGCATAGTCACTCCCAGAAAAATAGAGGAATATATCCTTCAATGAAAAGTTTAAATCACATTTGCTAAAATGAGAAAGATAACAGGCCAATCTCTCCCTAAGGCTTAACCTGATTGCAGTGGTAGAATAAATGAAGCAAAGTTTCTTCCTCAACTTTGCAAAATACACACAGGTCAGAGAGATCAACAAAAGAGGCAATTTGTGAGTTGGTTGGGTAAACATTATGAAGAATCTTAAAGTGTACCTCTCTAATTTTATTGGACATACAATATTTCTCTGGGAGTAACCACGCCCTCTTCCAGTGAATAGCCTACTGTCAAAAAAATTATTCCAGAAAAATTTACATCGAGGGGATGTGTAAACTGTGTAACGTAACAATAGCTTTATAAGTTTACTATTACATTTTTTATCAATAAGGCTAACTCCATCCAATAAAAGTTTGGCCATAATTGTTTTTCTCTCATTAAAAAAAAAGGTGTGTTTTATATAAATGCACATAACTTGGAGACAAAGCTTTGATGACAGAATTGAAAGTTCTAGCAGGCAGAGGAAAATTAAAGCAGGTTTTTTTTTTTGTTGTTGTTATACAAGTGTGTCGTAAGCGGACGCGCCGTGACGTCATCACAGCAACATTCCACCGTTTCTTCCTTGCACTGCAAACCGACTCCTAAAGTTTTGGCTGTATCCTACGTTTATACATTTCCACGACCGTCCATTGTTTGATTAATGAACATCATTCTCGTAAGTACAGATATCCTGACTAACATCAATGCAGTGTAACGAGTATTTGACATTAACGATGCTGCTTCAGTTATAGTTGTGTTTGAGCTGTAAACTCAGGCGGGTTAAAGTCCAACTTTTACTTCGTTGTGTTTTTACCGTGAAAGGACTGTTAGCGGTTTTAGTGTTTGTCTTTTTCTGTTTTCTTTGCGTTGGAGGCAGAATCACCCACTTGAAATAATATTGAAATAAAGTTATAGTAATATATAGTAATTAATATATAGTAATATAAGATAACTCTGACCCAGAGTTTTACTGATCTGCATGGGATTGTGATAGAAATGCTAAATTAAATTGAAATGAGTGCTAACTTCGATTATTATTATTTTTTTATATATATTTTACAACTTATTAAATATAGCTCAAATATAGAATTACATTAAGGTAGATCATAACATTTTAATGTGGTCTTTCATACTAAAATGAATTGACGTTAGTCAGGTCAGGTTTAGTTATTTGATTAATTAATTAAAATTACTTAAATATTTTCTATTTCTGATTTTTTTTAAATGTATTTATTATTCAAATCCAGCTGGTGTAATGTCTAGAGATGTTTGTGTTTCTGACCCAACAGCTGTCGTCTTATTATATCGAGCTGAAGGAGTCTTGAAGTTACTTTTTTTTTCTGTAAAACAATTGACCTGCTAACAATAACAGTAAACAACAGAAACCAGGCCACTTCATACATATCAACTGCAACACACTGTCATAAACATTCATAACTGACAACAGTTGTGTGTTTACAAGGTCAAGAGTGTAATATTACTATTCTTGTGTGAATTGATTTATCAGGTCTGAATTCTTCGATGAAACCTGTATGATATTTAGGAGTCTGTATGCAGCGTTTGAAAGTTCAGGACTATTAGTCAGACATTCACTGATTCATCAGAAGTGAGAGAAAACATGCCCCACAAATGTACCTGTTGTTTGTTTGGAAAATGGCAGCATTTCCACTTTGAAATGATTTAAAGATTGATTCTTTACTTTAAAGCTTACCATTTACATTTGATTTTTGTCTTATTTTATGAAACTGTTGGTGTTACATTATCACCTGCTACCCTCAAAACTGGCTTCAATCCATAACTCCCATTACTTCTTATAGACACATTTTTTATTAACGTGAGCACCTGTGTGGCCTATGCTCATGCCTCACAGACCCACAAACTCCAAACTGGATCAGTTCCTTCCCACCCACACATCAACCGAGGCTGCAGCTGCCCTTCTTGTATAACTGAAGCAGTACTATTCAAATGCAAAGTTTGCAGCTCGAGAACAGGTGTGGCTGCATGTGGGACTGCCATAGGACAGGAAGTGCTCGACTGTGATCCTGGCCCGCCCTATTGGGTAAGCATAACTGTATAGGAGACTGGGGCTGTGGCGGCACTTCCTCTATAAGTTGCCAGTCTGTCTGTGCACGGCCACCTTTCTACCCCTCGGAGGCAACTGAAACCAGTAAACAACTTCTCCGACCCTCTCCGGAACACTGCATGGCCCAACCCACTGGGAGTCAAGTTTAGGGCACCTGCCCTTATTTCTCTGAGGGCTGTACACCCACACCAACTCTCCTGCTCTGAAATGCCAATGTTTTGCTTTCAGGTCATAATTTCGCTTCTGCCGGGTCCCCGCTTTTAACAACTGCTTCTTTGCAAAATTATGAGTGGCTTCCAATGAGTCCTGAAGCTTTCTAGCATGTTTAGGGTCCGGTGGCACAGCAGGCAAATCAGGTGGCCTCCCGAAAGCCATTTCACCAGGTGTTCTGATCTCCCGCCCCAACATCAAAAGAGGTTGTGCAAGAGGTTGAGTCTTACATGATGGATCGGCACGCCATTTGGATAAATGGCAAGTGCATTTTCCAATCTTGCTGATGCTTGGCAGACTCAATTGCCACATGTTCCAACAGCATCCTATTAAACCTCTCAACAAGGCCATCACTTTGGGGATGTAAAGGGGTGGTCCTTGTTTTGTGGATCCCTGATTTTTCACACATTACTGAGAAGTAATGTTACATAACATTCGACTCAATTCCGGCCTTGGTCGCTGTGTATGGATTCTGCAACCCCGAACCGGCTGAACATGCATCCACCAACGCGTTCACCACTGTCTCGGCTTTTTGGTCAGGCATTGCATAAGCTTCTGGCCATTTAGTGAAATAATTCATAGCCATCAACAGGTAAACCTGTTACCCCTCTCCGAACATGGACAAGGACCCATTACATCCTCACCCACTCTCCCCATTAGGCTCCCTATGGGGAATTTGCAGGCAGCGTAACCATCACACCGCCGACAAAAATCCTCCACATCTCTCCTCACAAGCTCCCAGTAAAAACTGTCTGACATATTTTAATGTTTTTGAAACCCCAAAGTGTCCAGAGCCCACCGTCTCATGGGCAGCCCTGATAACACCCTCACACAGCGACCTCTGCACCACCACCTACCACCTCCCCTCCCCAGTGGCTGGGTCTTTCCACTTCCTCTCTAACACCCCGTCTTGTTTGGCCCATAAGGTTATTGTGGACAGAGAGAGAAGGGCCACTTCCTCACACAGAGGTCGCTGCTGAGTTTGGACCCAATGGATTACTGGCTGTAGGTCCACATCTTTATCTTGCAGCCGCCTCTAGTCCTCTACTCCTATTGTCCCCACCGTCAAACACGCCGGTGTATCGCCATGCTTACAAACCACAGAAGCACCACTGGTATCTGGAGTGGGCCAGTTGCTCACCGCCTGCACCTTCTCTTCCATCGTGCCAATCCCCACACCAGCCACTCTGACCGCGGAATTCCCAATAACACCCTGTCCATTAACCTGGCAAAAGTAGGCGGTGCATTGCAGAGCCCCCTGAACTGCTATTGCCCCCTACTTGTACAAAAAGCAGTTTTTGGCCTGGCATTAGTAGCAAGGGGTACCTGCCAATAGCCAGTGCGCAGGTCCAGGGAAGTTAACCATGATGACCCAGTTACCTTCCTGGTGACCTCATTAACACACCTATAGTCAATGCAAATCTCCATTTGCAAATCCCCCCCAAGGCACCATGACCACCGGTTCGGCCCACTCGCTCTCAGACGGCTCAATAATCCCTGCTCGCTGCATGTACAAGGCATTATCAGCACCGTCCTGACAGGCAAAAGGGAGCCTTTGGGGCCGCTGCCTAATGGGCATGTCATCCCCAGTCACAATGCGAAACATTGTTGGAAATTAACCAACAAATCCCCAAATTGCCCCCCATTGACTCTCATCCAAGCCCTCACAATTCTTCAGGCACAACTCCTTCAAAGCAACCAACTTTTGCAACCTCCTCCTCGAGAGGCAGAAATAGAACAGCGTTCTCCTGCCCAAACCTCCTGGAGAGGCTCGAGACTGGCTCTGAAGGGAATAGGGCTGTAACGATTCCTCGATTAAAGTCGAGTACTCGATTTAAAAAAATCCTCGATTGCAATTTACCCGTGTCGAGTAACCGGCAAAATACCGGAAGTGGCGCATTCCACAGACGAGAGTCCATGAACCGCATTACACAGTTTTCTAAGGCTACGCGATATATTTAACTGTTTACAATCATGATATTGTGAAATCACAAAGGCTAAGATTAAGTTAAATAAATATATGCGCTGTTTTTTTTCTCCCACAGAGAAGCATGACGGTTGAATTATTTACATGCGTGCAGATTGTGTTAAAAATAGGCCTACCTCAGCTCCGTTCACAGTAAACGCTGCTCCACACGTATACTCAGTCTCTGCATGTGCTGTTTGTTTAAGTTTCCAATAATGTGCATTTGGGAACGCAAAACCCCGGACGCGTGTTTCATAGTAACTTACTGTCATCATTTATATGCGTGGAGCGTCTCGGGTTTCTCAAACTCCATCTTTGCATGCTGTGAGTTTGTGTGGCTTATAACGTTCATCTGCACGCAGTCTGCGCCGTTTCACAAGATTCGTAATGCAGCTCATTTATAAATCTTCGCCAACACAGGAGAATACATAAGTATGTTTCTGAATATATTCAGAAATATATTCGCAATCGCATATATTCTCATGTGCGAATTGTTGTTCATCGCGATTTCAAAATAAAAGTTTAACCCTTGCACTGCTTGCATGTTTTGACGTGCACATGTTCTTTTCAAGAAATGACGGCAGCTGTTGCATTTCTATCGTACAGAAGTGACCAAATATGAAAGATTAAGTTGACATTTGAATTAAATGTTAGGTTTATTAGTTACCATATATTTTACATGGTGTATTTTAACAGCGTTGTTCAATAAAACCCATATGATTACTTTGATACTTTATTTGAACCAATAATTATTGCTTGTTATTGTTATTTGGGTAACACTACAATAAGGCTCATTAGTTAACATTAATGTATTAATCAACATGAACTAACAATGAACAATAGCTACATCTGTAACTAACATTTGTTCATACAAATAAAGCTGTTCATTGTTTGTTCATGTTAGTTCATTACATTAATGTTAACAAATACAACCATTAATTTTAATTATGTATTTGCAAATGTTGAAATTAACATGAACTAAGATTAATAAATGCTGTAGAAATAAATATTGTTCATTCTGAGTAACTAACAAACCATATTGTAAAGTGTTACCTATTTGTCTTTAAGTAATTTTAAAGGCTGTTGTTCACTTGGATCTATTTTTATTACCACAATTTTTTATCCGATTACTCGATTAATCGATGGAATAATCCGTAGAATACTCGATTACTAAAATAATCGATAGCTACAGCCCTAGAAGGGAACTGTGTGGCCACCCCGGGGAAGATGTCAGCTGAGGTGTGGGGTAAGGGAGTGGGGAAAACATGTACATGTGGCAGACTGGCATCAATGCTTGGGTGGGTGCCTATGGAGCTCCACAGGGGTAAGGGCCTGAATGAATTGGTCTCTCGCATCCCATGAACTGACAGTGGCATGAGGGCATATGCTTGCCGTGTCAAATTTTCAATATCATTTGCCAGGACTCTCATATGCCCTCCTAGCTGCCTCAGAGTGTCCTCTGTTAGACACATATCCAATTCAAGAGCTTTGCAGTCCTCTGACCAGTTTCAGACAGTTCAAATTGTGCATGAAAAGCTTCCCAATCAGCTTAACCTAGGGTGATCAGCTGAACCAATCAGCTGAACCAGGCTTGCTACAATATGGACTCTTTAACATTTTTTTAAGGATTTTCTTTTTTTGTCAGCGTTTATTTGAAATAGAAATCTCTTGTTATTACATTATACATGTCTTTGTAAGTTAAATGTCTGTGTATAATGGTCTCTCTGGTCTCTCAGTAAGCATGGCGTCAGTGTTGTCACAGCTGATGGGTCAGTGGATAGATGTTCAGGGACTCCTGATATTTCTGTGTGTTCTGCTGTTGGTGAAACACCTGCGAGATGTTCAGTCAAAGAACATGCCGCCAGGACCCTTCCCTCTGCCTATCATTGGAAACCTTATAAATATAGGCTTTAGTGATCCACTGGGCTCCTTTCAGAGGGTAAGTCTCATATGATGCATACAAATATGTAAAATTATTGTATGTGAATGTACTGTATAACATGAAGATCATGTTGATCAGATTGCTGAGAGGTATGGAGATGTGAGCACACTTTATATGGGAAACCAGCCCTGCATACTGCTCACTGGATACGAGACTTTCAAAGAGGCATTTGTGGAACAGGCGGACATCTTCACAGACCGGCCGTACTTCCCTGTGAATGACATGCTCAGTAAAGGGAAAGGTACAGATGGAGAAAAAGTTATATTGCACCTATCTGATTTAAATACTGGCAAAATCTTAAACATTACCTAAAATCATTCATTTTTTTTGTAGGTCTATTTATGTCAAATGGCCACATGTGGCGTCAACAGAGGCGTTTTGCTCTGGCAACACTAAAATACTTTGGAGTGGGGAAGAAAACTCTAGAAAACTTCATCCTGCAGGAGTGTCGCTGTCTCTGTGACTCTGTACAGACTGAACAAGGTCAGTGAGCATCATTTTATTGCCAGACACCATTTTATTCTATTCACTAGCAGGATTTGCTGTCATTCATGTAAAACTCAAGAATATATGTAAACAGAATAAATGCACTTTTTTTTTTTTTTATCTGAAAATGTAATATAACCAGGGAATTAAATCTTGTTCAATGTCATAATCATGTAGTTAAGGGCTGTGTGTACATACTATCCTCTTGAGGCCACTATCTGCAAGTACAAGTGTCTTTTTGAAGGTCAAACATCTGGGAAACCACATCTTTCCATAATTTTCTCTTTTTATTTAAATGTGAGATCCAAAATTCTGAGACTAAATAAAAATGTAGTAATCATAAATATGTAATAATCATAAATAATACATAAATAATATTTGAATAATAATAAATTAGATATAAATTAAGGAAAAAAATACTATTGTACAGGTCTAGTGTAAATTTGTGAGCAAATGTGTGGCATTCAGCATGTGGATGGAAACATTAGTGTTCTCAGAAGTTTGGATGCCACTATATATTTGAGAAAGGAAAATATATTTTTTAGGAGATGTTTGTTTGTTTTTCAGGTTTTCTGTTCTTAAATCTAATAAAGTTGCTCTTTAATTTGGTTGTTGTGTTTCTAGGTTTGCCCTTTGACCCTCAGCATCTTGTGACCAGTGCCGTGGCTAATATAATCAGCGGGTTGGTGTTTGGTCACAGGTTTGAGTATGATGATCATCAGTTTCATCTGATGCAGAAGTATGTGGATGACATGTTACAGCTTCCCATCTCAAACTGGGGTCGGGTACGAGTTCACCCTGCTATCACAATGCCATAAACAAGGCTAACAATCTAAAAAGAAAAAAGAAATTGGTTTTATTGACAAGTGTTAACAACTTCAACAAAAATGCTGTCCTTTATTTGTCTCTTTACAGTTATATAATCAGTTTCCCACCCTCATGTCGTTGCTGCCAGGACAACACCAGACGGCATTCGCAAGCATGTCTAAACTTCAGCCCTTCCTGCAGGAGGAATTCAGAAAACACAAGGAGGAGAGAGACCCGGCCAACCCCAGAGACTACATTGACTGTTATCTGGATGAAATTGAGAAGGTAGTGTCGTCCTAAGATGCTCTGGTGTATTTATATTCCTTTAAGAGGGCTTTATTAGGAATTGGAACATGCATTATCACCTCCTTTATGAATTTTCATGTCTGCCCTACAGATATCGTGTAGTTACAGTATCTTACAGCTTATTGGATCGTGCTAACTAGTCAAACCTTAACCACTTGTTGCCAGTTCCAAATTTTCTTAGTGGAATAAGTGCTGGAGCTTAAATGCCACCAATTTATTTCGAATATGAACCTTCCAATTGAATTGTGCACACGTAGAGCCAAAGTCCCTTTAAGACAAGTCATTTCACTCGGCGGCCATATTTGAAACGCCTCTTGGGCATACAAGTGCAGCTCCTATCTCTTTGAATGCAGAGACATAAAATTCTCCAAAACGGCATTTTGTGATGGGGGCTCTTTCACACTGATGAGAAAAAAGCAAGGTGGTCGCAACCGCTGACCCGTTCTCGTTCAATGTTCAATTTATTTATAAAGCACATATTAATACAACAAAAGTTGACCACAGTGCTGTACATAGGAAAAAATAAAAGAATCATAAAATCACATTCAAATTCTATAACATTGCCTCAAACAATCACAGAATAAAACCTCAAATTCAATGCAGCATTAATAGTAACCCGTTACACTACTAACACAGCACTCATGAATGATCAAATGCCAATATGAAAAAATATGCTTTTAAATGTCGTTTAAACTCTCTAAGAGATGAACATTGCCGGATATAAAGAGGTAGGCTATTCCATAGCCTGGGAGCAGCGGCCGCAAAGGAGCGGTCTCCTCTCATTTTCCGGTACATCCACGGGACTACCAAGAGATTTAATGACTCGGAGCGCAATACTCTATTTGGTTTCTTCACCTGGATCAGATCAGCTATATAGGTTGGAGCAGTGCTATTTAGTGCTTTAAAAACAAATAAAAGTATCTTAAAATTAATCCTGTAGGAAACCGGCAGCCAATGTAGTTCTCTTAATACAGGGGTAATATGCTCATTTTTCCGAGTGCCTGTCAGGAGTCTTGCGGCCGCATTTTGGACCAACTGTAATCTATTTAGACTTTTGTGTTGAACACCATAGTCCAATCTTGAAAAAATAAAAGCATGAATTACCTTTTCCAGGTCCTTCCGTGTTACAAAGGGCTTAATTTTAGCGATTAGTCTCAACTTCCGAAAACCAGTCAGTATCTGGTGTGACCACCATTTGCCTCACGCAGTGCAACACATCTCCTTCACATAGAGTTGATCAGGTTGTTGATTGTGGCCTGTGGAATGTTGGTCCACTCCTCTTCAATGGCTGTGCGAAGTTGCTGGATATTGGCAGGGCCTGGAACACGCTGTCGTATACGCCAACAGTGTATATATATATATATATATACACTGCTCAAAAAAATTAAAGGAACACTTTGAAAACACATCAGATCTCAATGGGGAAAAATGTCATGCTGGATATCTATACTAATATGGACTGGGTAATGTGTTATGAACGAAAGGATGCCACATCGTTTGATGGAAATGAAAATGATCAACCTACAGAGGATTGAATTCAAAGACACCCCGGAAATCTAAGTGAAAAAATGATGTAGCAGGCTTGTCAATTTTGCTGAAATTTCATTGCAGCAACTCAAAATGGTACTCAGTAGTTTGTATGGCCCCCACATACTTGTATGCATGCCTGACAACGTCGGGGCATACTCCTAATGAGACGACGGATGGTGTCCTGGGGTATTTCCTCCCAGATCTGGACCAGCGCATCACTGAGCTCCTGGACAGTCTGAGGTGCAACCAGGTGATGTCAGATGGACCGAAACACAATGTCCCAGAGGTGTTCTATTGGATGTAGGTCAGGTGAGTGTGGTGGCCCTTCAATGGTATCATTCCTTCATCCTCCAGGAACTGCCTGCATGCTCTCACCACAAGAGGCCGGGCATTGTTGTGCACCAGGAGGAACCCAGGACCCACTGCACCAGCATAGGGTCTGACAATGGATCCAAGGATTTCATCCCGATACCTAATGGCAGTCAGGGTGCCATTGTCTAGCCTGCAGAGGTCTATGCATCCCTCCATGGATATGCCTCCCCAGACCATCACTGACCCACCACCAAACCGGTCATGCTGAACGATGTTACAGGCAGCATAACATTCTCCACGGCTTCTCCAGACCCTTTCCTGTCTGTCACGTGCTCAGGGTGAACCTGCTCTCATTTGTGAAAACCACAGGGCACCAGTGGCGGACCTGCCAATTCTGGTGTTCAATGGGAAATGCCAATCGAGCTCCCTGGTGCTGGGCAGTGAGCACGGGGCCCACTAGAGGATGTCGGACCCTCATGAAGTCTGTTTCTGATTGTTTGGTCAGAGACATTCACACCAGTGGCCTGCTGGAGGTCATTTTGTAGGGCTCTGGCAGTGCTCATCATGTTCCTCCTCGCACAAAGGAGCAGATACCGGTCCTGCTGATGGGTTAAGGACCTTCTACGGCCCTGTCCAGCTCTCCTAGAGTAGCTGTCTGTCTTCCTGGAATCTCCTCCATGCTCTTGAGACTGTGCTGGGAGACACAGCAATCCTTCTGGCAATGGCACGTATTAATGAGCCATCCTGAAGGAGCTGGACTGCCTGCGCAACCTCTGTAGGGTCCAGGTATCGCCTCATGCTACCAGTAGTGACACTGACCCTAGCCAAATGCAAAACTGGTGAAAAACAGTCCGAAAAGATGAGTAGGGAAAAAAAATTCAGTGGCCTCCACCTGTAAAACCATTCCTGTTTTGGGGGTTGTCTCACTGTTGCCCATCTAGTGGACCTGCTGTTAATGTCATTAACACTAAAGCAGCTGAAACTGATTACCAACCCCCTCTGTTACTTAACTGACCAGATCAATATCCCAGGAGTTTAACTGACTTGATGATATTCTCTGATTAAAAAGTGTTCCCTTTATTTTTTTGAGCAGTGTATATATATATATATATATATATATATATATATATATATGTATATACTGTTGATTTACACACACACACACACACACACACACACACACACACATATATATATATATATATATATATATATATATATATATACTATATATATTATTAAATATATAAATTTGTAAAATATGTATTATATATATGTTTGGATGTCTTATTCAAACTGCAATGAAGATCATGGGCAGAATAGAACCTTTTTATCTCCAGACTTTGTACGAAAAATCTATGCTGAGGGAGGCATATAAGATTCTACATGATACAACCACACCCTGAACTGTGAGTTTGAAATGTTGCCATTGGTAAGGAGATTAAGAATACCAAGGTGTAGATTTAAAAATTCCTTCATTCCTTCTGCTACTAAGTTATTAAATACTACCAAATAGGTTTCTCTCTCTCTCTCTCTCTCTCTCTCTCTCTCTCTCTCTCTCTCTCTCTCTCTCTCTCTCTCTCTCTCTCTCTCTCTCTCTCTCTCTCTCTCTCTCTCTCTCTCTCTCTCTCTCTCTCTCTCACCTTACCTACCTACGTATTGTAGTTTCTGAAAATATATACTTTATGCCATATGGGAAGGTTTTTTGTGTTCCATCATTCCCAGTGTAAGGACAGTGAGGCAGAGTTCACAGAGAAGAACCTGATGTACTGTGTAGTGGATCTGTTTGGAGCCGGAACAGAGACCACCTCTACTACCCTCAGATGGGCTTTACTCTTCATGGTCAAGCATCCAGATGTGCAAGGTGGGATGTCAGTCAATCAACAAAAGTGACTTCCTGTTGCTTGTCCTCAAAAGGTACTTTCAGCATGTTCTTAGTTGACTGTTTTCTCTCAGAGAAAGTCCAGTCTGAGATCGATCAAGTGATTGGACAGACACGTCAACTACAAATGGATGACCGAACAAATCTGCCATACACCTACGCTGTGATCCATGAAATTCAGAGGTTCGCAAACATTATCACCTTTACGCCTCCCAGAGTGGCCAACAAGGACACAACAGTGGGAGGACGACTCATCCCGAAGGTCAGTGCATTTTTATGTTATGTACCATACAGCATTTGTGTGATTAAACAAGGTCAGTTATGTGCAGCTTGAGAAAATTCCTATTATGCATGTTCAACTTTTCCTGTTATGCAAGTTCAAAAGCACAAAGTTCTTCCAAAGGGAGTTATTTTCAATATCAGTAACACTGTTTCTGAACTCCCTGAAACGCCTCCATTGTAGCCTTGAGTTTTCTTCCGAGAACAAACACATCACAATATTCCTCATTTAAATAATTCCCACCCAAGGCATACGCAAAATATAGGGGCGGGGCCTGGTTGAGTTAGTTAGTAGTATATTGAAACTCGTGTTTAGGGTAAGGGGCGGGACATTTCCCAAACACTCTCGAAGTGCTTGACCAATCACAACACACTGGTCCAGCTGACCAATCAGAACACTTTGAGCTTTTGAGATGGAGGGGCTTCATAGAGACAGGAACTAAACAGAGCGTTACTGACAGACTGGGAAGAGAGGAGCTGCAAAAACATCAAATTTGAGGAAAATAACCTGTTTGAACATGCAAGCATGAAAACCTATTTAGTTGAGCCCAAAAACAAAATCAAGACTTTGTAAAAAGGCATAATAGGTCCTCTGTAATGAATCTATCATTCACTCAAGTCTATATGTTTTGTTATTACAGGGTGTGATGGTGCTGCCGTTGCTAAAGACAATCCTACAGGACAAGAATGAGTACAGCACTCCGAATGAATTCAACCCTTCGCACTTTCTGGATGAAAATGGCATGTTTTTGAAAAAAGACACTTTCATCCCTTTTTCAATAGGTAGGTTATGTCCATACAGCTCTATCATTATGAGTTTACTCAGATTATGAGCATATTTACTGATCCAGACCATGATTTCCAGGTAAGAGGATGTGTCCAGGTGAGCAGCTCGCTCGTATGGAGCTCTTCCTCTTCTTCACGTCTCTGATGCAGCGTTTTACCTTCCTGCCTCTGGAGGGACAAACGCTGAGTCTGAAAGGATCTATAAGCGTCTCGTCTGGTCCTGAACCCTTCCAGATATGTGCAGTGCCTCGATAGTGTAGATTTTAATCATTTAAAAATCAGCTTCCTTAAAGCAGTTCTGTTCCTTAAAGCACCAGTGTTCATTACATGGATTCTGGGCATCAAAATGCAGAGATAACAAACTTGATACGATAGTTCAGTACTCAGACCTGCCCGATTTTACCGTTCAAAAGTTTTGGGTCGGTAAGATTTTTAAAATGTTTTTGAAGAAGTCTCTTCCTTTCACCAAGGGTACATTTATTTGATCAAATACAGTAAAAACAATAATATTGTGAACTATTATTACGATTTAAAATAACTGTTTTGTATTTAAATATATTTTAAAATGTACTTTATTGATGCAAAGCTGAATTTTCAGTATCATTACACCATCATTACTTGGTGATAATTTTGTTTTCAGGATTCTTTGATTAATAGAATGTTCAAAATAACAGCATTTATTTGAAATAGAAATCTACATTATAAATGTCTTATTTGATCAGTTGTCATGTTTGATCAATAATTTGCTGAATAAAAATATTATTTCTTAAAAAAAAAAAAAAAAAAAAAATCTTACTGATCCCAAACTTTTGAATGGTACTTTAATTGCCGCTTTAATAACTAATTTAGGCCCAGAATCATGATCATTGATTTAGTTCAGTTGACAAGTAATAGTGATTTTCACCCTGTAACTTCCGACAAAACCAATAAACCCTTGACAATCAAGTAAACTGGCAGTAATCTAGGCCATTAGCTCTGCAGAAGTCTCAGGTGATGAACAAACACCATAAAAATGGCTTGATCAGGATGAGGTAGAGAGTTTAATATAATTTCCTTAGGCTAATGGATTTCTCAGATACAGACCCCACAGAGAGACCTGATTTACAGTTAGGTGTATTTTCTGACATGGTACGTGAAAATCTCTGAAAATGGGAACTTGACTATTACCCCTTTTCCACCAAGGCAGTGCTGGTGCCGGTTCGGAGACGTTGCCTACTCGCGAACCAGTTCTTTGTGTTTCGACAGCCAAAGAACCGGTTCTCGGCCAGGAAAATTGGTTCCAAAGCGGCACCAACTCTTTGCCGGACTAGGAGCGTTCTTTTACCACGTCATGCTTACTCTTTTTTGGTGGAAAAGGGGTATATGAGTTTAAATATGGCTTACATATGTTGAAGTTAATGTAATATTAATTAGACATCATGGATGCAATTCTTAATCATATCAATTTTAGACATTAAGGGCCACACTTACTTAACAGGGCAAATTAGCATCCAGTCGATGTGGTGTGGAAAGTTCTTCGGGTGATATAGAGTGCACTAATTCAATGTGAGGTCAGGCGAAAAAAGTGGTTAAGACGGGGCTAGGCAACTCTGGCCCTCGAGACCCACTTTCCTGCAGAGTATTGCTCCAACCATAATCAACCATAATCAAACATTGAATCAATTGAACCAATTGCTTCACAAAATAATTCACTGTTTTAAAGAGCTCGAAACGCCACATGATGGTGTGAACGGCATCTGGTCAGAACGGCAAAATATGCATTAAAACACCTTTTACAATACAACTCACTGCTACTAATGTGTGTGCACTAACTTGGACGGGTTAAATACAGAGGACAAATTCCGAGTATGGTTTACCATTCGTCAACAAATCATCTAATGCCATTCAATATGAAGTGTCTTTATAATATGGGTTATTTGATGAAATTGTAGGGCTTGGTTAATCATACCAATAAAATACTTACAGTACACTTCCTTTTTATTATACAAATGGTTTTTTATTTTTTATTATACAAATGAGCTGGACGATGACATCATTGTTTTCTCCCGAGTGGCTGTAAAGATAAAGGAACTAAATGAATAACTTTTATACAACAAAAATGAACCATCACTGAACTTACTAAAGCTGGATTACGACACTATGTTCTTCTAGTGCTGCTGTACAGCCAAAACTGTTTGTTGCATTGTTTTCCTGTTATCACTGTAAATCTGCTTTGAAACAATCTGTATTGTAAAAAGCGCTATATAAATAAAGATGACTTGACTTTAATGTCTTTAAATGTATATAATTCATCTGAGATCATCAGGTAGAAATCATTTTGACACTGGTTCATGGGTTGCAAGGGAGATACATAGTATAGATGTACAGATAGTATAGACTACACAGAGTATAGATACTCTGATACAGAGTGCATCTCTGTCGACTTGTCTTTTTGTTCTCTCTCTTTTAATCTTTTCGCTCTCTATCTTTTTAAACTTTTGTGACGACGTAGAATGCAAATTTGTGAACTGCGTGTAACTGGCCCTTATCGACCTTGGCTAAATTATTACCCCCCTAGCATTGGTAGGTTTAGGATTAGTTGTGGGGGAGGGGTTAAGATTAGCGATGGGGTTAGGATAAGGCAATCAGGTATGACTTCAACGAGGGGGTAATAATTTGACAGGGGGTCGAAATTCGGCACAACACCTGCATGGGAGGCGGGCACGCTAACCTATGACGCTAACAAGGACGCCCCATCTCCCAGCATGTTTTTTTTTTTTTTTGACATGCAGAATTCATGTGTTTGTTTTTATGCAATGCATCAAAGGCTTCCAATATATACAAATAGAAAACCAGGTCAGTTCATTGTTGATATTACATTTTAGGTTTAATAATTCATGATCTAAGTCGCATGTATAGAAAGTACGTACTGCCCTCTACAGGCCAAAATATACAAGTGCAAGTTTCTTTCTGAAGGTCAAGCATGCATCATCTGTCCTCTTATTTAAATGAATACATTTTCTGAAATCTCTTAACAGTGCATCTTCATTTTTTCTTTTATTGTTGTTTTTCTAGGTTTGCCTCTAGAAAAGGGGGGGGGGATCAGGCCTGTAAAAAATTATTTGAAAACTGTTCATTTATTTTTATATTTTCAAAAATGTCACCAGTTTCAGTTCCTTTACTGTAGCTCCCATACAATGTTATACCTTAAAACTAAAGTATTACCCACTTATTTTCTGTCCTTGCAAAAATAAATGCACAGTTAAACATTTCATTACGCAGAGATGAAAGGAATCCCAAATAATGATAATAATAAAAACACTGCTACATTTTAATGCATTTCCAAGTATATTCAAGTATTTCAGAACGGGCTGCTTTAGCAGCTAAGTTTCAAATCATATCAGTGGCCAAAAAAGCATTATCTTACATGGAGCAATGTCAAGATCACATGACCACACATGACCACATGATCACATGAAACTACTCACTTTTTTGGGTATGTTTGCACTGTTGCCTCATTCCCATAATTCCTTTAGTAAACCGACTGCTTAAAAGAAGCAGACATTGCATGCAATCTTTTTAAGTGTTAACCCTGCAGCAAAAATGTCATTCCGGGTATTAAAAGATATAAAACTTGTATGTTATCAGCTCTGATGTCACAGATAATATCAACTTCAACGTGTGTATGTTATCCGTATGGTAGCCGACCTGAAGAAGAAAGTTCAGCTCTGAGATCAAACCCTTCACACTTCAGAGAGCTGAATCTGAGCTACAATCACCTCAATCTCGGCTGTCTGATCTACTGAAGCATCCAGATCCTGTCAACTAGAGAAGCTCAAGTATGTTGGACATTAAAGTCACCATGAAATTGACTATTCTTATTTTTATGGAAGATTGCAGTATTTATTATAAATGATTTATCCGTGCACATCATTTTTTTTATTTAAATGAATGTGCGTTCGTAATCTTTAATCAAAATAACTTCCCCTCCCTCTTGTAGAGACTTCTCTTCTCTTCTCTGATGACGAGGGCAGGGCAACCTGTCAATCACATGAGATCCACCAATAGCAAACCACAAACATCCAATCAATTCCCCATGAACAAATCCAACGCATTCTCATCCTTGGGCGTCATAATACTGACGCTTTTGACATTTCGTCTACATCGAACGCACATGGCACCCTTTAGCGTCAATATGAGACGCACAGAGCTTTGTTCGGTTATGGGTAGGTTTAGGTGTAGTGTAGGGATAGGGTTAGACCGCTAGGAGGCGCCTTCTGGCCCATTTCTATCTGCGTCTCATATTGACGCTAAAGGGTGCCATGTGCGTTCGATGTAGACGAAATGTCAAAAGCGTCAATATATGACGCCTTGGGATGAGAACGGGCTGACAAATCAAGTCCTGCCCTACTTTTTTCTTGTTCGAGAAGCCGTTTCACACAGATGTATCATAATTCCGTTTCATGAATCGCAAATTGCGTTTCATGACGACTTTACTAGTAATAAAGATAAAATAAACAAAAATAAAACTGCAATTGGTCAGGGCCGGCCAGATAGAAGTGGCTCTTAAAAATCATTCATGCAGTGTAAAGGCCCGTTCACACCAAGAACGATAACTGTAAAATTAACTAACGATAACTTTATTAGCGTCCACACCAGTGGACGATATCGTTCTGCACACAGAGTTTTGTCGTCTGCCGCTTTAAATGCTCGAACCCTTTAAAGCAGGATGGATTCTGATTGGCTGTCATTGTTTTTATTATTCATCAACTGGAGAAAAATCGTTCGGAAAGTGATTCCAATGATATCGTTCCTCTGTGCTGTTATAGTTGTGGTGTGGACTATGCTATTCTTTTATGTTTAGAGCGATTTTTAGAACTATATATTTATCGTATTTATCGCTATAATTATCAGACTGAACGGGCCTTAAAGACTTAAAGGGATAGTTCACTTTGAAATTAAATTTTGGTATGTTTTAGCTTACCTCAAGGGCATCCAAGATGTAGGTGTCTTTTTTTCCGCAGTAGTTTCAATTTTGATATTTTTAAGTCAAACCGTTCTTGTCTGTCAGTCATATAATGCAGGTCTATGGTCACCACCTCAAAGAGTATGCACAGAGAAGTCCAAATTAAACATACACTAGATGTCGCCTTAAAGGGATACTTCCCCTCTGGAAAGATGAATGTGTATTTAAAATAGGTCATTTATGTAGAAGAAATGTGAAATTATTTTTGAATTTGGAGCTTTCTAGACTGAGAAAAGCCAGAAAATGTATTTTTGGCTTATGTGGATGAAAGACAACAACTCCCAGAATGCACTTGCTTCGCTGCCCTAGGAGGCCACTCCTACCGGTTAGAGAGCGCAGTTGAAAACAAGGCGGCTAGGCTACTAGTGAGACTCCGTGACGAGTTTGCCCGGTATTTTGAGATCGCCCAAAATGTCCGGGATTCGGCTTTTGTGTTCTACAGTCGCCATTCATCATGTTTACTGTGGCGAGCAGGACGAGGCTGAGGGCCGCGGGAGAACGGCGCGAGGCCGGTGGCGTCATAACTGAGACGTGCCGATCTCGTATCTCTCACGGAGGAGCGGGAATTTTCTTAGCAATGTTAAAAGGCACATCGACCGATCACTTGTTTAGCGTTCATGTAAACACTACATTCAGATTCACCAATCGGAATGAATTCAGTTAGATTGAAACAAAAGGTGTGCATGTAAACAATGAATGGCGACCGCAGAAAGCAAAAGCCGAATCCCGGACATTTTGGACGATCTCGACGGCTCAACCAAAGACTGAGCCTGGGTTCTCCCAAGGTTTTTTTTTCTCCATTAGGTCACCTGATGGAGTTTTAGGACACCATTAGGTCACTTGATGGAGTTTTTCGGTTCCTTGCCACTGTTGCCTTTGGCTTGCTCAGTTGGGGATATTTTGGGGATATTTAATCTAATTTTATCAATCAATAAATTCCTCTTGAAACAAACTTTGTTGTATTATTTTAATTTAATACTGTGAAGCTGCTTTGATACAATCTGTATTGTGAAAAGCGCTATACAAATAAACTTGACTTGACT
The DNA here is from genome assembly GCF_965113295.1 of Leuciscus leuciscus. Taxonomy (NCBI): domain Eukaryota; kingdom Metazoa; phylum Chordata; class Actinopteri; order Cypriniformes; family Leuciscidae; genus Leuciscus; species Leuciscus leuciscus. The sequence continues at coordinate 6,700,241 of NC_138742.1, forward strand.
TGACTGTGTACATTCTGTGAGTGAGATCCCACCTCCTATGGGCGGGTTGAAAACATGCGGGACAGCCCCTCCTACTGGCTGTAGTCTTTAGCCTCTGGCCAAAAAATCCTCCGATGACGCAAAATGACGATTTTTGCGTCATCTGAGGATTTTTTCCAGACAAAAAATATTTAAATCTCTCATCTCAGGGAGATATGAGTGTAGAAAGCACGGTAATTCGAAAATACTACAGGTTTTCTACTAATACAAAGCTTAATGCTAAATCCTGAAGTATCCCTTTAAAGACATTCGTTCCAATGAACTGCCGTAGACAAGGCGACATCTAGTGCATATATCTATGCACCAGTCTGCGTACACGTCACACACCAGGATGCGCGCGCGCACTCAGATCACTTGGACGTGGCTGTGTATAAGAGGTAAAAACGATATAAATACTGTTCGTTTTCTCACACAAACCGCTCGTTTCGTGTCTTAGGCCATCAATGTGTACTTACGATGGGGAATTGTTTAATTTGGGCCTTAAACCTGTTCATCTTTCGTTCATCTTCGGAACACAAATGAAGATCTTTTTGATGAAATCTTAGAGCTTTCTGATCCTCCATTGACAGTCTACGTAACTACCACATTGACGCTTCAAAAACGTACAAAAAATTTGAGATCGTAAAACTAATCCATATAATCCATGTAGTGGTTTAGTCAAAATTTTCTGAAGAGACTCAGTTGCTTTTATATGATGAACAGATTGAATTTAGGCTTTTATTCACATATAAACATTTATCAACTCACACATCAGCTGTGGTAAACAGAAGCTCAAACATGTTCACTTGAAGAACCAATGAGGTTCATTCTCGTGTTATGCAGCACGTTTGAGCTTCCGCAAGAACCAATGAGATTCATTCTCGTGTTATGCAGCACGTTTGAGCTTTCACAAGAACTAATGAGGTTCATTCTCGTGTTATGCAGCATGTTTGAGCTTCAGCAAGAACCAATGAGGTTAATTCTCGTGTTATGCAGCACGTTTGAGCTTCCGCAAGAACCAATGAGATTCATTCTTGTGTTATGCAGCACGTTTGAGCTTCAGCAAGAACCAATGAGGTTCATTCTCGTGTAACGCAACACGTTTGAGCTTCAGCAAGAACCAATGAGATTCATTCTCGTGTTACGCAGCACGTTTGAGCTTCTGCAAGAACCAATGAGATTCATTCTCGTGTTACGCAGCACGTTTGAGCTTCCGCAAGAACCAGTGAGGTTCATTCTCGTGTTACGCAGCACGTTTGAGCTTGCAACAACCCCTTTTTTGTTTAGGTGTTACACTGAGGAGGTTCAACAGAAATTTGACCAGTACTGAAAAATAAAACCACTTCATTCAGCAAATATTCCTTTTTCCCTTTTTTATTCCATAAGTGCATACTATATAATTCCTCCAACAATAAACAAATATACTGAAACAAACAGTCTTTTTCTCTGAGTTGGAGTGACAAAATAATAAATGAAACTTAACGTCAATGACCAGTCTTTAGATGAGCAGAGATGATGATAATAATAATGATGATGATGATGATGATGATGGGATGAAATGAGTTTAAATCCACAAGGTTATTTGAGAGCGACGCAATGTTATACTCCAATAATCCAAAATGAAGATGAGGTGAAGTTAGTCAATGGCTACAGTATGGTAACCTCCAGATCTCTAACTCTCGTTCCCCAGAGATGTATAGCGGATCATCCAAACATAGTGCAATAGAGCACACAAGAGTTGTGTTGGTCCAATGATGATAATGACTGATAATGAAAAGTCCTTGCTACCAAAGAAAGCAAAACATAACATCAGACATTATTCATTTCAAATACATCAATATACGGTTAAACAATACTCACATTTGAGCATAAACTCTACGAGTTCTCAAAAACGGACTTCCAACAGCTAGCAGGTAGCATAAAAGTTAACCATGAGGTTCCCTTCTACCCAACTGAACTGACTTGTTCATGGATTTTCTCAGGTTTATATCTGGTAGCCCTCTTGCACTAGTGCCCTCTAGCGGCTTGTAGTGGTATTTCCTTAAACCCAGATACTCATTTTTATTCAATAGTCAGTGGAAAACCAATAAAAAACACAGGTAACGTTTTATACTGTTACATACACCTCCCCGTGACCTTAAAATTTCCCATGGAAATTTTTTAAATTCTGGGTATGGTAAGTATCTATCTGAGTCGGATCAGACAACATAGCCACCTTGTAATTAACAGGTCCTAACTTTTTTTCCACTCTTGCTGGGCCCTTCCATTAAGGAGAAATTTTTGCCATAAAGGCATCATCTGCTCGAGAGAGGGGATGAGTTTTTACCCATACTAAATCTCCCTCATCGAAATTCTGAGTCCTTCTTCTTAAGACATAATACCTTCTTTGTCTAGCTTGAGCCTTCTCAACATTCTCCCTTACTGACTCATACAAACTTTTTGGGCGTTCAAGAGTACTGTACGACAGTTGATCAGGGTCTGGAGGAATCTGTAAAGCTCGCTGCAGAGGACCTTTCAGCTGTCTGCCTAAAGCTATCTCTGCAGGAGAATAATCTGTGCTTTCGTGCCATGCAGTATTTAGAGCGAATCTGAACTCATAAATCCAATGATCCCAGGTACGGTGGTTTTGCTCAACGTATGTGGCAATCATCGTTTTTAGGTTCCGGTTGACTCTTTCTGTGAGGTTGGACTGAGGATGGTATGCTGTTGTGAGTTTTTGGGTTACATACCATTGCTTACATACTTGGTCAAGAATGTTGGAGGTGAATTGCATACCTCTGTCAGACACAATAAAAGCTGGTGTTCCCCATCTCATGAAGATTTCCTCTCTTAAGACTCGTACAATGGTAGCAGACTTGGCAGCCCTCATGGGAAATACTTCTACCCATTTTGAGAAGTAGTCCACTATAACCAGCAGATATTCGTTCTGTCGGGTACTTCGGGGAAATGGTCCCATTATGTCCATTCCCAGCATATAACCGGGCTCGACTAGAGGTACACTTTGTAGGCTCCCAGCTGGTTTTAAGTTAGTCGGCTTGTATTGCTGACATTTCTGACAATTCCTACAGTGTTGCCATACATCTGTGCGAATTGAGGGCCAATAGGCGAACTCTAAAAGTCTCATCAGTGTCTTAAATTTACCCAAATGTCCACTCAAGGGATTGTCATGTGCATAAGTTAAAATTGCTTCCTTCAACTTTGTAGGAATGACAACTTGGAATCTCTGGCCTTCTTTGGAGTCTGGTACACTCCTAAACAAAACTGCGTTCTTGAAAACAGAGTGCGTTCTCTTCAAGTCAGTGGATTTCTGGTTCTCTGCTTTAACCATCAATTCTTGGCACTCTGGGTCTAGTTTCTGTTCTACTGCAATTTGTGACAAATCCACTGGCAGATCACACGTGACAGGATTAAAACCGCCCTTAGCTGGTGTATGTAACACCACCGCTGGTGCCTCAACTGCATACCTTCTGGACAATACGTCAGGTACTACATTACATTGTCCTCTTCTGTACCGTACAGCAAAATGATACCCCTGCAGCCTTATAGTCCATCTTTCCAGTCTAGATGTTGGTTTGGGATGCTGGAATAACCATACTAGGGAAGCATGATCTGTGATCACTTCGAACGCTCTGCCCTCTAGGTAATGGTGCCACTTCTCTACAGCCCATACCACTGCAAGACACTCTTTTTCTGAAGTTGAATAAGATTTCTCAGCACCTCTGAGCAAACGTGACGCGTAGGCAATTACCTTCTCCTGGCCATCCACCTCCTGTGTTAACACAGCTCCTAGACCCACATCGCTTGCGTCAGTCTGTACTTTAAAAGAAGATTCAAAGTTAGGTGTGTTTAAAACAGGTGCCTTAGTAAGTTCATCTTTAATCAGCTCAAACGAACGTTGGCACTCTTCAGTCCAATTCCACTTTGCATCTTTTTTCTTCAGTGCGTGCAATGATGCTGTTTTTCTAGAAAAATCAGGGATAAAACGATGGTACCAAGCTGCTAGACCCAGAAATCGCTGAACCTCCTTTAAGTTCTTAGGAGTAGGAAATGTCTTGATCGCATCCACTTTGTCTGCATTCATCTTAACTCCATCTGCCGTGATAGTGTGTCCTAGGTAGTCCAGTGAAGAACAGATTAACTTACATTTTTTGAGGTTAAGCGTGAGACCGGCGTTGTGTAAACTCTGGAACACTTGCTTGAGATGATGCAGGTGAGACTGGATGTCTGGGGAGTATATAATGATGTCGTCGATATAGACCATGCAAAATTTGTTTTTATGCTCCCTCAAGACCTGTTCCATCAGCCGTTGGAATGACGCTGCAGCATTTTTGAGGCCAAAAGGAAGACATAAAAATTCATATAGGCCTGAAGCTGTGATGAAAGCAGTCTTTTGTACACTTGCAGGATCCATTTCGACTTGCCAGTAACCACTTTTTAAATCCAATGTGGTAAACACTTTGGCTCCTTGGAGCGAATCCAGAATGTCGGTGATTTGAGGCATCGGGTATGCATCAAGGTGTGTCTTTGCATTCAGACCTCGGTAATCAATGCATAACCTAGATCCCTTATCTTTTTTGTCTACGACTACCACCGGTGAGGCCCATGGAGACGTGGAAGGTTTGATGATTTTTAATTGAAGCAACTCCTCAATTTGCTCTTCAATAAAATCATTTTTGACTCTCGAAACTCTATATGGTCTCTTTCTTATAGGAAGTTCGTCAATAGTTTTAATTTCATGCTTGATCAGGCTTGTACGTCCAAGATTTGTGGTACATACTGAAGACCACTCCATCAAGAGAGCTTTCAATTGATTCTTTACCTTGACTGCAGCCTGAGAGTTTTCTACTACTTGATCAATTAACTTCGACTTCTCATCGCACATCAACTCAACTTCTCCTTGGGCAACATAAAATCGTACAGCAGGGTGCTCGTGCGTTTTATTAAAACTCATGGGATGACTAGAGTTAGTATCATGGGATGACTAGAGTTAGTATCAGGCAGCGATATACGTGAGGCATTAAAATCAATGGTGACCTTGGCTTCTTTAAGGAAATTCAAACCTAAGATGATAGGTACTGCCAAATCCTCATCATTCATCACATAGAATGTGACTTCATGTTTTGATCCGTACATCTCACATTCCCAGAGTATTTTACCTTGAGCTTTTTGACTCTGGCCATTAGCAAGCATGAATGTCTGATCACTTCTGGCCAAAAGCTCATCCTTTCTCTTTAGTCTCTGCCATACTTTCTGCTGCATCAAAGAAAACGTGCTTCCTGTATAAATGACAGCATTGAAGAATGAGTGATTTAAAACCAAGGGTGCCTGCAGTACATTATTACACTGAGAGCCAGCAGCAGGATCAAGCAGCATCAAGCGATTAGACTGATTTTTCTCACCAGCAGAACTCTTCTTCTGTTCCTCACCTTTCTCTTGATTCCACCTTCTTTTATTCTCAGTCCAGTCCCTCTCTATTTGGGTACCGAGACGAACCAGCTCATCAATAGTTTTCACCGTTCCCCTCAACAGTGATGCCAATCGCGGATTGCAGTTTCTTAACGTCGCCTGCACTAATTCGGCTTCAGGCAGCAAAGGGTTAATTTTTAGTGACATCGCTCTATAGTTGAAAGCAAAGTCTCTCACTGATTCGTTGACCCTCTGTCGGTAATTTGCCAATTTCTGTGCAGCAACTTCCTTGTGGTCTTCATTCAAAAATGAAAATAGGAATTTTTCTTTGAAAGAATCCCAATCTTTAATATACTGTTTCTCTGCTCTCCACCAGCTCTTAGCGGTTCCCTTAAGACTCACAGATAGTGCTGCCAACACCTCTTCGTGGGACATGGGTCTCAATTCATTATACTCTTCAAAGCGATCTATAAATTCAATGGGGTCTTCTGAAATCAAATTACTAAAGGTAGGTAAATCCATTTTAACAGAAGGCGGATGAGATGCTGAAGAAAGATGTGTTACTTGCCTCGTTGTATCTTGTGGTATTGAGGTAATCTTAGAGGGTGCGTGAGATTTTCTGTGAGATACATCGGTGCTGAAATGAACAGGAGTTGACATGACCGGTTGGATAGCCTTGAACTGTTGCTCCAGCTGTTTATCACGTCGTTTTAAACAATCCACCATGCCCTTCGCTAGGTCATCAATTTTGGCATAGCATTGTTGGTGAACTCGATCTATCTCTCTTTTTAGACGATAATTCATTCTGTCTTCATATGTTCTCAGTTTCGTGCTCAATGTCTCTGAGGTAACGAAGTCACTGACTCTGTGTTCCAGATCCACCAGGTGCTCTTCAATACTACTCATTCGTAGGACATTTTCATCGCTTCCGAATTGTAACTTATCTTCTTGAAAATCATGAGGCGGGGGAGGCAAGGGTAAGTCGTCAGTTTCGCCATCTTGTTCAACTCTATGGTCTGGTGACTCAACTCTACCTTCCCTTTCTTCCTCTGAATCCAAATACAATTCGCTAAAAGTATCTATCAAATTTGTCACAGGATCCCTACGATGAATGAAAGATTCATCAGAATAATCAGAGATATGCTCTCCTTCTTCCATAGCAGATGATTGTTAGTAATATTTGTTTATGAAGGGTTTTCAGTACCGTCAAAATTTATTTTTAAATACAAGGAATCCCACAAAAGCTCAAGCGGGTCCCTGTTCGGGCGCCATTCTGCAACAACCCCTTTTTTGTTTAGGTGTTACACTGAGGAGGTTCAACAGAAATTTGACCAGTACTGAAAAATAAAACCACTTCATTCAACAAATATTCCTTTTTCCCTTTTTTATTCCATAAGTGCATACTATATAATTCCTCCAACAATAAACAAATATACTGAAACAAACAGTCTTTTTCTCTGAGTTGGTGTGACAAAATAATAAATGAAACTTAACGTCAATGACCAGTCTTTAGATGAGCAGAGATGATGATAATAATAATGATGATGACGATGATGGGATGAAATGAGTTTAAATCCACAAGGTTATTTGAGAGCGACGCAATGTTATACTCCAATAATCCAAAATGAAGATGAGGTGAAGTTAGTCAATGGCTACAGTATGGTAACCCCCAGATCTCTAACTCTCGTTCCCCAGAGATGTATAGCGGATCATCCAAACATAGTGCAATAGAGCACACAAGAGTTGTGTTGGTCCAATGATGATAATGACTGATAATGAAAAGTCCTTGCTACCAAAGAAAGCAAAACATAACATCAGACATTATTCATTTCAAATACATCAATATACGGTTAAACAATACTCACATTTGAGCATAAACTCTACGAGTTCTCAAAAACGGACTTCCAACAGCTAGCAGGTAGCATAAAAGTTAACCATGAGGTTCCCTTCTACCCAACTGAACTGACTTGTTCATGGATTTTCTCAGGTTTATATCTGGTAGCCCTCTTGCACTAGTGCCCTCTAGCGGCTTGTAGTGGTATTTCCTTAAACCCAGATACTCATTTTTATTCAATAGTCAGTGGAAAACCAATAAAAAACACAGGTAACGTTTTATACTGTTACAAGCTTCAGCAAGAACCAATGGGGTTCATTCTTGTGTTACACAGCATGTTTGAGCTTACGCAAGTACCTATGGGGTTCATTCTTGTGTTATGCAGCACGTTTGAGCTTCCACAAGAACCAATGAGGTTCATTCTCGTGTTATGCAGCACGTTTGAGCTTCCGCAAGAACCAATGAGATTCATTCTCGTGTTATGCAGCACGTTTGAGCTTCCGCAAGAACCAATGAGATTCATTCTCGTGTTATGCAGCACGTTTGAGCTTCAGCAAGAACCAATGAGATTCATTCTCGTGTTATGCAGCACGTTGGAGCTTCCACAAGAACCAATGAGGTTCATTCTCGTGTTATGCAGCACGTTTGAGCTTCCGCAAGAACCAATGAGATTCATTCTTGTGTTATGCAGCACGTTTGAGCTTCAGCAAGAACCAATGAGGTTCATTCTCGTGTAACGCAACACGTTTGAGCTTCAGCAAGAACCAATGAGATTCATTCTCGTGTTACGCAGCACGTTTGAGCTTCTGCAAGAACCAATGAGATTCATTCTCGTGTTACGCAGCACGTTTGAGCTTCCGCAAGAACCAGTGAGGTTCATTCTCGTGTTACGCAGCACGTTTGAGCTTCAGCAAGAACCAATGGGGTTCATTCTTGTGTTACACAGCATGTTTGAGCTTACGCAAGTACCTATGGGGTTCATTCTTGTGTTACGCAGCACGTTTGAGCTTGCGCAAGAACCAATGAGGTTCATTCTTGTGTTACACAGCATGTTTGAGCTTACGCAAGAACCAATGGGGTTCATTCTTGTGTAACACAGCTTGTTTGAGTTTACGTAAGAACCAATGGGGTTAATTCTTGTGTTACGCAGCACGTTTGAGATTACGCAAGAACCAATGAGGTTCATTCTCGTGTTACGCAGCACGTTTGAGCTTCCGCAAGTACCTATGGGGTTCATTCTTGTGTTACGCAGCACGTTTGAGCTTCCACAAGAACCAATGAGATTCATTCTTGTGTTATGCAGCACGTTTGAGCTTCAGCAAGAACCAATGAGGTTTGTTTTCACCCATCAAGCAGGTTCGGTTGAGCTTCTGTAAATGTTCGCTAATCAATGTTTTTAAAAAATCCTAAATTAAATCTGTTCATCATTTAAAGCGATTGAGTCTCTTCAGAAAATTTGGTTACTATTAGTTACTAAACCGCTCATTTCATATGGATTATAGTTTTACAATCTCTTTATGAACTTTTTTAAGCTTCAAAGTGGTAGTTGCATAGCTGTCAATGGAGAGACAGAACTGGCTCTGATTTCATCAAAAAGACCTTCATTTGTGTTCCGAAGATGAACGAAAAAGTCTTACCAGTTTGGAACGACATGAGGGTGAGTAATTAATGACAACATTTTCATTTTTGAGTGAACTAACCCTTTAAGTCATTGTTTTCAGCAGGCTGTAGCTCATTTGTGGATCATGTACATTCATCAAAACCACTAGCTACTTTATCTGGTACACTTTTCTAACAGGATATGACCCTCCGAAACACCTGAATCCTTCGTGACCCGGATTCAGCAAAGTGCTAGAAACTTTCCAGAGAGATTCTGCTTCATGATGACGTCATTCATGCCACAAATCTACCGTTCCAACTCAAACCAAAGAGTGGTTAACTTAAATTCTAACTTAAATTCTTTAGAACTTAGATCTTATGACTGTGGAGGTCATTGGAATACAAGGAGCTCATTGTGGATCTAGTTTGAGATGACGTATGCTTTGTGACATTTAGCTGGCCATCAGAACATAATACTCAATTGGATTCATTGATCCTTGCACTTTATGCCATAATTTCCACCCGGCTATCTGTCAGTCAAGGTTCAGATTAGGTGATGTTTTTTTCCCATCTGCACTACCATTCAAATGTTTAGGCTCGGTAAGTTTATTTTTATTTTTTTTAATGATTTTTTCAACTTTTATTCTGTAAGGATGGATTAAATTAATCAATAGCAACAGTAAAGACATTTATAATGTTACAAAATATTTCTATTTGAAATAAATTCTGTTATTTTAAGTTTCTATTCATCATACAATTCTGAAAACAAAAGTATCATGGTTTACACAAAATATTAAGTTTTCAACGTTCAATAATATTAACAAATTGTTCTTGAGCATCAAATCATCATATTAGAATGATTTCTGAAGGATCATGTGACACTGAGGACTGAAGTAATGGTGCTGAAAATTCTGCTTTGCCAGCAGGAATAAATTACATTTTAACCATATTTTGCAATATATAATTCTGGGTTTCTTTCTCAAGTTTGTGTGTTCCGTGGAAAGCACATAAACACATGAAATAGAAGCTTGTTTATGAATGATTTAAACAGAAATTTGTTCTGCTCTTGCTATCAGTAAGGCCCACGGCAAAAAAATGCATTGCACGTCATACTAAAATGATAAATCAAATCAAAGACTGTTTATTTCTTTTTTGAGACCACAGAGATCTTCAAGGACCTCACACTAATGCTCTAGATTATTTTTTTTACCTGACTTATGATATATGATAATGATATAATTTGTTTTTATACTACAGGGCCGTTGAATGCTTGAATCTGATTGGTTGACGAACGTTCTAAGGTGTGCATTATTTTCAGGGAAACGCACGGCTAAAGTAGTTCCAGGCAGGTCTTGACCGCATTACAGTTCCATATCACTTCGCGTAGTCAACTGTAATAACGGAAAATAGGATACAATTCATTACAAGAAAAAGCATTTAGCCCCATGCGCTTGATCTGCAATTTTCATAAATAAAGTATATAGTCCTATCTATAATCAATAGAAAATTAAACTGAATATAGGCTAAATAAATGGATAGTCCTGCAGCACGTATTTTAATTGCAGATAATAAATAAATAATTATTGATAGGCCTACTTGTTAAAAGGGCTTTGTGTTTCATTTATTTGGCTATAGTCTACTGTCATCTGTCAATAATGAAAAAAAGAATGAACGAATTAATTAAAACGAATTGAATTAATAAATAAATAATAATATTGACGCACATGCTTTTCTGTCTCATTATTGCAACATCTCTCTCTAATAACTGCATTAATAACTGCATAATGAATCGTAATTTGATACTTATGACTGATCATGTCCAAACGCGTGTTCAGCGCGTTCAGTCTGTGTTCAAAGTCGGTGTTTAAAATCTGTTGCAGTCGATGAAAACAGTCAGAGAATGTGTCAGCTAGTCGTGTGTCCCCAGCATTAGTCTGCTATCACGGCTAAAACCTCCGTTCTCTTACGAGAGGTCTCTCGTACTGCGTAAGATATCTTACGCTAGGGGAAAATCCTTTTTCCGCGAGATATTGAAGCCAAAAATTATCCTTAATTTTGTTATAATGCAAAACGCGTTGCAGCAGCAATGCAGACATAGGCGAGACAGCTCGCGCGCCTATTGGCTGCTCTGCGGCAACTGCAGCAGCCTATCGAGCGAGGCCTGGCGTGACGTCAGACCCAATCAGGGCACTTCGCGCCCGCTACGTCACGTCCCGCCGAAATGGGCGTGGTCTAGGCCTATAAATATCGCTCGCAGGCAGCTATTATCTGATTTTTCATCCTTCAAGTGAAGCACACGCATCGCTGGAGCTGGATTAGGAGCCGCGCCGTCGAGAGAGAGCACCTTCAGCGGGACGAGTCACTGAAGTCGCTGGCCGCGCCGCCTTCCTGCCTTCCTGCTGCGCTTTCCGGCGCTTATATCCTTCTCTTTTATTACACTGTATTTCTGTGTGTGTGTGTCGCCGCTGCGACACACATTTCTAAAAGAGCTAGCGTCTTTTTAAAGATGCCTTCCTGCGGCTCGTGCAGAGCCACACTCAGCGACGGGGACCGCCACGTGATCTGCGTTTCCTGCCTGGGTGAGGAACATGCAGCTCTCGCGCTCGCTGACGGCGGATGCCCTCACTGCGAGCTGATGGCAATGGCGACTCTGAGGACTCGCCTAGCCGTCTTCACCGAGACTGCTCCCCCGCCCGCCGCGGCGTCGCGCCGTAAAAAGCGCCGTGCCCAGCGGGCCCCAGAACCCTCCCTCAGCCGCCAAAGCTCGCCGGTTCGCCCGCTTGCTTCCCCGGCTTCTTCTATTTCGCTTCCTGACGGACAGCGGCCGCCGTCTGCCGCCGCTTCCGTTGATATCGCGGATGAGGAAGCCCTGCTGGGAGAGGATGATTCCTGCTCTATCCTGGCGTCAGGCAGTGAGGATTGGGCGGGCTCTGAGGACCCCGCGCCCCCTGCCCGCACTTCGTCAGGCAAGAGAGCTTCCATAGAGACGGAACTCATGCGAGTACTCGCACAGGCCGCGGCGAGCCTCGGCCTCGAGTGGTCTTCGCCTGAGCAGCCCGCTCACAACCGGCTGGATGGATTTTTCCTGCCTGGGGAGCGCGCTTCACCTGTGTCCAGGCCGGCGCCCTTTCTTCCTGAGTTACACGAAGAAGTCGCCAAGTCCTGGAGCGCCCCCTATTCTGCTAGAGTGCGTCCTGCTGTTTCTTTGGCATTCTCCGCTGTTGACGATGCCAAGAACAAAGGATACCTCTCGCTGCCGCCGGTTGAAGAGGCGATAGCGGCCCACTTATGCCCGCCCTCCGCTGGACGGCGCGCTAAGCCGGCCCTACCCTCTAAAGCTTGCCGCACGACGTCGAGCTTGCTCCACCGCGCTTTCTCCGCCGCCGGGCAAGCTGCGTCAGCGTTGCATACCATGGCAACGCTCCAGATCTTCCAGGCCGATCTCCTCCGTAAGCTGGATGAGGAAGGACCTGACGCGATCTGCGTGCCGGACTTAAGGAGTGCCACGGACCTCGCCCTTCGTGCTACTAAGTCCGCAGCGCAAGCCATTGGACGGACTATGGCTTCTCTCACCGTGTCTGAGAGACATCTATGGCTGACGCTCTCGGAAATGGCCGAGTCTGAGCGCACCGCGTTCCTCGACGCCCCGCTTTCCGCCGCAGGCCTCTTCGGATCCTCCGTCAAAGATTTCGCGGAGAGATTCGCAGAGGTACAGAAAGCGTCTCAGGCTATGAAGCACTTCCTCCCGAAGCGCTCCAGCTCTGCAGCAGGCCGTGCGAAACCGTCTGCTCAGAGCTCACAGCCACAGCCACCGTCCACTGCCTCCACTTCACAGCGCCGCCAGGCCAGAAGCGCGAGACCGCGCTCCCGCTCATCCGGTCGCCGCCCCGCAGGACGCGGCCCGCGACCTAAGGTTACGGTGAAGCCCGAGGCCCCGAAGTCGTCCTAGCACAGCTAGGAAAACGACGGTGTTCCAGTCCCGCTGCGGCCGGACTCACACCAAAGCTATTCGCTCGTCCAGTTCCAGAAAATGTGACTGTTCCAGTGTTTTCTGCAGCCAACAAGTCGGTTCTGTCACCCGCTTGCCTGCACACAAATGCCGTTTTCACGGCTACCCAGATAAATCCCCAAAAGAGCGTATTTTCTGGTGTCCCGGCCACGGCCGATGGTGTTTCGTGTGTAGTAAGAATGCCCACTGCCCAGTGCCCATCCCTACACATAAGCACAGCCTGTCACACAGGGCTCGCGCACATAAAACCGACTCAGGTCGGTTGCGCTTCAAACATGGTGAATGTGCCCACTACCCAGTGCCCACTAACACCACGTTACGCATGTCTCACGGTTTCTGTAAAAACGAAACCAACGTGCACTCGCTTCACGCAAGCGAACGATGTTTTCGGTGTGATAAATGTGCCCGCTGTCCCGCGCCCACATCCACACATAGACATGACAGTTCCCACGGGAACCGCCCAGCCCTCCCCCTCGCGGTTAACCACCGTAGAGGAGTCGAGCGCGGGCAATCTGCCCGCTGTCATCAGCGCGCCCCATGCCTCAAATGTCACGAGCGACACGCTTGTGTTACAGCACACAGAAGCTTCTCCATCGCTGAGCGAGCGGAGCGCGCTTCGTATTCGACCCCTAGCTATCCATGCAGACGCATGGGCAAAGCTGCCCGGGGTTTCGAAGTGGGTGCTGAACATTATAAAAAGAGGCTATTCGCTGCAGTTTCGCCGACGCCCTCGCCGCTATGTGGCGCGCGTCGAGACCACGGTAAAAACAGAAGTAGCACATCTACTTCGAGCCGAAGTGACGAAACTATTGAGAAAAGGGGCCATAGAACCCCTCTCTCAAGATCAGAGCGAAGGAGGGCTATACAGCAGATACTTCCTGGTACCGAAAAAAGACGGGGGTCTCAGACCCATACTAGATCTAAGGCAACTGAACAAAGTGCTTGTGAAGCGACAGTTCAGGATGCTCACGACCAGGCAAATCCTTGTGCAGATTCGCCAAGGAGATTGGTTTGTGTCAATAGATCTGAAAGACGCGTATTTTCAAATACAGATAGCGTCACGTCACAGGCGATTTTTGAGATTCGCCTTCGAGGGCCAGGCATATCAGTACACAGTCCTGCCGTTCGGCTTGTCCCTAGCACCCCGTACATTTACGAAGTGCATGGACGCGGCGCTCGCACCCCTCAGAATGAGAGGCATACGAGTGCTGAATTATTTGGACGATTGGCTGATTCTAGCGCAATCTCGCGCAGTGCTCATAGAACACACGACCATTTTACTCGATCACCTCGAGGATTTGGGTCTGAGTGTCAATTGGGCGAAGAGCTCCCTGTCACCCAGTCAGAAAATATCTTTCCTGGGCACAGAACTGGACTCACTATCCATGATAGCGCGACTATCACAACGGCGCGCGGTAGACATTCGACGCACAGCGAACTCTTTTCGCTGCGGCGCGTCTGTCCCGCTCAAAAGATTTCAGAAGATGCTAGGTCTCATGGCCTCAGCATCGTCAGTACTCCAGCTGGGTCTGCTCCGCATGCGCCCGCTGCAGTTTTGGCTGAAAGCGCGAGTCCCACGCAAAGCGTGGGCACCCGGTTTGCTTCGCCTCAGGGTCAATCAGAAATGCGTTACAGCGCTGAAACCCTGGAAAGCGAACGACTGGTACCAATCAGGTGTAAGCCTGGGGACTTCCTCGAGGGTGAAAGTGGTGTCCACGGACGCGTCCACCTCGGGATGGGGAGCGCTGCTCGAGGGCAGACCGTTCTTCGGCCAGTGGTCAGAACGGGAGAAGCTCCTGCACATAAACTGCCTCGAAATGCTGGCAGTAGACAACGCGCTGACGCGTTTTTGTCCCCAAATAAAAGGTCACCACGTCTTGGTCCGCTCGGACAACATGTCTGTGGTATCCTACATAAATCGCCAGGGCGGCATCAGATCCGAGAAACTGTACAGGCTGGCAGAACGCCTCCTGGTATGGGCTCAGTGCAACCTGCGCTCGCTCAGAGCAGCGCACGTGCCAGGGATCATGAATATAGGACCAGACAGACTGTCCAGGAACAACGTTCCGGCAGGCGAATGGTCCCTACACCCACAGACAGTCCAACTGCTGTGGAAGAAATTCGGCAGAGCGGAAGTGGACCTGTTTGCGTCTCAAGAAAACGCTCACTGTCAAGAATTTTTCTCCAAGAGCAGGAGCGCGCTGGCCCATGTGTGGCCCCGCCGCCCGCTCTATGCTTTTCCCCCCGTCTCTCTCCTGCCTCAGGTGATAGAACGGATCAGGGAAGAAGGATGCTCAGTACTGCTGGTAGCACCGCTCTGGAAAAACCAACCTTGGTTCCCAGCCGTGATGCAGTTAGCAAGTACTGCCCCGTGGCCAGTACCAGTGAGGAGAGATCTCCTCTCACAGGCCCGCGGCTCGATCTGGCATCCTCACCCGGATCTATGGTCCCTTCATGTCTGGGCCATCAACGGGTACATGTTGGACTCCCTAAAGGAGTATTAAACACGATCACGCAGGCTAGAGCTCCGTCTACAAGACGACTCTATTCTTCGAAATGGTCAGTGTTTTCGGGCTGGTGCACAGCCCGTGGTGTGTCACCCACAAATTGTGATGTGACGGAGGTGCTTTCCTTCCTACAAGAGCTGTTGGATGGGGGCAGGGCCCCCTCCACGCTCAAAGTTTATGTGGCGGCTATAGCAGCGTTCTCAGAAACAACGCTTGGTCAGTCAATAGGAAGGAACGATTTAGTCATCCGCTTCCTTAAAGGAGCTAGGAGACTGAATCCTCCCAGACCTCCCTCAGTCCCCGTATGGGACCTTTCTACGGTTCTGGAAGCCATGAAAGGTGCGCCATTTGAGCCTTTACAGTCAATCGATTTGAAACACCTGTCTTTCAAAACGGTGTTTTTGCTGGCTCTCGCTTCGGTGAAGCGCATAGGGGATCTGCACGCGCTCTCTGTGAGCGCGGCGTGCATGGAGTTTGGGCCCAATGACTCAAAAGTTATACTCAAACCTAAGCACGGTTATGTTCCAAAATCCCTCAACACACCGTTTAGGGCGCAGATTATCTCTCTGTCAGCCCTACCGGTCCCTGATGAGGAAAGAGACGCGAGCCTCCTTTGCCCAGTCAGGGCATTACGAGCTTATGTGTCTCGCTCGTCTGTTTTCAGACAGACGGAACAGCTCTTTGTTTCGTTTAGCGGACGTTCTAAGGGACTAGCCGCGTCGAAACAGAGCCTATCCAGATGGATAGTTGATGCTATAGCGCTGGCATACGCCTCCAAGGGCATGCAGTGCCCTTTGGGTGTCAGAGCGCATTCCACAAGAGGCATGGCCTCTTCGTGGGCTTGGTCGAGTGGGATTGCCTTGCAAGATATTTGTATGGCGGCAGGCTGGGCCTCCCCGTCTACATTTATAAGGTTCTATAACCTAGAGGTTCCCGCCCTGCAGGCCAGGCTGCTGTCGGTCTAGACTACCAGTATTATCTGACCTGATGCGTTCAGCTCAGAATGCTGCGTTTACTGAGCACAGCTCAATTTTCGACAGTTTAAAGCTGGGCAAACTGTGTAAGACCCACATTTTTTCCATCAGTTCAGGCCGTACCCCGCCCTGTCTGTATGATGAAATTTGCGTCCCTTCGACGCTACTCTATGTGGAAAGTGAGGCTGCACCCCTCCTTCTCCCGGACTCTCTGTGAGTTCACTGAGTGATTGTGCACTATATGTACCCCGGGCTTTTCGCCCTTGGGTCTTTGGTGTCAGATCTCAGCACGCACGGCGTTTTACACTGGGTCCCCTAGCGTAAGATATCTTACGCAGTACGAGAGACCTCTCGTAAGAGAACGTACTCGGTTACTAACGTAACCTCGGTTCTCTCTAGAAGAGGGACCGAGTACTGCGTATCTTGCCGTGCATGCACACGCTCTGGTTGCTTCGATGATGAAAAACCAGATAATAGCTGCCTGCGAGCGATATTTATAGGCCTAGACCACGCCCATTTCGGCGGGACGTGACGTAGCGGGCGCGAAGTGCCCTGATTGGGTCTGACGTCACGCCAGGCCTCGCTCGATAGGCTGCTGCAGTTGCCGCAGAGCAGCCAATAGGCGCGCGAGCTGTCTCGCCTATGTCTGCATTGCTGCTGCAACGCGTTTTGCATTATAACAAAATTAAGGATAATTTTTGGCTTCAATATCTCGCGGAAAAAGGATTTTCCCCTAGCGTAAGATATCTTACGCAGTACTCGGTCCCTCTTCTAGAGAGAACCGAGGTTACGTTAGTAACCGAGTACGTTACTAACTCTAAAATGACGTTTTGGAATTAGCAATGGAGGCATGGGATTAGATGAGTAAGAAATTAGTCCTACATACAAGAGCATTTTAATGACAAAAACTTTACAAACGTCTTGAAATACATAATCTGAAAAAAAATTCGAGGTGTGGTAACTGTAGTATAAGCGCATAGACTGTAAAAAAATATGGACGTCGTGTTCGTGACGTCACCCGTAGGTTTCTGAAGAGCATTTTTGAAGCCTAAAGTAGGCGGAGCCGGCCATCGCCATCTTGGCCTTGCGTCACTCCCGGATAACAGAAAATAGGCAAAGAGGCGGGGCGTGAGTGGAGCTGAGGAGCCTTGCTATGATTCTGTAGTACTATTCTGCTAGTTGAAAATGTATTATGCAGTAACTTAATATTACTCTGAGAGTGTGTGTGTGACAGTGATTTATGTGCTTAACGTTACATGTCAGTCACTCTCTTTTTATAGTCTATGGTCCGTCAGCGCGGCATCGCTCAAGTTCGTAGAGAGCTTATTCAGTCCATTTTAAATTCTGATTTTGGCCGCCTCTCAAATGGGTTAAACCATAGATATATTGCCAATGAAGTTCAAGTAAATGCGCTAGAAAATCCGCGCTCATTCAAGGATGTGCATTTATTGCATGGACGGAGAAAGCGCCGACACCTGCAGGATTTCACCTGATGGTACATAAGCATATTATAATCTATCTGTTCCGTGAGAGCAGAACGAACGAGCCTTTATTGACGTTTTTAAATCTGAAAACTCCAAAAAGCAACGAAATTGTCAGACATCCATTAGTGCATGTTCACAGAGGAAAACAACTGAAATACAGCGCTGGTTGTTCTCTCGAACGATACTCGACGACAACGACGGAATCCTAAACCGTGGGCGAAGTAATGTGTGTATTATGTGTGCATATTAAATTGTGTGAAATAATCCAGGAAAAAAGCACAAAACACTGCAGAGATGGCAAGTTCAGCAGCTAAAATTTGCTGAGGTGAAGTGACGGCTAGTAACAACAGCAGACAAACACCCTGTAGCCCAAGACTGGTTGCCCACTGAAGCTAAGCAGGGCTGAGCCTTAGACAGTATAAGAAATGGACAGAGTCATCTCATTGGAACTCAATTGAGGCAAGTGAAGCCCATTTTCAGCGAATTTTTAGGACTTCCGTTCCTGACGCGCAGACTCAAACTGAGCTTGACGACGTAGATGTGACGTGAGCAACCCGTCTGTCTTCTAGTGGCTGTGGCATGAGAAATCTGAATCATTCCCTTCCGAATCTTGCAGAGACGGAGACCGTGAGTAGGAGGTGTCCATGAGCTACGAGCAGGAGAAACTTTTGCTAGGTATTCTGATTAATTATTTTGTCATTTTGCCTCCACGTCTCCCCGATTGCCCGCGAGCTTCTCCTCCTGTCCATACGGTAATCTCTCTACTGTGCGACAGAGAGTCGTGCGGTTATGACGCAAGCGTTAGCCTACTTTTACAAAAACTGTTTTTACGGGGCCATAACGTAAGATACAAGGTAATGGAGCATTTTATACATTGTCGTGTTTCTTTAGAAATAAATAATGGACAAATGGAGTCTTCAAACGCCTCAGATGTAAAGTTATTCGCTGTCAAAGTGACGCCAAAATGAATGGGAGTCAATGGGATGCTAACAGCAGGTGAAGTTCTGCTACAAGATGGTGGTACGCGGCCGGCTTCAACTTCCGGTCGACTTCCTTCCCGCTTGGGCTGAGCCTGGTTAGTACCTGGATGGGAGACCTCCTGAGAAAACCAGGTTGCTGCTGGAAGAGGTGTTAGTGAGGCCAGCAGGGGGCGCTCACCCTGTGGTATGTGTGGGTCCTAACGCCCCAGTGTAGTGACGGGGACACTATACTGTCAAAGAGCACCGTCCTTCGGATGAGACGTAAAACTGAGGTCCTGACTCTCTGTGGTCATTAAAAATCCCATGGCATTTCTCGTAAAGATTAGGGGTGTAACCCCGGTGTCCTGGCCACATTCCACCCATTGGCCCTTACCAATCATGGCCTCCTAATAATCCCCTTACATTGAATTGGCTCTATCAATCTCTCTCCTCTCTCCACCTACAGCTGGTGTGTGGTGTGCGCAATGGCGCCGTTGTACTGTGGCTGCCGTCGCATCATCCAAGTGGATGCTGCACACTGGTGGTGGTTGAGGAGAGATCCCCTGATATGATTGTAAAGCGCTTTGGGTGTACTGTAATACATATGAAAGCGCTATATAAATGCCCGATTCGATTCGATTCGATGCGATTCGATTCGAAACAGCTAGCAATGACATCAACGGGAATCCATCAGTCACTCAAGTGGCCACACCCTTAATTATGCAGAACTTTAAATATTAATCAACTAAACAGATGAGTTATAAAAAAATTCACCCCCCTCACAGTTGTTATGAAGGGCAAAATTAGCTGTATAGACCAAAGCCACATAGAGATCCAGGCTGTAAACATGTTTTTTTCTGCTGTAAAGTTGGTAATTTTAACATGGGGGAGGTGGGTCAAAGACGAGACGTCACCATTTTGGTGTCCGCATCAAATTAAATTTACAAAAGTGATTTTACATAAAAAAAAAAAAAACATTAAATGCAAGTAAAGTGTCTACTTTCATGTTTCAAATAACTTTTGTGCAAATAAAATAACAAAATATGAGTTAAATAATGCTCCAAAGTGTAAAATTGTCATTCAGCGTAATGGTCCAGACTTTGATTTTACTATTACATTTTTAAATAAACGTATAAAATACCATGTTAAAAAAAAAAAAAGTGCTTCCTTGGCATGTTCACATAAGTGTTGGCTATATTATATTAAAAGTATATGTGCTATTTTTTTCCTTAAGTATTGAAATAACTAGGGGACTTTTGTCCCGAATATGCAGTTTGTCAGAGGTCATTCAGTGTAACAGGATCAGAAAGCCATTTTGAAGTTAAATAAACAACCAATAGTCATCAAGCAGTCTGTGACATCATCAATGGGCACCCTGAAGATTGTGTGGTGCTGCAGCAAGTTAATTTTATTGCTCTTAAATATTTGATAAGTTCACCTTTTCATAGTTGTAACTTGAGTTACAAAAACACGTGTCATTCAGTGAAATGGCAAAAAAAAAAAAACTTTTATTGTTAGATTTTTTGAAAAACAAGTAAATGTTGTGAATAATTATGATTAATCTTTCTGGTCAAGTTCACTGTTTGATATAGGTGGCTAGTTGTTAGCTAGCAATATTAGCTTAAGTAGAAGTTTCGTCATTCAGGGTAATGTTTTGTCATTCGGTGTAATGCAAATTGTCTGTTACACCACAGTGTCATCCATTACACTGAATGACAGTGTCACTGTTTAGATAACATTTTTAGCATTTTATTTATATTTCAGACAAATGAGGGATGTTTAGCACTAAAAGAAAATATAAAACTTTATAAATATTAATGTTTAAATGCATTTTTTTTATGCGTTACTGATTTACTTTAGATGCCCACAAACAAAGAGAGAGTTATAGGCACCGCCAGAAAGTTAATGCAGATCCAGTAGCTAGGGCAGCGCTTTTAGCAAGGAGACGAGAAAGGTATTGAGAATTGCAATGTCAAAATAATAGGGCTGGGTTAAAAAGATTGATTTCTCGATTTTAATCGATTCTCATTTTAAAGAACCAATACTGATTTGTAAATCGATCTTTCAGTCTATGCTGTTTTCAGTTGATGTTAATCAATATCAGATTTATTTGAAATCGAATCAAATCGTGAAATTTGAGTCAGTGCATTTATCCTTCATAAAAGTTTATCTATCCATCATAAAAGTGCATCTATTCATCATTGAAGTGCTCCTCATTGCTCTGGGGGGTTAATAAAGGCCTTCTGAAGTGAAGAAAAAAGAACACTTGTTCGTGTAAGAAAAATATCCATATTTAAAACTTTATCGACTAAAATATCTAGCTTCTGGCAGACGGCTATAATACGCATCGATTTACGGTGGACGAGTAAACCGTGACCTGTCGCACAACATAATGACGAACGCAGAAGCGCAGAGAAAATCACGAAGAGTCTAAAACGAGAATTTTTAAAGAGAAATGTCGGAGGAGTTTGAGTTTGTTGGCCAGCCCTGTTTGTTTGAACCGCGAGAGGCTTTAAACTTATGATACTCCTATATCTACGTCATACATCGTCAAGTGTTGCTCTTTTGGCTTAAGTTGACTTGCATAGGCTGTCTGCCGGAAGCTAATTATTTTAGTTGATAAAGTTTTAAATATGGATATTTTTCTTACACGAACGCATCGCTTCACTTCAGAAGGCCTTTATTAACCCCTCAGAGCCGTGTGGAGCACTTTAATCATGAATAGATGCACTTTTATGATGGATGGATGCTTTTTTTTATGGACTTCAAAACATAAACGGCCATTCACTGCCATTATGACGCTTGGAAGAGCCAGGACATTTTTTAATATAGCCTAACTCCGATTGTGTTCGTCTGAAAGAAGAATGTCTTATACACCTAGGATGGTTTGAGGGTGAGTAAATCACAGGGTAAATTTTATCTTTGGGTGAACTATGTGTGTTTGTCCTTCAAGTTTCAAGTTCTCAATGAAATGAGATATGCTGATTATACAGTATTACCACCAGTTCAGTTCATTTTTACATGAATATGATATGCATTGTGGAATAAAATGGTTATTCTTTTCAGCATCTGCTTCTGTGATTTGCTCAGGAATTTAATGATACAGAATAATATTCAAAACATTGCAATAATAGGAACAATGACAACATTTTCTAAATTTTTATCAAAATGTCATTCAGAGTAACAAACCATGGTCATTCGGTGTAACAGATATATTTATGTAAAAATTAAACAATATACTTTTTCTGAGCTGTACTCATTAAAATATGTAAAACAATATGTGCTCCTACTCAATTTTATTAGATTTTAATTGATTTTCAATTCCTTACAAAAACCTCTTGCTGACAAATGGGTAAAACCTAATGGTTTAAAGGATATTGGCGAAGTGTAAAGATTTAAAATTACAAATAATTATTATTTGGGAGCTGCACTGTGATCTTTAAATAGAATCCTATAATATGTTATCAAATTAGAGTTTTTCTAAAAATGTCTGATAAGATTTTTTTGCAATAAAAATATTGTTACACTGAATTACATTTTAGTGGGTGTCTTCAGTAAAATCACAGTAAAAATGTATGGTGGTAATTATTTTTTGCTCAGAAAAATATAAAGTTTAGCAGGACATATTCTAATGTATGTGAAAAAGAATAAATTTAAAGCAGTTTTACACTTTTATTTTTTTTGATGCTTGAAACCCCCTTTTCGTCTTTGACCCAGATACAGATTTGACTCACTTCTGCAGCCAGCCCAAGCGGCCAGTCAATGAATTGCAGTTTAACTTACTTCCGTGTTGGTTTCAAGAGAGAGACGGGGAGGTTGCCGCTTGTATAAGCGGAATAATTGACTTCAGGCCGTTGAATTATTAGAAAAATAATGCACACCCGAGGTGTAACGGTCACTCCGCTTCGCGTCTATTATGCTTACAATTTAGAATAACTGTTTTCTATTTGAATAGATTTTAAAATGTAATTTATTCCTGTGATCAAAGCTGAATTTTCAGCATCATTACTCCAGTCTTCAGTGTCACATGATCCTTCAGAAATCATTCATCATAATATGAATGATTTGATGCTCAAGATACATTTAGCTTAATATTTAGTTCTCTTTAACCCCAGACCAACCTATTACATACTTTTGTTAAATATCCTGTAGATTTGATAATTTACAGTTGGTCTTTCTCCATCATGTGCTGAAAAACAAGACTCTGTTTATGATGTGAATCTAGGACACCTGCTGGTGCTCATGGAGAGAACGATCACATGTGCGATATTTTCTAATTTTAGTCATTCTGAACCCCCTGCCCCCTCTCTTTGAAAATTCCTTGGATTCCCCTGAAACCACAACCTTTCCACTATCACTATGTGGTCAGCAATCCGCCAAAAGCAGTGTTTTTAGTGCGTCATAAGACATGGAGCTCGGTTTTGTAGGTCCATAAATGTCTGAAGCAACCACCAAGAGACACACACTGACCGCTTTCTCATTGGCTCATCTCATCTTCAGCCAGCAGCCACTGCTCAAAGCACTCAAGGTAAAATTACATTTTTGCCTATGTTTATATATGGTGAATATGATTTCGGTGAACGTAATTTCACCAAGTAAAACGTGTTCCTGGATCACCCTCCTTGTTAATCCTGGAACAACATTCCAATTAACCAATCAGACTTGGAGGGATATTTACTGTTAATGTCAAGTTTAGGCTTACAACTAGGGTTAGGTGCTTCTACATTAGTGTTATTCATCCATCAATTCCCTCTGATTTTAGGGATAAGTTATGGATCGTTTAGTGGTAGGGACTGGGTTAGGACTATGTTTTTGGACAAGAATACTGGTCCAGGATCAGCAGAAGATGTCGATCCAGGCACACGTCTTACTTAGCATAATCACGGCTACTGACCACGGTGGGCCCGGTGTCTGCATGGGTTTCCTCCGGGTGCTCTGGTTTTCCTGCACAATCCAAAAACATGCAGTATAGGTGAAGTGGAGATGCTAAATTGTCTGTGTGTGTGCGTGTGTGTGTGTGTGTGTGTGTGTGAGAGAGAGAGAGAGAGAGAGAGAGAGAGAGGGAGAGAGAAAATGAATATGAATTGGGGAAAGACCTGGCAACCTACCCCGAAAAAAAAAAAATATAGATATAGTTATTTCTGCTATTTGAGTAGTTGTATATGTTAGTAGGCTACTACTAACATATACAAGTAAGTATGATGATGGTAAAAAAAAAAAAAAAGGGTTTGTAAAGGGGAATCATTTAGGTCCTACAACCTTTGTACTATGTGCTGTCTCCCATCTGTTTTCCATATTTGAGTTCAAAGAACTTATGGGTCAACAGGGGCGGGTCTACGTGGTGGCCAGGGGGGGCACCGGCCCCCCCTGAAATTCGATTGGCCACCCCAGGTGCCCCCCCTATAAGATGTCTTGTGATTGGTTCATTTTACGACCAATCAGTTTTATAGACTCTACTGAAGTTTACTTCAAAGAAGTGCAGCGCCAGATAAACAACGGTCGTCGCAGACTTGGACTTTTACTTTATCAATCAAGAGTGGGAAGTCAAGACACCAAACAAAGAGCTGCCAGTCACCACCGAAACAGAAGTTTTAGTTCCAGCTGTTTTAGTTGAGGTCTGCCTTTTTCGACTGTTTTCCTCTTCAGTGCTGCCAACTCTCACGCATTCACCGTGAGACACGCAATTTTCATACTCTCTCACGCCACACATCCATTTTCTCACGCACAGAAAAATCGCGAAGCAAAGAGGACACGGAGACCGACAGACTAGACAGAGCAGGTTACTTATGATATACAAAAATCTCAGCTCAGATTCTGTCAATTTTATTACGAAATTCAAACAATAAATTCCGTTTTGGCGCTTGTAAATGCTACGTGACAGATAGTAATAGCTAATAGTAAAAAAACATGAATGAACACTGAAAGATACAGTACAACTTACCGAAATGTATATTCCTCATACATAATATCGATCAATCAGTGTTTTTCATCAGCGTGAAGAGGTCAATAACATAGCAGAACAATTGTCACATTTACCTCAGGAAAGCCATTTAATGAACATAATATAGGCTATAGCACATAGTTGGCAAGAAAAAAAAAATAGCTATAGAGTATTTAGCTAAATATGTGTTCTATATTACATATTTATTATATTTTTACTTATATCATTAAAGTTATTATAATAATAAAAAAACGCATTATATTTAATTTGAGTTATTTTTAACCTTAAATAATAGCCTACTACCAGCTGATAGGGCAGTATGTTTACAGCATTAGGTGAGTCGTTTTTTTCTTGAGGAAAAATAACGCCTATCTTGTGTAGCCTACCTAATATTTATCCAAATAAGTCAATATTAAATCAAATCACAATAATTGAATTGAATTGAAATAATAAAAAAGCGTAGCTTACCAGAAATTGTATCATGTAAACATTGTAACATGTTGTCACTAAACCTAATAAAATTCAGTTTAGTTACTAAAATGTTAGTGACAATGTTAGTAAAATGTTTTTTTTATAAAACATTTTATAAAACATTATGTGTTGTTTTCTTTTGAACTGTTACAGTGCTAAAACTTTAACTCTGTGTTACTCAGCTTTTTTGTAATTTAATCTGAAAGAAATGTTGAATGAAACACTATGATGTTTTGACCAAACCATTTGAATTATTACAGTGGGGGGAATTTTTTATTTATTAATTTATTATTATTTGAAAGAGATTGTGAATAAAACTACTGTATATTGTAATGGCCAAACTACTTATTAAAAGAAAATAATTGACATCGTTTCTGCTTCTGGGAATTTAAAATTGCTCATTATTAAAAATTGTTTTTATTTGATAAACTTGTTAGTTTTATGAAAACACAAAAAATAATAAACACTGGCTCTCAAATTTAACTTAATGGATATATACAGGGATGACAAAAAACTAAATTAATCAAAATGTGCTTTATTACTACATTTGTTTACAAGTAACTTTATTCAAGTTAAAAAAAAAAAAAAATCAATAGGATTTACGTAATATACTGTAGAATTTAGCTCTTTTTTTTGGTCACTGGCGGCCACCCCGTTTGGAGGCAGTGCCCCAGCATGGCCCCCCCACTGAAAATGCTCTAGACACGCCCCTGTGGGTCAATACACTAATTACACACATTGTATATCAATTAAGACAAAAAGATTATGGAAGATAACACAAAGTAGATCAGAGCCCACACACATACATCAGAACTATAACAGTCAGCTGCTTAACCCAATGGACCAGTCTTAACAGTTAACAAACTGTTTTAAACTTTTTTTGAGATGTGCATTTACTAAGTGATAATAATGTAGATGAAGCGTCCGATTCTTATTCTCGAACGGGTTTGCTGCTGCTTTGGTTATCTCAAATGAACGTGACAAACCTTGTGTAACATCTATTGGCAGATGCCGTAAATTCACACTCTGATTGCTTTATAGTGCCGTTATCTAAAGATACTGCTGATATACTTATTACGTATGTTTGTTTATTTTGAATGGATCAAATCCAGAGAGGAAAGTGACGCTCATTAAATAACTATGTATAAAGGTATAGACATAATAAGCATAGGCTCCAGCCTACACCTTTTTCGGTTATTATGTTTTTTGTTTTTGTTTTCTTTACTTTGGAAAATTATGTTTGAGGACCGAAATACATTTTTGTTGTTGTTGTATATTGTAGGGGCAGATACAAGCTCACACATCACTGATCTACTGACATAATTCACACATCACCCGACACGCATGCATATTTGACACGTCCCCTTTAAGATGGAGTTCATGATAGTTTGGGGGCCTGGTAGATGCGTGTTCTCTTACGAGAGGTACTCTCGTACTGCGTAATATCTTACGCTAGGGGAAATCTCTTTTCCGCGAGATACTGAAGCCAAAAAATTATCCTTAATTTTGAAATAATGTAAAACGCGTTGCGGCAGCATGCAGACATAGGCGAGACAGCTCGCGCGCCTATTGGCTGCCCTGCGGCAACTGCAGCAGCCTATCGATAAGGCCCTATCGTGACGTCATCACCAATGGGGGCGCTTCGCGCCCCATACGTCACGTCCCGCCGAAACGGGCGTGGCCTGGGGCTATAAATATAGCATCGAAAGGCTAGCTTACCGATTTTTCATCTCTTCAGCGGAGCTCACGCATCGCTGGATCCAGAGAGAAGAAGCCGCGCCGTGGAAACAGCATTTCAGCGGGACGAGTTCGGTACCTGGAGTCGCTGGCCGCGCCGCCTTCAACCACCGTTCCTGCTACGCTATCCGGCGTTATATCCTTTCATTGCATTGTGTGTGTTCGCCGCCGCGACTCACACTCCCTTTCTAAAAGAGCAGAGCGTCTTTTTCAAGATGTCTCGTCCATCCTGTGGCTCGTGCCGAGCCCCACTCAGCGACGGGGACCGCCATGTCATCTGCGTTTCCTGCCTGGGTGAAGGACATGCGGCTCTAGCGCTCGCTGACGGCGGATGCCCTCACTGCGAGCTTATGCCTATGGCGACTCTGAGGACTCGCATGGCAACTTTCCACGAGCCTGCACCCCCCGCTTCGACGCCGCGCCGTAAAAAGCGCCGTGCTCAGCGGATCCCTGAGCCTCCCACCGAGAAAAGCTCGCCGGTGCGCCTGCCAGCTTCGCCGTCTGCTTCTCTCGAGTCTCTCACTCCCGGACAGTGGCCGCCGCTGGCCGCCGCTTCCGCCGGAGATGACAAGGAAGAAGCGGCAGTTTTCGAGGAGGACAACTGCTCTATCCTGGCTTCGGACAGCGAGGATTGGGCGAGCTCTGTGGACCTCGCCCCTTCTTCTGCCCGCGAGTCGTCAGGAAAACGGGCCAGCATTGAAGCTGAGCTGATGCGTCTGCTCACACAGGCCACAGAGAGCCTCGGCCTCGAGTGGTCCGCGCCCGCCGAGCCTACACGCAACCGTCTGGACGGCTGTTTTCTGCAAGGGGACCGCGTTTCCACGCCCTCAAGACCCGCCCCGTTTCTTCCTGAGCTTCATGAAGAACTGGCAAAGTCTTGGAGCGCCCCTTTTTCAGCCAGGCTACGTTCCTCTGCTTCGGCGGCATTCTCCGTGGTGGACGGTGCCAAAGACAGAGGATACCTCGCTCTCCCTCTAGTGGAGGAGGCGGTAGCAGCCCATCTTTGCCCGCCCTCTGCTGGACGGCGGACTAAGACGGCGCTACCTTCAAAAGCCTGCCGCGCTACTTCCACCCTGCACAGTCGCGCTTACACCGCCGCTGGGCAGGCTGCATCAGCGCTACACACTATGGCCACTCTCCAGATCTTCCAAGCTAACCTTCTCCGAAAGCTGGACGAGGAAGGCACGGAAGCAATCAACGTGGCGGATTTAAGGAGCGCTACGGACCTCGCACTCCGCGCTACGAAATCCGCTGCACAGGCCATAGGGCGGAACATGGCCTCTCTCACCGTTGCTGAGAGACACCTCTGGCTGACGCTTTCAGAAATGCCGGACTCGGAGCGCTCTGTGTTCCTCGACGCCCCCGTTTCTGCTACTGGCCTCTTTGGATCGTCCGTCAAAGATTTCGCGGACAGATTCGCTGAGGTACAAAAGACGTCGCAGGCCATGAAGCACTTTTTGCCAAAGCGCTCTAGCTCCGCATCAGGCCGCTCTAAACAGCCGTCTGCTCGCAGCTCGCAGCCACCGCCCCCCGCCGCCGCTTCACAGCGTCGACAGGCCCGGGACCAGAGACCACGCTCTCGCTCTGCCGGCCGCCGCCCCCCACAGCGTGGGACTCGGCCGAAGGTTGAGATGAAGCCCGAGGCCTCAAAGTCTTCCTAGCCAGCTTAGGAAAACGACGGTGTTCAAGCCCCGCTGCGGCCGGGTTTCCACCAAAACTTCCCGCTCGTCCAGTTCCATTACATGCGACTGTTCCAGTGTACTCTGCAGTAAACAAGTCGGTTGCATTACCCGCTTGCCTGTACACAAACGCCGTTTTCACGGCGACCCAGATAAATCCTGTAAAGAGCGTATTTTCTGGTATTCCGGCCACGGCCGACGGTGTTATGAGTGTAGTAAAAATGCCCACTGCCCAGTGCCCATTCCTACACACAGACACAGCCCGCCCCACAGGGCTCGCGCACATAAAATCGACTCATGTCGATTGCGCACAGAATGTAGTGAACGTGCCCACGTCCCAGTGCCCACAAACACTACACGCTGCATGTCTCTTGGTTTCTGTAAAAACGAAACCAACACACATACAACCGACTCAGGTCGATGGTGTTTTCAGTGCAAATGTGCCCGCTGTCCTGCGCCCACATTCACTCACAGACATGACGAATCCCTCGGTTTCCCCCACGCTCGCCGTCTCTCAGCTACCTGCCGTGAGAGAGCCGAGCGCGGGCGAACCGCCCGCTGTGATCAAAACACTCCCCGCCTCGAGCGCTGCAAATGCGGTGTCTATAATACAGCATACCGAAGCTCCCCGGTCGCCACTATGTCACGACCAGAGCTCCAATCTCATTCAACCCTTAGCTATGCACGCACATGCGTGGGCAAAGCTTCCCGGTGTATCAGAATGGGTGCTGAACATTATAAAAAGAGGCTATTCGCTACAGTTCGCTCGACGTCCCCGCCGTTGTGCGGTGCGAGTCGAAACCACGGTAGAAAAGGAAGTAGCAAGTGTACTTCGTACCGAAATTGCGAAGCTGTTGAGCAAAGGGGCAATAGAGCCTTTATCTCAAGCTCAGAGCGAAGGGGGGCTATACAGCAGATATTTTCTGGTTCCGAAAAAAGACGGGGGTCTCAGACCCATTCTAGATCTAAGACAACTGAACGTAGCGCTTTCAAAACGCAGGTTCAGAATGCTCACAACCAAGAAAATCCTCGCGCAAATTCGCCACGGGGACTGGTTTGTGTCAATAGATCTGAAAGACGCGTATTTCCAAATACAAATAGCGTCACGTCACAGGCAATTTTTGAGATTCGCCTTCGAGGGCCAGGCTTATCAATACACAGTCCTACCGTTTGGCCTGTCCCTAGCACCCCGTACATTCACGAAGTGCATGGACGCAGCCCTCGCTCCCCTGAAACTTCGGGGAATGCGAGTTTTGAACTACTTGGACGATTGGCTGGTTCTAGCTCAGTCACATACGGAGCTCATAGAACACAGAACCATTTTACTCGAACATCTCGAGAATCTGGGTCTCAAAGTCAACTGGGCGAAAAGTTCACTGTCTCCCAGTCAGAGAATATCTTTCCTGGGCACAGAACTGGACTCGCTGTCAATGACAGCTCAAATATCGCTACAGCGCAGATTGACTATTCAGCGCATGACAGAAACCTTCCGCCGCGGCACTATAGTCCCGCTAAAGAAGTTTCAAAGGATGCTCGGTCTCATGGCAGCAGCATCCACAGTTCTCCAGCTGGGTCTGCTTCGCATGCGCCCACTGCAGTTCTGGCTACAAGCGCAAGTACCGCGTCGAGCATGGACTTCAGGTCTCTTTCGTCTCAAGGTCGATCAGGAATGCGTCTCAGCACTGATACCCTGGAGAGCGACCGACTGGTACCAGTCAGGTGTAAGCCTGGGGACTTCCTCGAGTGTGAAGGTGGTGTCCACGGACGCCTCCACCTCGGGATGGGGAGCACTGCTCGAGGGCAGACCGTTTTTTGGCCAGTGGTCAGAACGGGAAAAGCTTCTGCACATAAACTGCCTGGAAATGATGGCAGTCGACAACGCGCTGAGGCGCTTTCGTCCCCAAATAGCAGGACACCACGTCTTGGTCCGCTCGGACAACATGTCAGTGGTAGCCTACATAAATCGCCAGGGAGGCATCACATCCCGAAACCTATACAGGTTAGCGAAACGCCTCCTGGTATGGGCTCAGCACAATTTGCGCTCGCTCAGAGCAGCGCATGTGCCTGGCCACCTGAATGTGGGACCAGACAGACTGTCCAGGAACAATGTTCCAGCAGGAGAATGGTCACTGCATCCGCAGACAGTCCAACTGCTGTGGCAGACATTCGGCAGAGCAAAGATAGACCTGTTTGCGTCTCAAGAAAACGCTCACTGCCCGGAATTTTTCTCAAAGAGCAGGGATGCGCTGGCCCACGTCTGGCCCCGCTGCCCGCTCTATGCCTTTCCCCCCATCACGCTCCTACCTCAGGTATTAGAGCGGATCAGGGAAAGCAGATGCTCAGTGTTACTGGTTGCTCCGTTCTGGAAGAACCAGGCTTGGTTCCCAGTTCTTATGCAGCTGACGAGCACTGCCCCATGGCCAATACCAGTGAGGAGGGACCTCCTCTCTCAAGCCAGGGGCTCGATCTGGCATCCTCGCCCGGAGCTTTGGTCCCTACATGCGTGGGCCATCAACGGGTACCCTCTGATATCCCAGAGGGAGTGTTAAACACGATCATGCAGGCTAGAGCTCCCTCTACGAGACGGCTCTATTCCTCAAAATGGTCAGTGTTCTCCAGCTGGTGCACAGCACGCGGCTTTTCACCCCTGGACTGTGGAGTGACGGAGGTTCTCTCCTTCCTACAAGAGCTACTGGATGAAGGCAGAGCCCCATCCACGCTCAAAGTCTATGTGGCGGCTATAGCAGCGTTTTCCAAACCAACGCTTGGTCAGTCACTAGGAAGGAACGATCTGGTCATTCGGTTCCTTAGAGGAGCTAAGAGGTTAAATCCTCCCAGACCTCCCTCAGTCCCCATATGGGACCTTTCTACGGTCTTGGAGGCCATGAAGGGTGCCCCATTTGAGCCTATCCAGTCAGTAGATATCAAACACTTGTCTTTCAAAACGGTGTTTCTTCTGGCTCTCGCTTCAGTGAAGCGCATAGGGGACTTACAAGCGCTCTCAGTGAGCGCGACGTGTATGGAGTTTGGGCCAAATGACTCGAAAGTCATACTCAAACCAAGGCACGGGTACGTCCCTAAATCCCTCAATACACCGTTCAGGGCCCAGGTAATTTCCCTGTCTGCCCTGCCGGTCTCCAACGAGGAGAAGGACGCCAGCTTCCTTTGCCCAGTCAGGGCGCTAAGGGCTTATGTGTCCCGCACGTCTGTTTTCAGACAGACGGAGCAGCTCTTTGTTTCACTCTACGGACGTTCTAAGGGACTCGCCGTTTCGAAACAGAGCCTATCCAGATGGATAGTCGATGCTATAGCGCTGGCTTACACCTCTAAGGGCTTGCAGTGCCCATTGGGTGTCAGAGCGCACTCCACGAGAGGCGTGGCCTCGTCGTGGGCTTGGTCTAGTGGGATTGCCTTGCAAGATATCTGTATGGCGGCAGGCTGGGCCTCCCCGTCTACATTTATAAGGTTTTATAACCTAGAGGTTCCCGCTCTGCAAGCTAAGCTGCTTTCAGTCTAGAAATCGGTACTGTCTGCCCCGAGTACGTCCGGCCCAGAATACCAAAATAGCGCGAGCAACGCTCGTTTAGATCGCGCAGCTCTATGGGCAATGTGTAAGACCCACTATATTCATCAGTCCAGGCCGGGGTCGCCCTGACTGAGTAAATACCATCACTATAACTGTTCTTATAGGATGCTGCATTACAGGAATGATGCTATTCTAGCCACTCTTCCTGGGCTCTCTGTGAGTCACTTATGATCATGTACTACATGAGCCCGGGCACCTGCCCTTGGGACTTTGGTGCTGGATCATAGCATGCACGGCGTTTTACACTGTTTCCCCTAGCGTAAGATATTACGCAGTACGAGAGTACCTCTCGTAAGAGAACGTACTCGGTTACTAACGTAACCTCGGTTCTCTCTAGAGAGGAAACGAGTACTGCGTATCTTGCCGTGCCTGCGCACGCTCCGGTTCGCTCCGGCGATGAAAAACCGGTAAGCTAGCCTTTCGATGCTATATTTATAGCCCCAGGCCACGCCCGTTTCGGCGGGACGTGACGTATGGGGCGCGAAGCGCCCCCATTGGTGATGACGTCACGATAGGGCCTTATCGATAGGCTGCTGCAGTTGCCGCAGGGCAGCCAATAGGCGCGCGAGCTGTCTCGCCTATGTCTGCATGCTGCCGCAACGCGTTTTACATTATTTCAAAATTAAGGATAATTTTTTGGCTTCAGTATCTCGCGGAAAAGAGATTTCCCCTAGCGTAAGATATTACGCAGTACTCGTTTCCTCTCTAGAGAGAACCGAGGTTACGTTAGTAACCGAGTACGTTTTCAGACGCATAAGTTTAATAAAAAACACAACTGTTGTTCTTCTCACACTGCAATCCTGCCTCGGTGTATTTTTGATTAGCTCAAAAAGCTACAATATCAAGTTTTGCTATATAATATGATGCCCACCAAGCGATAACCTGCGGTTTACTTTGAACTTTGTACGGACTATTTTCCTCACGCTGTCCCTGATGTAAGAGATGCATGTTCGAGCACTGCACACGTTATATAACATTAAGTTGACGAGATAACAGAAGAATACAAAAGACAATAAAGATAAGAGTCAAATGGTCAGGACCTGTATCTGCATCAGTTAGTAGCATGGTGACTATTTAGACCAGTTTTTGTATAAAAAAAATAAAATAATAATAGTCATCATTATTTTATTTTATTTTATTTTTTGTATGTATGTATTTACAATTGCCATATGTAAATATATGTAAATTCCACGGGAAACTTTCGAGCATTCTAATATAGTTACGAACTATAATAGAACTGTTTTTGACGTCAGGTAACCTGAAAACGCGGTTAAAATGTAACTTACTCTCTAAAAAAAGATCTAAAATATGTTTTATGGTTCTCACCTTTATTTATTTATTCATTCATTCGTTTATTTTAAACGAGACAAGGAGGTATGAATAATGCAACGACGCCTCTGACGTCAAAGATCACCTGTTGAATACTAAAACTAATCAAGTTACCAAAGTGAATCAGGGCTTGAATGTGTGTGAGATGTGTTGAGAAGTTTCGGTATGAACGTCGTTAGGCAGGCTGAGGCTACACTGACACTGCAGAGCATTACATTGTTGTGTTTTTTTTAGGTTTATTGATGAAAGTTGGAAAACAAATTAGGACACGCTGTAATCTCTCGGTAAGTAACGTTACAACCTTGTTCCCTTCAGCCGCAATTCTTTAGTTTGCAGTAGTATATTGTGCAGTGTAACACTACAACTTTTGTGAGTGTGCCTAGTAGCAAATGATGAACTTCACTATGTGAACCTGAGGAGAATTGATTAGCGTACGTCTTCTAAAAATCACTTAAAGTGATAGTTCGCTCAAAAAATTAAAAAAATTATTACTCACCCTCATGTTGTTAAAAGACTTTCGTTCATCTTCAGAACACAAATGAAGATATTTTTTGATGAAGTCTGAGCTTTCTGTCCCTCAGTTGACAGACAGCTTCCAGTTTTAACACAAGTGATGTGAGAGTTGATGAATGTTTATGTGAATAAAATGTAATCTATTCATCATATTAGCGATCGAGTCTCTTCAGAATATTTGGACTAAACCACTCAATTCATGGATTAGTTTTACGATCTCTTTATTAACTTTTTGAAGCATCAAAGTAGTTAGCTGTCAACAATGGAGAGACAGAAAGCTCTCAGATTTCAACAAAAGATCTTCATTTGTGTTCTGGAGATGAACGAAAGTCTTACGGGTTTGGAACGACATGAAGTAACAGAGTTTTGGGGTGAACTATCCCTTTAAACACCGGTTTGACCAATCATTGATGGTTTTGAGAAAAGCACCTGCAGCATTTTGAGCGCAGACAGAAATTTGCTTTGATATTTTATATGTAATTCTACGATTTTCATACATTTATTGTGACCTACGTGGTCTTACAGTTGAAGAATAGGCTGCTTATAAAGACCATTAATGTGTGCAAAATCTCTCTGGTCTCTCAGTAAGCATGGCGTCAGTGTTGTCACAGCTGGTGGGTCAGTGGATGGATGTTCAGGGACTCCTGATATTTCTGTGTGTTCTGCTGTTTGTGAAACACCTGCGAGATGTTCAGTCAAAGAACATGCCGCCAGGACCCTTCCCTCTGCCCTTGTTTGGAAACGTAATGAGTATAGGCTTTAGTGATCCAATGGAGATTTTTCCGAAGGTATGTCTTTTCTCAGATGCATATGTTTATTAAATGAGTTGTGTACATTTACAAGTTGACATGTTGATCAGATTGCTGAGAGGTATGGAGATGTGAGCACATTTTATCTGGGAAACAAACCTTGCATACTGCTCACTGGATACGAGACTTTCAAAGAGGCATTTGTGGAACAGGCGGACATCTTCACAGACCGGCCGTACTTCCCTGTGAATGACAGAATCTGTAAAGGGAAAGGTAAAAACAGCTAAAAGAACACCTTATACTTCACTATGAGTGACACCATTTACACGTTAAAATGTTCAAAAACATTGAGTCTGTTATCAATCATAAACTGCTCACCAATTCATATTTTTGTGGAACGTCAGGAAACATCTTGTAATTCGCCTTTTATTCAAGGCTATGGACTTTCAGACACAACAAATTTGTTTGTTTTTGCTGATACTGAACTGAAATGTTACAGTGTTGTTGTGCGCGATATCAATATTTTGCTATCATTTTCAGTCAGTGCACCAGAACTGTTGTATAATTGGTAAAATTACCTTATGCAGAGGCTACAATATAGCTTTGTCACTGAAAATATGCAGAATTGTTCATGACATTCTGTAGATCGTTACAGTGATAAACGTGACATTTAATTTTCCTGTCTCTCTTGAAATAAGGAAGTTCATTCATTTAGTACGATGAAAACTTAGTTTCAGAATTCAAAGCTCCCGCGTGACCCTATATATGAACTATATGATGCAAAATGTTCACTCAGTAATGCATGGAAGGAAACCACATTTGTTTAAAACATGACTGCCCACATTTACATGCCAACAATTTGAAGGATCAGGTAGAGCAAAATATTAGAACCAGCAGCAAATTCACAGGCCACCATAATCAATAGCTTTTACCACTTACACTTGTAAAAATGATGTTTGCATAGCCTCAATGGAGTACACTTTAGCAATCATAGATTTTGCTCTTTTTATCTGTTTGTATGTAGGTCTGATCTTCTCCGGTGGGCACATGTGGCATCATCAGAGGCGTTTTGCTCTGGCAACACTGAAGTATTTTGGTGTGGGCAAGAAAACATTAGAAAACTCCATCCTGCAGGAGTGTCTCTTTGTCTGTAGTTCTTTTCAAACCAAGCAAGGTCAGAGCATCATTTCTGCCTGAATTCATACATCTGAACAAACTACAAGTACATACTGCTCTCTACAGGCGAAGATTTGAAAGTACGGTTTGTAGCCGTAACCATTCTTCCTCTCTTTTGCTTTCTAAGGTTTGCCATTCAACCCTCATCACATCTTGAACTATGCGGTGGGCAATATAATATGCAGCCTGGTTTTTGGCTACAAGTTTGAGTATGACAACCATCGTTTTCAGGAGCTGTTGCAGTATTCAGATGACACCTTCAAGCTTCCCATCAATGTCTGGGGCCGGGTATGAGACCAAATTTACTATATTTTACCTTTTTCTCAAAAGTGCTATTTTAAAAGCTCCTAATTTAGTTTTTAAGCCTCCTAGAATAGATTTACATGCATCTAAGTTGCCTTTGGCTTGCTCAGTTGGGGATATTTTGGGGATATTTAATTTAATTTTATCAATCAATAAATTCCTCTTGAAACAAACTTTGTTGTATTATTTTAATTTAATACTGTGAAGCTGCTTTGATACGATCTGTATTGTGAAAAGCGCTATACAAATAAACTTGACTTGACTTGACTAAGGTCAAACACACTTTATTTTCTCATACGATCCATTGCAGCATTAGCTATTTTCTCATAGTGTCTGAATCGGTTCGATAAAGGAAGGATCCAGTCTTTCTAAACCCCTCCTTTCTGAGAGCCTCCTTTGCTCTGATTGGTCAGATGACCCAGTCTGTTGTGATTGGACTACTCTGCTCTGATTGGTCAGATGGCCTAGTCTGTTGTGATTGGTCGACCACTTACAGTGTATGTCAGAAACCAAGCAGCTATAACATATCTAAATTTCAGCTCTGATCTTCCTCAGCGCTTTGATACACAGTGATACGAACAGTAACGATGCCGTTGATTTTACCGTATCAATTCCAGCGCGAGTCCTCATGCTTTGGAAGTGCAGTAAAAAGAGGATTTGCTTTCGCAGAAAACAGCGTCTTCTCAACATTTCGACACAAACCAAACTCTTCCAGTCTCCGCTACAACTACAGTGTTTGAGGGTCAAAGTAGATGTCGTTCGCCGGCAGCCAATGAAGACCATAGACTGGCATTATGCAAATTTGTTACATTGTTACTTGGGTATGAAACAGGAATTATGAGCATGAAATTACTGACAACTCGTTTCAGCAGTTCAGAATCGGTTCTCTCTTTTAGGAGACAATAACTGCATTTATATGCACTTTGATCATTGAAACTTCGCAGACCTTTTACATTCACAAACAGCTGTATTACACTCTGCATGAATGGTAATACTCTAAAAAGTATCATGGGGGCACTTTAACATCATAAATCTGGTTTCTATTTTCTGACCAATGTAACTAATTTATATATAATATATGTATATATTAAAGCTGCCGTCGGCAAATTTTTTTTGATCATATTCAGTGTAATCGACACTATAATCCGACAGAACAACATAAATAAGGTGGTTTTAGAAAAAAACCCCGAGCTTCTAACTCCACCTGGAGCGTGTTATTTGTTTTGCAAAAATCCAGCGCTCCCGCTTCATCAGGTCCAATCAGCGCAGGGCTGTGTGAGATCTGACTGTCAATCACAGGTCGTGCACACGCCACAGACCCCCCCTCACTCGCGCACGTTAATATCACATGCACACGCCACGCCTGAAGTTCGCCTGGAGATTGCATGAAGCGTGATGGCGGAGAGAAAATCTACTAACAAGCTTCCAATTCCTCGGTTATTGCTATCTATGGATAGATTAGCCAGGGCAGCCTACCTCCGAGTCCATGGTGTTGATAGATGCTGAAGAGACGGACGCGTTCACAGAAAATCAGGTACACACGCACAGTGACGCACTGACGAGCACGACCTCGATGGGAGGGTGCTCGCTGGTAGTGGGGAGGGGCATGAGAGTTGTAAACATTAAACATTTTGGCTAATCGACCCAATCTGCCAGACTTGCCGACGGCAGCTTTAAATAAATATATAATTTATTATTATTATAATATAATTTATTTATTTTTATTTATTTTCTCTCTCTTTTGTAAAATCATAGAAATGCTAAACATGGATTTTTCCCAGCCCTTTTGCTTTAGCTTTAGCAAAAGGGGACACAAATTCGGTTTGTTGTAGTTTCCATTTACCACTATAGGAGTTTACCCAACTATGATGAATGTCTAAATTGTAATTAGTGAAGACCAGGAACATGTACAGTATTTAAAAAAAATAAAGATTATTTTGATTTTATGCCGACTACAAAGCGAGATCAATGGTCGATGTTTTTTTCTTTTCTTTTCTTTTTGTTTTCTGGTCAGGTATTTTCAGTACATGCACTAAAATGTGAGATCCACTGCAAAGATTGATGAAATACTGATGACCAAATGTATTTGTCCCTCAACAGCTGTATAACACGTTTCCCGCCGTGATGTCCTTGCTGCCAGGAAAGCACCAGACTGCATTCGCCAACCTTTCCAAGCTGAAGCTCTTTTTTCAGGAGGAAATCAGGAAGCACAAAGAGGACAGAAACCCTTCCAGTCCCAGAGACTACATCGACTGTTATCTGGATGAAATTGAGAAGGTAACCGGTTTTAGCAGATCCTGGCAGAATGATTTCAGATTTAGAGTGTTTGTACACTGATAATTCATGCATTTCAAGTGAACTCAAAGGATACATTTGTGCACATCCCATATTTTTACTTTCCATTTACCTTTTGTTTTTAGAAGCGCTCTAGCCATCTCTTTTTAACCCCTCTTTCTGTTCATGGTTGAATCCTGTCCCAGTGTCAGGACAGTGAGGCAGAGTTCACAGAGGAGAACCTGATACACTGTGTGTTGGATCTGTTTGGAGCCGGAACAGAAAGCACGGCTAAATCACTCAGCTGGGCTTTACTCTACATGGCCAAGTATCCAGATGTGCAAGGTGGGCCGTCCGCTCCTATGACCTACTTGTTAGTAAAATGTGTATGTGTGTGTCCACATACTCTGCATGTTCACTTTCCATAGAGAGAGTCCAGACTGAGATCGATCAGGTGATTGGACAGACACGTCAGCCGTCGATGGAAGACAGGACACATCTGCCGTACACCTACGCTGTGATCCATGAAATTCAGAGGTTCGCAAATGTTCTTGCCTTTATTCCACCGAGAGTTGCCAGCAGAGACACCACAGTAGCTGGATGCCTCATTCCCAAGGTAAGTTAAAAAATACTGTTTGTAGCATATTTCAAAATCAAAAATAAGAATATATTATTTTTTTTTATTATTGCTTTCAATTTTATTAGCTTCTGCATTACTGTACTGTACAGGTTTTTAATTGGCACAAATTCCACGATTATGGTAGAAACGAGAATGAGTTTCTTTGAGTTAACCCTTGTGTGTCCTTAAGGAGATTTGTCTTTTAAATTTTTTTTTTATAAATATCATTTTGCCTGTGTTAAAGGGGTGGTTGATTATGATTTCACTTTTCTAATGTGTGTAATGTTGCTGTTTGAGCATAAACAACATCTGCGAAGTTACGAAGCTCAAAGTTCAAAGCAAAGGGCTTTTGCTTTTAAAGAAATAGCTTTTTAAGGACTACAACAAACGGCTGGAAGGGACTACACGACATTCCTCCCGGGTTAGTGACATCACCAACCCTAGAATTTACATAAACCCGCCCCCTGAGCACGATTTATAGATTATCTTGACAGAATATGCTAATCAATGACTAGAAGGTAACTACACATAAGCTACATAAATTCACCAACTAACCATTCAGAAATGTCATGTTGCTTCTACATGTTGTCACCATTTCTTATTGAGTCTCTCCATCATTGTCTGACTCCAGTTTGAACATAAAAGGCTAAAAGTTTTTGAAATTTTCAGTGCATGTCTGTGTGAGTGCAAGCTGTTGTAGCTCCGCCCT
This sequence comes from Leuciscus leuciscus, assembly GCF_965113295.1. NCBI lineage: Eukaryota > Metazoa > Chordata > Actinopteri > Cypriniformes > Leuciscidae > Leuciscus > Leuciscus leuciscus. Next base: position 6,740,117 of record NC_138742.1, read on the forward strand.
CTGTGCTGGGAGCAGCAGCTCATTTGCATTTAAAGGAACAGACACAAAAAAACAACTTCAAAAAGTGACAACTTTAACATGCCATATAAAAATATATTTGGGGTATTTTGAGCTAAAACTTCACATACACACTCTGGAGACATCAAATTCTTATTTTACATCTTGTGAAAAGGGCATTATACCACTCCTTAAATGCAAATTGCCAACTGCATACATTTTGGCAGAAGTGCATATTTTTATTGGAATTTTTATATTTCACCCTCATTTCCTTTCATATATCTATTTTACACTGGTAACACAAAATAGTTACACTTAGGACCTAACAATGTCCCCATTGAAACCCATTAAAACCCATTAAAACTAATGTTTAATCCCAGGGCCTTTTAGCTATAAAGTGATGCAGTCTTTATTAATAGACTGTTGGCAAGGCTCCAAAATAAAAAATGTGTACATATATTTTTGTCATGTTTTTGCTACAGACATTTTTGCCCTTTAAAGACCTCAGAGTAACTCTTTAAAATGTAGTAAAAGTACAGATTTTTAAAAAAAAACAATATATTGTTCTGATAATTTGATTCTATTTCAGTAAACAAACACTTTGTTTAATGTTTTTAATGTTCTTAGAATTTATTATGTGTTGTCCTATGACAGGGTGTGATGGTGCTGCCGATGCTGAAGCCAATCTTACTGGATAAGAATGAGTACAGCACTCCGAATGAATTCAACCCTGCACACTTTCTGGATGAAAATGGCAAATTTTTGAAGAGAGAACATTTCATCCCCTATTCAATTGGTAGGTCATAAGGAATATACAATATATAAACTATAACTAAAAGAATTATATACATGCATACATACACTACTGTTTGGGCTCAGTACAAATTTATTTTATTTTATTTTTTATTGTTTTTGAAAGAAGTCTCTTCTCACCAAGGCTGCATTTATTTGATGAAAATACAGTAAAAAAAAAAAAAAAACTATTTAAAATAACTTTTTTCTCTTGTAATATATCTTTAAAAAGTAATGTATTCCTGAGATCAAAGCTGATTTTTCAGCATCATTACTCCAGCCTTCAGTGTCACATGATCCTTCAGAAATCATTCTAATATGATGATTTGATGCTCAAGAAACATTTATCAATTTTGAAAACAGTTGTGCTGCTTAATATTTTTGTGGAAACTGTGATAAATGTTCAAGATTATTTGATTGAAAGAAAGTTCATAAGAGCAGCACTTCTTTGAAACTGGAACATTTTGTAACATCTAAGAATGCACCGATATGAACATTTTGGCCGGTACCGATAATAACCGATATATTGGCCGATAAATCTACATCCAAATTTTTATATAATTTTTGAGAGCCTGATTACAAAAACAAGTCTCACCATTAAAATATCCCAAGCGCACAATTATGATGTTCTCATTATAATTGTGTGTAGCCGATATGACAGACTTACGCTACACATGTTGCACTTTACTGTATTTTCCATTTTTTGAAGTGATTCCAATCATATTTTTTAAGCAATTCAAAACCATCATGAAGAACAGTGCACATCGGTGCCAAGTGTCTCAGCTGAAGGAAATAATCCATTATTTATCAGCTTTAATATATCGGCCAAATGTTCTTATCGGGCCGATAATGATAACATTAAAAATTAACATATGTCGGCCGATACCAATATGGTGGCCGATATATCTTTCATCCCTAGCAACATCTTTACTCTCACTTTTGATCAATTTAATGTGTCCTTGCTGAATAAAGTGTAAAAAAAAGTTACTGACCCGAAACTTTTGAATGGTAGTGTTTATAAACTAATATACACTAAAATGAGATTTTATCAAATTTACCTTAGCTTTACTGATCCAGACCTTGATTTCCAGGTAAGAGGATGTGTCCAGGTGAGCAGCTCGCTGGTATGGAGCTCTTCCTCTTCTTCACGTCTCTGATGCAGCGTTTTACCTTCCTGCCTCCTGAGGGACAAACGCTGAGTCTCAAAAGAACAGTTGCCATCGCTTCTGCTCCTGAACCTTTCCAAATTCGTGCTGTTCCTCGATAATGCGACATTATTGCAACCTAAAATAAAGAATCGCCTCATTAAAGCACATTGAAGTACAGATAACCATTTCTTTCTCTGGTAACATGTGAAATGTGATTATGAATATGTCATTTCTACTTTTTCCCCATTTTAAGTATCCTACATAGGAGAAGTGTTGGAAATCGAAGGCAGTCGACTTTGCTGCACAGTCAGAGTCAATGAATTAATCACAAAGGTTAAGCTTTTAGATTAAGCTATTTAGGGTGCAACTTTCGCTCACAAGGAATGCAAAAGTTTTGTGAGCGAACGCAAAACGCTTGTGAAAGAATGCAAATGAAACGCAATTTTTCCTCCCATCTCATTAGGGGCTCCGTAATTTTGCAATGCGGAAGAAAGGTATTTTCTGTGAACGTGCGAGACTTCTGATTCATTAGCGCTATAGGGAGATAAAGAACAATAAAGTGCAGAAAACTAAAACTATTTGTGCTACAAGCCAGTGTGTTGATAACGATAACAAGTTAAAATAACATGCCATATTGCAATATCAACCAGAATTACGGACTGTTTTGTACAGCTAAAATAACTGGAAGTGAATTATACCAGAAGCCTCTCACATTTAAATTACCAATGGCTGTACCCGCTCTTACATTAAAAATAAGGTGTATTAAAAGCATGACTTGGACTGTCTTTGGCATCACGGTTTAGGATATTTTCTCGTGAAGGGTTTGGGCCTGTGTATATTCTTGTGGTGCCATCATTTTTGTCATGACGTCATTTCCGTCTCCAGAATCATTCATCAAATGCCATTTATGACTCAGGAGATTGGTTAATAACTTTGCTCAGCTGAGAAACTGCTATTGAAATGAATCACTGTGTTCTACACCATATTGACCATGTTCCTACACAGCTGCTCTAGTTTTACATCTCTTCTTGCACTCTAAGCTTGTTTTGGATCATAAAACAACCTCCACTTAAAGTACTATTTTACATCTGTGTATTTATTTGACTTTTTATTTTTATTTTTTAACCTTATTGGAATCTAAACTAGTAATCGATAAGTATCGTAATCGATAAGCAGAATCACAATTGGTAAAATTCAAAGAATAAAAATGAGGAATATTGTGACGTGTTCATTCCCAGAAGAAAACTCAAGACTACAATGGAGGCGTTTCAGGGAGTTCAGAAACACTCACACTGATATAGAGAATAACTCCCGCTGGAGGGACTTTTTTAACTTTGCAGAGCTTTTTCATGCTCAAACAACATTACACACTGAAGAATTTCTAACACTCATTGCTGTTCTCCGTATGTTTTCCTGTCGTCTCCGGTCGTGTTCATATGTAAATAGCTTGAGATTATTTTGTCCATCAGATCGAAAGATCTGGAAAAGCCCAAACATTTACCCGCCCATAGACCCTCCTCTTGAAGAAATCAGGACAGAAGTGATTGAAAGTGGACAAAAGAGACGGATTAAAACACCAGGTGTAAACGGGTTTGTGTCTCCCTCGTCTTGTGATCCGATCGACTAAAACACATCTTAATACCAGCTGTAAACAGGGCCTTAGAGACATCAAATCAAGATATTAGTTGGTTAATTAGTCTGATTAATTTTGTAAGGTCAACTGATGTATATTTTTACTTCTTGTTAAACCTTTTCCATTATCACTGAAATGACTCACACTTTAATTTATGCAATGCTAAATACACTTATCTTAATATGGCTAGTGAAACAATCTTTTTCTCATATGTAGCACTGTAAAAATGCACTAATACTGTATTTAAAGGTGCCCTAGAATGTGAAATTGAATTTATCTTGGCATAGTTAAATAACAAGAGTTCAGTACATGGACATGACATACAGTGAGTCTCAAACACCATAGTTTTCTCTTTCTTATTTAAATCTCGTTTTTGAAAAACACCCCTGAAAAACAGGCGAATCTCCACATAACACCAACTGTGACGCAACAGTTGGGATCATTAATATGTACGCCTCCAAAAATTTGCATATGCTAGCCCGTGCTCAGTGCCAGGCGAAACTGCACAGCCGAATCATTAGAAGTTCTGCAGGTGAAGAAACAAGCAGGAGGAGGATCATAGGGAAAATGGCAGATCTATCTATAATCTATCTATCTATAATCGGATACCGCTACAGTTTAATTCGAAGTTGTTAGTTGCTCTGCCCATTTCACCGCGGACTTTTTTTCTAACCTGGAACAATATCAAGCAGCCAGGCTTCTCTCGGCGTCTCATACTGACGAAGGGGGCAATTTCAACTAACGTTATATTCCCGCAAGCGGTAAGTAGTGATTTTACTAACGGTAATTTACACTGTGTTATTTAGATCCAGCGCGATATTGTTTTTTTACTCGAGAGACATTGTGGCTTGCAAACGAGCGAACGAAGCATGGCAGTTGCTCAGTGTTTGGATGTACAAATGAACACAAACATATTTTTTAGCTCCTTCATCCGAGCCTCTGGAGAACCAGTGGGTTATGTGAATTTCTGATGTGTAATTGTTCAAATTCAGACAGATAATCTTTCTCTCAAAGTCGTTCAACACTATTTATGCATCAGTAAATCGCGTTGCAGTGATAAGATCTTCATTCACGCGATCAACAGACTGTCATCTGCTCAATGCTCACTGCAACCTTTTATGTGATGGGAATAGATCTAAATACTTAAAAAACTTCTCACAATTTATTAATCCCGATAGCTGTAATAGTAAAAACGTATAAAAGCTGTAATAGTAAAAGTTTTCCTGATAGCTCTACATTTAATGCCAGATATTTCATATGCAAGCATGTCAGCCAATCACAGCAGAGGGCGTTTACACTGAAGTCTCACAGCAGACACGCCCCTTCAAACTGAGTGTTCAAATCAAAGGATAAAATCAGGCTAGGAAATATGCCTTTTATTTCTAAATTATAACAAATTTTGATCTAAAAAACATACTAACATTATAAGGGCACACTAGGAAACATTATAAAATAATAAAATAATCCATTCTAGGGCACCTTTAAGTTTAAATAATTATATTTAATTCTAAACACTTAACCCGCCCTTTCATGAAACATTGAATTCTTCAGCTCTGAGCTGTGGACGGGGTGGAGATGAAGATGTGGATATATATACCGGGTCGCTTGTGAGAGAAAAACAACAGTGAGTTGCTTCCAGTGAGACTGAAAACACAGACACAGGTCATTATTCAAATACAATCAGGAAAAAAGACTCAACACATGTAAGTATTCAACTTAAGATAATCATGCCATTCAAAAAGCTGATTGTGTGTTTTCTTGCTATTCATCAATCTCTCCTCTCAATGGTTTCAGCTCACACTATGTCCTGTGATCAGTCAGACATCAACAACTGTTGCCAGGTGGGCCGTTTCCCAGCCGTTAAACTCCAGGCCAACTGCAGTGAAGTGAAGAGCTGCGCTGCTGTTGGCAGGAACTCTTGCAGCTGTGAGACGAGCTGTGGTCGTAAGGCTGTGGTCCTCCAGGATGACTGGAAGTGCAGTGGAGTGTGTGGACAGCAGGTGTACGGCTGCTTCAAGCCAGTTTGTCAGCACAACCCCTGCAGAGACCTGACGTCATGCCATGATCATGGAGTCCAGACGCTCATCCAGGATGAAGGCAGGAGACCATGTGGAAATGAAGTGTCCGTCTCATTCCCAGTCAATAATTGGAAGAGCGTGAGCTGCAATCCGGCTTGTGATCAACTGACAATAACTGACAGAAAGCTGTGATTATGTTGGACTGTGATGTTTCAGTCCTCGGGTTCTTCTGTCAAGAATAATGAAGCAGAAATGTATTGCAAAAGTTTAGAATTATAAAGAAATATCAAATGAAAAATAAACATTTTACGAAGAAAATGTGTGTATGGTTTATTTCTGTAATGCTACTTAAAGAGTATTTCCTTTCATGTTTTTTTACATTCATCTTTCTTCAGTGTGTAATGTTGTTTGAGCATGAAAAAGCTCTGCAAAGTTATAAAGTCCCTCGAGCAGGAGTTATTCTCTATATCAGTGTCAGTGTTTCTGAACTCCCTGAAACGCTTCCATTGTAGTCTTGAGTTTTCTTCTGGGAATGAACACGTCACAATATTCCTCATTTTTGAATCTCCCGTCTGATGAGAGAGAGTTTCGTGCTTAGGATGAGTCTCACAAGTTAATTGTGACAGCTTATTTCAATACTGCATCAGCGCAAATTTTCATTGCCAAAACATCAAGGTATTAAAGATGGAATGTGTTGCAAATGGCTCCAGTGAATGATTTAAGCCTCTGGAAAAAGAAAAAGGCATTCATCAACATGGCCAACAGAATGTCTCATTGACACAGTAATTCCTCGCTTAACTTCAGACACACCAAATTCCACATTGTTTGCCTATTCTCACCTTTCTCACCTTTCGCCGCTTTTCTCCTTTTGGGTAGCGGGTTTCTGCCAGATCTTCATCTCAACCAGACACCTCCATCTGTCACGATTGTCTGTGTCTTCCTTCTCTAAGCCACACCACTTCTCCATGTCTGTCTTGATGGTGTCTTTCCAGCGGTGCATCGGCCTTCCCCTCTTTCTCTTTCCTCCTACTTGCATCTCCACGGCTCTCCTTATGTCCGCCTCTTCATCTCTCCGGCTCACGTGTCCAAACCACTGTAGCCTTCTTTTCCTCATCAGATCTTGTATCGGCATTACTTGTGCTTGCTTCCTTATCTCTTCATTAGTTTGGTGTTCCTCTAGGCTTATTTCAAGACAGTACCTCAGCATCCGCATCTCACAGGATCCTATCTTGTCTGCCATGTTTCCTGTTATGGGCCATGTCTCACTTCCGTACAATAGGGTCGGTCTTATAGCTGTCCTATAGATGAGTGTTTTTAACTTTGTTGGTATTTTCTTATCGCACAGAACTCCTGTCAGCTCCCTCCAGCTATTCCATGCTTTACTTATTCTCAACTCTACCTCTTTCCCGCAGCCTCCATCTTGGTGGATGGTGGTTCCCAGATATTTGAAGGCTGTTTTTTGGGGGAGATTTGCGCGCTCTGTGCTGTCATACTCTCTCAATCTTATACTCTCTTCTCTTCAAGTAGGTGGCAGGTGTTCAGTCTTGCTTCTGCTTAGCTTTAGTCCAGCTCCTTCTAGTTTTTCCAATCTCCTCTCTAATTCCTCTCTATCCTCATCACTTATAACATTGTCATCCGCAAACAGCATTGCCCAGGGTGTCTTCTCTCGTATATCTTCCGTAATCACATCCATGATTATTATGAATAGTAGTGGGCTGAGTACTGAACCTTGGTGTACTCCAACTTCAATCTCCATCTCCTCTGTCTCTCCAACATTGGTAATAACCTGCGTCGTGCAGTCCATGTACATATCTTTGATGATATCAATGTATATCTCTGGGACCTGTCTTAACCTGAGGCAGTGCCAATTAAGGTCTCTTGGTATAGTGTCGTATGCTTTTTCCAGGTCTATGAACACCATGTGTAGCTCCTTGTTAAATTCTCTATGTTTCTCCTGTAACATCCTCAGGCAGAACATGGGCTCGGTGGCCGATTTTCCTTTCTGAAATCCGTATTGGTTGTCGCTGATCTGGACTATACGTCTTATTCTCGCTTCTATCACCCTCTCCCATAGTTTGAGAGAGTGGCTCAGGAGCTTAATTCCCCTGTAGTTTCCACAGCTTAGGGGGTCTCCTTTCTCCTTGTATATGGGTGTGATCTTACTTTTCCTCCATTCAGATGCCTTTCCAAATTCATCCATTTAATCCCTGTTCCTTTCATCATTTTTACTAGCTCTATCTGTAGTTCATCTGGTCCTCGTGCCTTGTTAGCTGCCATCTTTTCTAGTTGTAAGCTAACCTCTGCGTCTGTGATGTTCTCAATCGGTCCTTGGACAGGATCTGTCTGTGGCAGTTCATTTCTGTTGTTCTTTGTATTTAGTAGGGTGTTGAAGTACTCTCTCCACCTCTCCTTGATCTTGACATCTTCGCACATGATCTTTCCCTCCTTGTCCTTAACGAAGTTTAGCCGATCGATATCCTTTGCCCTCCTCTGTCTAGTCTTTGCCAGTTTGTAGATCTTCTTCGGCACGTTCTCTTCGATATCTCTATAAAGCTGTTCGTATGCTTTGTCTTTTGCCTTAGATACTTCTAATTTTGATTTCTTGTTCAGGTTGTTATACTCCTCCCTATCCTGCTCATCTCTAGTTCTTTTCCACAGCTTGAATGCTTCCTTTTTGTTCTTCACCGCTACTTGTACCTCTTCGTTCCACCACCATGACTCTTTCTCCAGATACTGCCCTCCTCGGCTCTCTCCAAGTACCTCCTTTGCCATTTCCATTACCTTGGGATACGTGTCCTCTCATCTCAAATCGCCATCGGTCATCTTCTCCTCTAACATCTCCGATAACTTCGCTGCCAGTTCGCCGCCCTTCTCTGTCTTTAGTTTCCACCAGTTAGTTTTTTTTGTTCTTTTCCTTCTTTTCCTTTTCCTCTGCCGTACACACGTCCATGACTCACAGTCGGTGTTGTGGTGCTATTGGCTCCCCGGGTATCACTTTGCAGTTTTTGATGGTGCTCAGGTTTTCTCTTCTCACAGTTATATAGTCAATCACGGTTTGATTTGGTCCACTCTTGAATGTATAGGTCTGCTCTTCTCCATGGGCGAAGAAGGTGTATGCCTATATCCATAATATAATTACAAACATCTCAAATTTGCTATGCCACTGTTAGCATGTACAGAAAAACATTTATTTATTGTTTTGTATATAATGTATGTAATGTAATATATGGCCAAATACGTGGAAAATTCACTTTAAACAAGCTTGTCACGAACTGAGCCGTGACGTGCTCACAAGACAGCAGCCAGCCAAACGCCGGCGCTAACATTCAAGCTGTCTTGCCGCTATTCTCCATGTCATATCACTGTCATTGCCGTTTGCTGTTCTTTTAATGGTGCACTATTTACAATGTCATTTTACCACAGTTTGCCATAAATGCCAGCTAGCATGCAATGTTGTTTGGGGTGCAGGGAAAGGCCTACCAGCATTCTTAAATAGCAAATGTTTGTGCATGATCCCAAGCATATATTACACGAACTATACATTGTCATTTTATCGCCCATCTGTATTAACATCTTTTGGTATCAAGTAATGAAAATATACACACTGGCTGTCAAACTTATTTATTTAGTTAAAGCTTTGTAATTACAACAATGTACACACTTAACCCACCACCGTCCCGATCTCCGGTTCAACTTCCTGGTTTCGCGGGGGGAAGCCGAGGGGATGTGCCACTGGGTTGAAATAGAGGGGTTTCGCGGGTGATGGGTGGGAGAAACCATTATTGCAGGGGTGTTTTTGTGTTTATTACTTGTATGGGTTTTTCTCTACAAATGTGATTTTGGTGGGGGAGAAACGTTTGGTATGTGTTTGTTTATTGGTTGTTTGCTTGTTTGATTTATTATTTAATTATTTTCATGTGATTACATAGATGATTGTTTTGTTAGCAATGGGGCAATCTAGTGGGTGGGGCTACGGCTAGTTTAAGGCTGTATTAGGCCCCATGGCTTCAGTAGCAGAAAGGCTGTGCAGAGAGAAAGATCTGTGGCATAGTAATGCTGGTTGGTAAAGTGTGCAGGGTCTTGAGAGACGTAGCCTGGCAACTTAATGCCTATTTATTTTCTTTATGAACAGTTTTTGTTTTGCATTTTTTTTGACTATCCTGACACTGTAAATATTTGCACGTCTTGAAAATATAAAGAAAAAAAAATAAACAAGAGGCTTTCTAGAAAACTTGCATCTTCCCTGACTCCGCCATCGGTCATTTTGCCACATTTGGTGTCAGAAGTGGGATAAGGAGTCAGGCGGAGGTGAAGATTTACAACAAGCCAAGATGTCCACCAGAAGGGAGAAGAAGAAGGCGGAGGAAGATGGAGCGATAGGGGGCGACACTGAGCATACGGAGCCCACTCCAGAACTCGCCACAGCTGATCCTGCTATCAACCAGATGGCAAGGATGTTCGAATCCTTTATGGAGGTGCAACGGGCCAGAGATGAGCGGCTGGAGAAGGAGTCATCCAGGCAAGCCCATCAGTTCCAAGTCCTCACCCATCAGGTGACTCAGCTACAACTGGATGTGGAGGTAACTCGGGAACGGAGGACCATACCGCTTCCAACGGACCAACAGGAGCCTACGCCTGAGTCCCCATCAACCCCCAGCCGTCGGCCTAGAGGCTATGAACCAAAGATGGCTAAGCTGGAAGACTCGGATAACATTGAGCACTACCTAACCACCTTTGAGCGGCTCGCAACAGTCTTTGACTGGCCAGAGGAGGATTGGGCCCTTCATCTCATTCCGCTCCTGACTGGCAAGGCCTGGAGTGCGTTTGTAGCTATGGATTCGGAGAGCACTTTGCACTATGACCTTTTAAAGGAGGCAGTGCTAAAAAAATATGAGATCAACTCGGAGACTTACCGCCTGCAGTTTAGAGCCTTGGAGACCAGGCCGGAGGAGACGCCACAAGAGCTTTACGTCCGGCTGAAGGATCTCTTCTGCAACTGGGTCAAGTACGACCGGAGCAGCAAAGAGGATCTCATGGAACTTATCGTGCTGGAACAGTATCTCAGAGTACTCTATCCAGAGGTGAAGACCTGGGTCAAGGAGCACAACCCAGCGACTGCAGCTGAGGCTGCCAAACTAGTGGAGAACTTTGTGGCAGCACACAGAGGCCCCAGGAGCTACCGTTATGCTGGAATGCTGGACAGACAAGCCCGGGGTAAGTCTGTGGGTGCTGGTAGAGGAGTTGGTTTTGAAGCTACCCCTAGTCACAATGGAAACGCCCTGTCCCTTCCCCCAGATAGTGGCAAGCTGCAAGGCGTATCATGTTTTAATTGTGGTAGGGAAGGTCATAAGAGCCCCTCTTGCCCCCTCAGGAAGTCTAAGTACACCCACCTGTGTTATGTTCCCAATCCCACCCCACCCTTTAAGACCCAGCAGAATATGGACCCTGTTGTTACCATCGAGCTTAATGGCAAGCTGGTCACAGCTCTCCTAGACACAGGCTGTTCACAGACGTTGGTGCAAGCTGAACTAATTCCCCAGGAGTTCAAGAACTTTAATGACAAGCTTACTGTCTTTTGTGTTCATGGTGATCAAAGCGAGCACAACACAGCGGATGTGTATGTTAGAGTGTGTGGTCAGACATTCCTACTTAGAGTAGGACTAGTCCCAAAACTCCCCTATCCAGTGTTGTTGGGGCAGGATCTTCCAGTACTGCCAGAGCTAGTGAGCAAGATTGCTTGGTGTGGGGTAGTCACTAGAGCTATGGCCAGGGAGCAACACCAGGAAAACATGTCCGAATTGCCTTATCATGGAGAGGATATTCCAGTACCGCCCACATACACTAGGGAAGAGAGGTGTGAGAGGCGCAGACAAAGGGTTGGAGAGATTTTAGAACATTCTCACATACAGCCAGAGGCAGATGTTGATGTCCCTAGTTTGTCTGAGGAGGACGTAACTTTTAAGGTTGATCTGGCTAAAGAACAGAGGGCAGACCCCACCCTGAGCCCCTTGTTTAAGAAAGCAGAGGATGGTTTTTGTTTTGTTCCTGCATTTGGGAAGGAAGGGTACATTTTGCAGAACAACCTACTTTATAGGCAGAGTGAGGAAGGACTTCAGCTGGTGGTGCCCCACAAATTCAGAAAAGAGGTGCTGGAGCTAGGTCACACTATACCGTGGGCTGGACACTTAGCTTATATGAAAACACTGCAGAGAATAGGCAAGCGTTTTTATTGGCCAGCGCTATTTGGGGAAGTGAAGAGCTTTTGTAAGTCCTGTCCCCAGTGCCAGCTATCGGGAGGCAAAGGCCTTGCCCATGCCCCTTTAATCCCCTTACCTGTTGTGGACACTCCCTTTCAACGGATAGGAATAGACATAGTTGGACCCCTGGAGAGGAGCAAGTCAGGGAACAGATTCATTTTGGTTATATGTGACTATGCAACCAGATATCCAGAAGCGTTTCCAATGAGAGAGGTCACTACTAAGAAGGTTGCTACGGCCATGTTGCACCTGTTCTCCCGGGTAGGGATTCCCCGTGAGGTCCTAACAGATCAGGGCCCCAACTTTATGAGCAAAATCCTCCGACAAGTGTATGATCTGTTAGGGATAAAAAGAATCAGAACCACTCCTTATCACCCACAGACAGATGGACTAGTTGAGCGGTTCAACCAGACCCTGGTGAACATGCTCAGGAAGTTCGTGGATGACACTGGAAAGGACTGGGACCAGTGGCTACCTTACCTGCTGTTCGCATACAGGGAGGTCCCTCAGGCATCAACAGGATTCTCTCCCTTCGAGCTTCTGTATGCACATCAGGTTCGGGGTCCATTGGATGTTTTAAAGGAGACCTGGGAAGGAGAGACCTCAGGCAAGACAGACATCATCTCCTATGTCCTGAAGATGAGGGAGAAGCTTGTAGCGGCAACGGCAATGGCTCAGGAGAACTTACGGAAGGCGCAAGGTCGGCAGAAGGCGTGGTATGATCGGTCAGCCCGTACACGCTCTTTCCAGCCTGGTGAGAAGGTCCTGCTGTTGTTGCCAAGCTCAGACAACAAGCTGCTTGCAAAATGGCAGGGGCCCTATTCTGTGACCAAGAAGATGGGACAGGTGACCTACGAGGTCCACATGCCAGACAGGCGCAGGAAACATCAGGTCTTCCACGTCAATATGCTAAAGAAGTGGAGTGAGAGGCCGGAGCCAGCAGTGTCTGCAATGCTAATCCGGGCGGTTGAGGAGGAGGAGGAGTACAGCGAGCAGTACTTGCCTGGCCGTGACGAGAAGAGCAAGCTGGATCTGAGTCATCTGTCAGAGGCTCGACAGCGTGAGCTCAGCCACTTCTTACCTGAAGACCTCTTTGTGGAGCGACCAGGGCGGACAGCGGTGGTGGAGCACCGGATTGTGCTGAAGGACGAGCAGCCAGTGAGACAATCTTCCTACCGGGTACCAGAACGCCTGCTACCGGTCTTGAAGGAGGAGCTGGACATGATGTTACAGCTTGGGGCGATTGAGCCTTCCTTCAGTGAGTGGAGCAGCCCAATCATCTTGGTTCCTAAAAAGGACGGTGGCCTTCGGTTCTGCCTGGATTTCAGGAAAGTCAACACCCAGGCCAAGTTTGATCCTTACCCGATGCCGAGGATTGATGACTTGGTGGAACGTTTGGGTAAGGCCAAGTTCCTGACTACCCTTGACCTCTGCAAAGGTTACTGGCAGGTGCCTTTGTCAAAGGAGAGCAAGGAGCTGACGGCCTTCAGAACGCCGTTTGGTCATTTTCAGTTTACCGTGCTTCCATTTGGGTTGCATGGAGCACCAGCCACATTCCAGCGCCTTATGGATAGAGTCCTCAGGGGGACGGAGGGCTTTGCCGCCGCCTACCTTGATGACATCGTCATCTATAGTGCAAGCTGGGTGGAACATTTGCGTCATCTACAGCATGTCCTCTCCTTGGTGAAGGAGGCGGGCCTGACCATCCACCCAAAGAAATGTGCCTTGGCTAAAGAAGAGACTTCATACCTTGGCTTTGTGCTAGGTCGAGGTGTCATCCGCCCGCAAGTAGGGAAGGTGGAGGCCATCATGGCTGCAGAGCGACCAACCACCAAGAAACAGGTGCGTTCCTTTTTAGGGCTGGTGGGTTGGTACCGACGCTTTATTGCAAACTTTTCTGAGAAAGCGGTGGTGTTGACTGAGCTGACCCGCAAATGTCAGCCAAATAAGGTTGATTGGACTGAGGAGTGTGAGGCAGCTTTTAAAGACTTGAAGGGCTCCTTGTGCAAGGAGCCTGTGCTCCTCAGCCCAGACTTTGAGAAACTTTTCACGGTGCAGACCGATGCCTCGGAGAGAGGGTTGGGGGCTGTTCTGTTGCAGGGGGACAGTGGACCACTCCAACCGGTGGCCTACATTAGCCGTAAGCTGCTGCCAAGGGAATGTAACTACTCCACGGTGGAGAAAGAGTGCCTAGCAATTAAGTGGGCATTGGACTCTTTCAGATACTATTTGCTTGGGCGCAAATTTGTCCTGGAAACTGATCACCGAGCATTGTCTTGGCTTGGACAAATGAGGGATTCTAATGCAAGGATCACACGGTGGTTCTTGGCAGTTCAGCCATTTGACTTTGACGTTTTGTACAGGGCTGGAAAAACGAACTGTACAGCGGACTTCCTGTCTAGGATGCCACAGGGGGCATCTCCAGAAGGGGGGGGAAATGTCACGAACTGAGCCGTGACGTGCTCACAAGACAGCAGCCAGCCAAACGCCGGCGCTAACATTCAAGCTGTCTTGCCGCTATTCTCCATGTCATATCACTGTCATTGCCGTTTGCTGTTCTTTTACTGGTGCACTATTTACAATGTCATTTTACCACAGTTTGCCATAAATGCCAGCTAGCATGCAATGTTGTTTGGGGTGCAGGGAAAGGCCTACCAGCATTCTTAAATAGCAAATGTTTGTGCATGATCCCAAGCATATATTACACGAACTATACATTGTCATTTTATCGCCCATCTGTATTAACATCTTTTGGTATCAAGTAATGAAAATATACACACTGGCTGTCAAACTTATTTATTTAGTTAAAGCTTTGTAATTACAACAATGTACACACTTAACCCACCACCGTCCCGATCTCCGGTTCAACTTCCTGGTTTCGCGGGGGGAAGCCGAGGGGATGTGCCACTGGGTTGAAATAGAGGGGTTTCGCGGGTGATGGGTGGGAGAAACCATTATTGCAGGGGTGTTTTTGTGTTTATTACTTGTATGGGTTTTTCTCTACAAATGTGATTTTGGTGGGGGAGAAACGTTTGGTATGTGTTTGTTTATTGGTTGTTTGCTTGTTTGATTTATTATTTAATTATTTTCATGTGATTACATAGATGATTGTTTTGTTAGCAATGGGGCAATCTAGTGGGTGGGGCTACGGCTAGTTTAAGGCTGTATTAGGCCCCATGGCTTCAGTAGCAGAAAGGCTGTGCAGAGAGAAAGATCTGTGGCATAGTAATGCTGGTTGGTAAAGTGTGCAGGGTCTTGAGAGACGTAGCCTGGCAACTTAATGCCTATTTATTTTCTTTATGAACAGTTTTTGTTTTGCATTTTTTTTTACTATCCTGACACTGTAAATATTTGCACGTCTTGAAAATATAAAGAAAAAAAAATAAACAAGAGGCTTTCTAGAAAACTTGCATCTTCCCTGACTCCGCCATCGGTCATTTTGCCACAAAGCTCATGACCAAAAATTGGAAATAACATCACAACATTTATTTCCATCAAGCTGTGCATCAATTTCTGGTCAAGATCTTGTTTTGTCAATGCAAGAGTCCAGCACTCTGTAAATTCTCCTCCAGCACATCCCAAAGACTTTCAATGAATTTAAGCTCTGAACTCAGAGTCGTCAGTTCATGTGTGAAAATGATTCTTCATGCTCCTCACAACCATTCTTGCACAATCTGAGCCTGATGAATCTTTACATTGTCATCCTGGAATATGGCCATGATGTGTCTTCATACATGGTTGTTTAAGAAATGAAAAGCTACACACTCCATCAATTAGGTTTAGAAGAACTGTTCCCAAACATATAACATGATAGAAACATTTTATTGTTTATATGTCTATGTGGTGTTTGTAATATGCTTTAAGACAAGCCATGTGTAAATTCATAAGTCAACACCATTGCTGAGTATTTTCTCCTTAAAACTGCAGTGAACCAAAGACAGTCTAAAAAACACGGTTTGAAATCGCTGGTGTTTCTGACGTCACAAACTATCTTGTAACCAATCAGATCAACGTGTGATCGTCAACGAGTAGATCTCTGAGCTGAGTGAGTGAGTGGAGGCGGGGCTCATTTGCATATTCATAGAACCGCGTATACTAAATGAATCAAGGGTGTAGAGATACATTCAAGATATTTTAAGGCATTAAGAAACATTTTTTTTCAAGGAAAAAACGTTTAAATTTGTCATTTTGGTGATCAAAGATGAGTTTTAAGGGATAAAGTGATTGACTACTGGGGGACTTTAAGCATTTGCCTATTTTAATCCAAACAGCGACTATTTATTTATTTATTTATTGCCGGGCAGTAGTGCAGAAATGATACAATTTTGAGAAATAAAGCATTAACACATTTTATTTTTTACATCTTTATTTTCCATTTATTTCTTTGTACTTTTATCAGTGTTACAGAAAATAATCAAGCAAAACAATAACTTTCTGCTACATTTTTGACTGTACACTAAGGACAGGAGTCATCACAACACACAGTAATCACATCATGTTGTCGATTGCACTGGCATGAGTCGGCTTGCAGTACGGCCCTTCTGAATCCAGTTTGACGACTGGAAAGCGCCCAATCATCTTGTTTCCACATGACTGAATGCCTTTGCAGTCACTGCTAACATTCTTGACGTCTTGATCATGGCATGACATCAGAGTGTTGCGATCACAAACCGGCTTGCAGAAAGCCTCTTTTGAATCTCCTGAATGGATAACTTGAAAACGCCCGATCACCTTTCTTCCACATGGTGGCACGTCATTGCAGTCATCTTTAATATTCTTGCAGGAAACTTGCTTATAATCATTGTCAAAGCATGGTGGGATGTAGTTGCAGGAGTTACTGCAAGGATTGTTGCATGCCACTTTCTTGCAGTCGTCCTTAAAACCATAATCACAGCATGATGGGACACAGTTGCAGAATTTAGTGCAAGGTTTAACACAGCATGCCACTTTCTTGCTGTTGCTCTTACAACCACATTCACAGCATGATAGGACGAGATTGTAAGGACAACTGCAAGGGTTTTTGCAAACCGGCACACAGCATGGCGCTTTCTTGCAATCGTCCAGCGTAGTGACTGCAAAGCGTCCGACCGGGCAACACTTGATGATTGACTTTTCACAAGACATAGTGTGAGCTGCAATAAACAAATAAAAAGAGTGTGAGAGAAAGAGATTGGGAGAGAATAAATGGCAAGACAAAACTGTCTTTTAGTAGCTATTCAAAAACAGATAACCCTTGTCATTGGATGAAGTATGTTTCCTAGAGTTTACCTTATTAAATATTCATGCACTTATAGTTATAAAGTTTCTGAAAAATTCAATTGACTGTCAGACACAGTTCTAAATGTCTAACAGCGACAGCAAATATTTTTAGTAGTTTTTTTAGAAATTCAAATAAATGGATGAGAAATGCTTCTCCCCAACATCTACAAGGTCATTCTCTGAAATCTGCATGCCCGTTTTCTGAAAGCACCAGAATCTGAGTTAAAAACTCACGTTTTCAGTCGTTTTTCTTGATTGTGTTGAAAGACTCTTGTCTGTCTCTCGCTCTGATGTTTCGGTCCTCTGCAGCCCGGTATATATTCAGCTCTTCATCTCCACCTCATCCACAGCTCAGAGCTGAATAGTGAGAGGGACAGTTTAGTGTTTAGGATGAGTCTCACTTATTTAACTTAAATACAGCACCAGTGCAATCTTCACAATATTACATAAGCAAATTGTGTTAATTAAGTAATGATGGGGTTGAATGAGAAGTAATGAGAGAATAACACAATGCCATTCGTTGTTATCTAGACTAAAATTAAATTTCATAATTAATGAATGAGAATTTCTAAGCATTTGAGTGTTACTGTGCGTCCTTGCCATACCATAGTCTTCTATTATTTTATAACATAAATTAGAAATATATACTTTAAACAAACCAAAATAATGATAATTTGTTCTAATAAACCTTTTACATAATCGTATATATTTGTAGTCTCATCTAAAATCCACAGTGCAGAACACAATAGTGTAATTATTGTAATATTATGTTTTTATATAATTATCCAGCTATGAATAAGTCAGCTATCAGTCTTTACTGACTCAAGCCTGCAGTTCATGGACTAGTCATGCTTAAAATCACACAAGATGCTTCATTCTACCATCCAGTCAGTCACATGACATCATCAATAAGGATCAATAAGCTTTCCTGTTGCTCAGTGGTAAGAGCATTGCGTTAACAACGCAAGGTTGTGGGTTCAATCCCAGGGGATTGCACATACCTATGTA
The DNA here is from genome assembly GCF_965113295.1 of Leuciscus leuciscus. Taxonomy (NCBI): domain Eukaryota; kingdom Metazoa; phylum Chordata; class Actinopteri; order Cypriniformes; family Leuciscidae; genus Leuciscus; species Leuciscus leuciscus. The sequence goes on from NC_138742.1 coordinate 6,758,229, forward strand.
TAAATGTATAGGATAACGCAATGTAAGTCGCTTTGGATAAAAAGCGTCTGCCAAATGCGTAAATGTAAATAAGGATCATCAATGCAAACTGCTCAACTGAATGATTCAATCCTCTGGAAAATAGGCAAATTATGTTTTATAGTATCTCACTGAAACAATTAATTGCAACAAATGGCACACCAAAGTTTGGACTACGTGCTTAAATGCAACAAATTTAAATGTTCACATTTTATATAAAAAATGGTTGTGTGTGTGTGTGTGTATGTTACGTTTTGTAATACATCTATTTCGTGCACTGGGCCATCCGGGACACTATTAGCATGCTAGTCAGGGTTCAAAGCGTCAAAAAATAATTTTCTTATGAATTTTGACAATGCATGGTGGACAGAATGTGATATGGCTTAGTGCGTTCATCAAATGGCAGTGGTTGTGATGTACTGTAATATATAAATATAATAGTCTGACGTGTTGCATGTTCTGTAAAACAATATAAAATAAGATACAAAATAATGTTAATAATAATTATTAACACTGTAAATAATAATAATAATAATAATAAAAATTATATTAATACTTTTTTATACCATATTGTATTATCATATAATATATTATTATTTCATGATTATTAAATACTCTATATTTTCAAATTTTACAGTATAATAGTATATAGTATTGCAATTTAGGATGTATCCTTTTTTAATTTGATTAAAAAAAAGAAACGGGGGGGATTGGTCAAGTGTTCCTTCTTTTTTGACTTTAGCTGATCACATGCCTGTCGCTGTTCGCTAAATCGAGTGTCAAATAACAAGTTTTCCTCTGTGGAGAACGATGCTATGTGAAAGGAACAATGTTTTGATACTTTTTCATATTGAATATGATTGCAGGGTCTGTTTACAGTGTATTCAGGGTAGTAGGCCTATTAATGTTTCTCTAATATTGTGGTTATTAAGGGGGTGTTATAAAATATTCAACTAACACAATTAATCCCAGCCAACATTGTATGTGGAGCCCATATGGGTATGAAATGGGCTGAAAAATGGGCCCCATATAGAATTGTCCGCGGGTTCCATAATGGCCCCATGTTAATATCCCAGATGGACTTCATACAGGATTGCACCTGCCACTAGGTGGGACACAAGTGGACAACATGCAAAAGACCCAGCTTTAACCCAGCCAGCATTTTGAAATGGGCTGAAAAAAACACATTGGTTATAGACTTCAAATGGGCTCTATGGGATTGTCCGCGGGTTCCATAATGGCCCCATGTTAATATCCCAGATGGATTTCATTCCTTTTCACCCATCTCGGTCCCAAGACAAACAGAATCTTTTTTTTATTTTTATTTTTTATTGTTTTAGTCAGTGAGCTTTTTATTATATTAAAATGTGTTGTATTCAAATGTGAAAATATACCACATTCTGTTCTGATCTCTATATTTGAGTTCAGTAACACAAGTGCATGTTTAGAACTATAAGAATAATCCATCCACACGTGCATATTGTTTTTAAAGTTTTTATTTTTCATTTCTTTGTATTTTTAGCCACATTTTTCCAGTTTCATTCAACGTCAATTTAACAGTAACATTTCCTTTATTCTTCCAAACAGAAGAACCCGAGGACTGAAACATCACAGTCCAACATAATCACAGCTTTCTGTCAGTTATTGTCAGTTGATCACAAGCCGGATTGCAGCTCACGCTCTTCCACTTATTGACTGGGAATGAGACGGACACTTCGTTTCCACATGGTCTCCTGCCTTCATCCTGGATGAGCGTCTGGACTCCATGATCATGGCATGACGTCAGGTCTCTGCAGGGGTTGTGCTGACAAACTGGCTTGAAGCAGCCGTACACCTGCTGTCCACACACTCCACTGCACTTCCAGTCATCCTGGAGGACCACAGCCTTACGACCACAGCTCGTCTCACAGCTGCAAGAGTTCCTGCCAACAGCAGCGCAGCTCTTCACTTCACTGCAGTCGGCCTGGAGTTTAACGGCTGGGAAACGGCCCACCTGGCAACAGTTGCTGATGTCTGACTGATCACAGGACATAGTGTGAGCTGAAACCATTGAGAGGAGAGATTGATGAATAGCAAGAAAACACACAATCAGCTTTTTGTACGGCATGATTATCTTAAGTTGAATACTTACATGTGTTGAGTCTTTTTTCCTGATTGTATTTGAATAATGACCTGTGTCTGTGTTTTCAGTCTCACTGGAAGAAACTCACTGTTGTTTTTCTCTCACAAGTGACCCGGTATATATATCCACATCTTCATCTCCACCCCAGCCACAGCTCAGAGCTGAAGAATTCAATGTTTCATGAAAGGGCGGGTTAAGTGTTTAGAATTAAATATAATTATTTAAACTTAAATACAGTATTAGTGCATTTTTACAGTGCTACATATGAGACAAAGATTGTTTCACTAGCCATATTAAGATAAGTGTATTTGGCATTGCATAAATTAAAGTGTGAGTCATTTCAGTGATGGAAAAGGTTTAACAAGAAGTAAAAATATACATCAGTTGACCTTACAAAATTAATCAGACTAATTAACCAACTAATATCTTGATTTGATGTCTCTAAGGCCCTGTTTACAGCTGGTATTAAGATGTGTTTTAGTCGATCGGATCACAAGACGAGGGAGACACAAACCCGTTTACACCTGGTGTTTTAATCCGTCTCTTTTGTCCACTTTCAAACACTTCTGTCCTGATTTCTTCAAGAGGAGGGTCTATGGGCGGGTAAATGTTTGGGCTTTTCCAGATCTTTCGATCTGATGGACAAAATAATCTCAAGCTATTTACATATGAACACGACCGGAGACGACAGGAAAACATACGGAGAACAGCAATGAGTGTTCGAAATCAGGAAAGGTGAGAGAACATTGTGCTTGGTACATTTCTCATCTTCAAACCAAACTTGAATCTTCAGTCAACAAAGTTTAAATCCTGTTTGGCTAGCGCACTTCTCATAATGTTCACGCATTAGATCAAAATGTGGAGAGTAATCGGTATTTTGTGGCTGTTTGAACACATTCAACCACATGAGCCTTTACACTACAGCAATCCAGTGGAATGAGTCTTTCATCTACCTCTGGAAGTGTTCGAATGTGGACAAACTCAAAATGTTTTAGACCCCGTTTACACCTGTATTTAGCGTTGTCCACTAGTGATCCAATCGACCAAAACACATCTTAATTCAAGGTGTAAATGGGGGCCTTATGAATTGTGTGAATCCAACATAACAGAATGACTTCATTCTATCCTTGTATTCATAAATAAGAGGGTTTTTTTTCTACATAGTGCATGTAGTATGAAAACATAATTTGAGAATAAATGTTCCTGCCGAACTTTTTTTACTATTGCGTAACATGGAGATTCCACACGTGCTGTTTATTAAATATGTAACACTGTAAAGATTGCACTAATGCTGTACTTAAAATTAATTAAGTGAGACTCATCATAAACACTAAACTCTCCCTCCCAATGCATGAGACGGAGAAATTCTTCACACTCTTCGGCTCTGAGCTGTGGACGGGGTGGAGATGAAGAGCTGAATATATACCGGGCTGATCAGGAGAAAAACATCAGAGCGAGAGAAGAGACTTACTCCGAGAGCAATAACTCAAGACTGAACACATGTAAGTATTGAACTCAACTCTTTACTTCTATTTCATTTTTAAATGATAACCATTGCCTTCAGATTGTGTTTTCTTGCTATTGATCAATCTCTCCTCTCAATGGTTTCAGCTCACACTATGTCCTGTGATCAGTCAGACATCAACAACTGTTGCCAGGTGGGCCGTTTCCCAGCCGTTAAACTCCAGGCCGACTGCAGTGAAGTGAAGAGCTGCGCTGCTGTTGGCAGGAACTCTTGCAGCTGTGAGACGAGCTGTGGTCGTAAGGCTGTGGTCCTCCAGGATGACTGGAAGTGCAGTGGAGTGTGTGGACAGCAGGTGTACGGCTGCTTCAAGCCAGTTTGTCAGCACAACCCCTGCAGAGACCTGACGTCATGCCATGATCATGGAGTCCAGACGCTCATCCAGGATGAAGGCAGGAGACCATGTGGAAATGAAGTGTCCGTCTCATTCCCAGTCAATAAGTGGAAGAGCGTGAGCTGCAATCCGGCTTGTGATCAACTGACAATAACTGACAGAAAGCTGTGATTATGTTGGACTGTGATGTTTCAGTCCTCGGGTTCTTCGGTCAAGAATAATGAAGCAGAAATGTAGTGCAAAAGTTTAGAATTATAAAGAAATATCAAATGGAAAATAAATTTTTTACAAAGAAAATGTGTGTATGGTTTATTTTGGTAATGTTACTTAAAGAGTATTTCCTTTCATGTTTTTTAACATGTTCATCTTTCTTCAGTGTGTAATGTTGTTTGAGCATGAAAAAGCTCTGCAAAGTTATAAAGTCCCTCCAGCGGGAGTTATTCTCTATATCAGTGTCAGTGTTTCTGAACTCCCTGAAATGCCTCCATTGTAGTCTTGAGTTTTCTTCTGGGAATGAACACGTCACAATATTCCTCATTTTTGCGTATTCTTTGAATTTTACCAATTGTGATTCTGCTTATCGATTACGATACTTATCGATTCCTAGTTTAGATTCCAATAAGGTTAAAAAATAAAAATAAAAAGTCAAATAAATGCACAGATGTAAAATAGTACTTTAAGTGGAGGTTGTTTTATGATCCAAAACAAGCTTAGAGTGCAAGAGGAGATGTAAAACTAGAGCAGCTGTGTAGGAACATGGTCAATATGGTGTAGAACACAGTGATTCATTTCAATAGCAGTTTCTCAGCTGAGCAAAGTTATTAACCAATCTCCTGAGTCATAAATGGCATTTGATGAATGATTCTGGAGACAGGGAAATGACGTCATGACAAAAATGATGGCACCACAAGAATATACACAGGCCCAAACCCCTTCACGAGAAAATATCCTAAACCGTGATGCCAAAGACAGTCCAAGTCATGCTTTTAATACACCTTATTTTTAATGTAAGAGCGGGTACAGCCATTGGTAATTTAAATGTGTGAGGCTTCTGGTATAATTCACTTCCAGTTATTTTAGCTGTACAAAACAGTCCGTAATTCTGGTTGATATTGCATGTTATTTTAACTTGTTATCGTTAACACACTGGCTTGTAGCACAAATAGTTTTAGTTTTCTGCACTTTATTGTTCTTTATCTCCCTATAGCGCTAATGAATCAGAAGTCTCGCACGTTCACAGAAAATACCTTTCTTCCGCATTGCAAAATTACGGAGCCCCTAATGAGATGGGAGGAAAAATTGCGTTTCATTTGCATTCTTTCACAAGCGTTTTGCGTTCGCTCACAAAACTTTTGCATTCCTTGTGAGCGAAAGTTGCACCTTAAATAGCTTAATCTAAAAGCTTAACCTTTGTGATTAATTCATTGACTCTGACTGTGCAGCAAAGTCGACTGCCTTCGATTTCCAACACTTCTCCTATGTAGGATACTTAAAATGGGGAAAAAGTAGAAATGACATATTCATAACCACATTTCACATGTTACCAGAGAAAGAAATGGTTATCTGTACTTCAATGTGCTTTAATGAGGCGATTCTTTATTTTAGGTTGCAATAATGTCGCATTATCGAGGAACAGCACGAATTTGGAAAGGTTCAGGAGCAGAAGCGATGGCAACTGTTCTTTTGAGACTCAGCGTTTGTCCCTCAGGAGGCAGGAAGGCAAAACGCTGCATCAGAGACGTGAAGAAGAGGAAGAGCTCCATACCAGCGAGCTGCTCACCTGGACACATCCTCTTACCTGGAAATCAAGGTCTGGATCAGTAAAGCTAAGGTCAATTTGATAAAATCTCATTTTAGTGTATATTAGTTATAAACACTACCATTCAAAAGTTTCGGGTCAGTAACTTTTTTTTACACTTTATTCAGCAAGGAAACATTAAATTGATCAAAAGTGAGAGTAAAGATGTTGCTAGGGATGAAAAATATATCGGCCACCATATTGGTATCGGCCGACATATGTTAATTTTTAATGTTATCATTATCGGCCCGATAAGAACATTTGGCCGATATATTAAAGCTGATAAATAATGGATTATTTCCTTCAGCTGAGACACTTGGCACCGATGTGCACTGTTCTTCATGATGGTTTTGAATTGCTTAAAAAATATGATTGGAATCACTTCAAAAAATGGAAAATACAGTAAAGTGCAACATGTGTAGCGTAAGTCTGTCATATCGGCTACACACAATTATAATGAGAACATCATAATTGTGCGCTTGGGATATTTTAATGGTGAGACTTGTTTTTGTAATCAGGCTCTCAAAAATTATATAAAAATTTGGATGTAGATTTATCGGCCAATATATCGGTTATTATCGGTACCGGCCAAAATGTTCATATCGGTGCATTCTTAGATGTTACAAAATGTTCCAGTTTCAAAGAAGTGCTGCTCTTATGAACTTTCTTTCAATCAAATAATCTTGAACATTTATCACAGTTTCCACAAAAATATTAAGCAGCACAACTGTTTTCAAAATTGATAAATGTTTCTTGAGCATCAAATCATCATATTAGAATGATTTCTGAATGATCATGTGACACTGAAGGCTGGAGTAATGATGCTGAAAAATCAGCTTTGATCTCAGGAATACATTACTTTTTAAAGATATATTACAAGAGAAAAAAGTTATTTTAAATAGTTTTTTTACTGTATTTTCATCAAATAAATGCAGCCTTGGTGAGAAGAGACTTCTTTCAAAAACAATAAAAAATAAAATAAAATAAATTTGTACTGAGCCCAAACAGTAGTGTATGTATGCATGTATATAATTATTTTAGTTATAGTTTATATATTGTATATTCCTTGTTATGACCTACCAATTGAATAGGGGATGAAATGTTCTCTCTTCAAAAATTTGCCATTTTCATCCAGAAAGTGTGCAGGGTTGAATTCATTCGGAGTGCTGTACTCATTCTTATCCAGTAAGATTGGCTTCAGCATCGGCAGCACCATCACACCCTGTCATAGGACAAAACATAAGAAATTAAGAACATTACAAACATTAAACAAAGTGTTTGTTTACTGAAATAGAATCAAATTATCAGTACAATATATTGTTTTTAAAAAAAATCTGTACTTTTACAAAATTTTAAAGAGTTACTCTGAGGTCTTTAAAGGGCAAAAATGTCTGTAGCAAAAACATGACAAAAATATATGTACACCTTTTTTATTTTGAAGCCTTGCCAACAGTCTATTAATAAAGACTGCATCACTTTATAGCTAAATGGCCCTGGGATTAAACATTAGTTTGAATGGGTTTCAATGGGGACATTGTTGTCCTTTAGGTCCTAAGTGTAACTATTTTGTGTTACCAGTGTAAAATAGATTTATGAAAGGAAACGAGGGTGAAATTAAAATTCCAATAAAAATATACACTTCTGCCAAAATGTATGCAGTTGGCAATTTGCATTTAAGGGGTGGTATAATTCCCTTTTCACAAGATGTAAAATAAGTCTTTGATGTCCCCAGAGTGTGTATGTGAAGTTTTAGCTCAAAATACCCCACAGATATTTTTATATAGCATGTTAAAGTTGTCACTTTTTGAGGGTGAGCAAAAACGCACTTTTTTTTTGTCTGTTCCTTTAAATGCAAATGAGCTGCTGCTCCCAGCACAGAGGGCGGAGCTACAACAGCTTGCACTCACACACACATGCACTGAAAATTTCAAAAACTTTCAGCCTTTTATGTTCAAACTGGAGTCAGACAATGATGGAGAGACTCAAGAAGAAGTGACATCATGTAGAAGCAACAGGACATTTCTGAATGGTTAGTTGGTGAATTTATGTAGCTTATGTGTAGTTGTCTTCTAGTCATTGATAAGATATATTCTGTCTTGATAATCTATAAATCGTGCTCAGGGGGCGGGTTTATGTAAATTCTAGGGTTGGTGATGTTTTTTTGTTTTTTTGTTTTTTTTTATTTAGAAGAGAGCAATATACAACAGAAAAAGGACAAGTCAACAAAGGTAATACAGAAAACAATACATTGACAAAAAAAAAAAAAAAAAAAAAAAGAAGAATAATAAAAAAAGAAAAAAGAAAAGAAAATACATCCTTAATATGTCAGCCATTTTCAAATTTACACAAAAAATTATCTCTATAACAACCAGAAACAGAAAAAATCAAAAAGCATAAAAAATAAGTCTTTATAGTTCTTTATCCCATTTTTTAGTAAATGCTCATTTTTGCCAACTATCTGATTGTGGCCTGCTTTTATCTTTTATCATATTCTTATTCAATAAATAATTTTTTTTAGGAACATAACAAATAATTCTAATTTAATATGTTTCTCTCTTTTGAAAATAAAATATTTACCAAGAAGCACAATAGTATTTAACAACATGTTTTCTTCTTCATACACACCCCAAATTATATATATTGGTGACATTAGTAAGATTGCTAATCTTACTATTATTGCTAATCTTGCTCATATAACCAAGCTGCCACCTTGTGCCAAAAACGAGCTACATCTGGACAACACCAGAACAAATGTAAAAATGTCTTCCTCTTCTTCTCCACAGTATCTGCAATTATTATCCTCAGTTATTCTCCAGATTTTTAACATTTTCTTTGTTGGTAGAATCTTGTAGAAAATTTTAACTTGAAATGCCCATAAATATGTTGAACAGGATGATTTGTACAAATTCTTAAAAAATATTTAACCAAGGAAGCGAAGTATCAAACATACTCTTCCAGTAATCATGAAAATAATATGGAGAATTTGCGGTATTTCTAAATGATACAAAGAAAGTGTACATATCAAAATTAACTTTTCTGTATCCCAACCATTTATATTTTTTTATTGCCAGACGGCAAACACCTAAATGTGTATTTGAGTCAATTAATGTTGTTTTCCAAGCTGGGGATGCCTCATTTTACATAAAACCTGATGTTTTGTCCTTAGACTCACTAATTACAGAATTGGATTCCTTTGCTTTACTTTCGGGTTTAAAACCAAATTACGATAAATGCTCTATTCTTAGAATTGGATCTTTAAAAAAATCTAATCAATTTTCCTCTATTGTGCCTATTCAATGCTCAGAAGGCCCTGTTAATCTTTTAGGTATTACATATACCAGTAGATAAATAATTCCTTGTAAAGATTAATTTTGAGAAAAAACTCCAAAAAATGAATAAAATTCTTCAGGCTTGGAGAGGCAAATATCTTTCTATATTTGGAAAAGTAACTGTAATTAACTCATTGATACTTTCACAATTTACATATTTACTGCAAGCCTTACCTTCACCTGATACACTGTTCATGAAAACATATGAAAAGGTTATTTTTAATTTTATTTGGAATGGTAAAAATGACTAAATAAAACGTACATATGTGTATAATACACGTGAAAATGGAGGTTTAGGATTGAAGAGCCTTGCAACACTTGATATGGCTTTAAAAGGTGCGTGGATCCAACGATTATACAATAACCAACACTGGTTTTCATCTAAATTATTCATAGCTCAATGTGGTGCATCATCAATAGCTAAACTTTATCCTTTTTTTCAACTAGATCAAGAATCAAGAGTAACTTTAAATAATTTTTTCCCTGATCTCTCCCTTTTTTTTCAGAAATTGTTTGTCTATGTGGTTTTGCTTTCAGTTTTCTATACCAGATAATATATTAGAGATTAAACAGCAGATATTGTGGCTAAACTCAAATATTTGCATAGATAAAAAACCTGTATACTGGCAGACATTTTAAGATAATAATGTACTTTTTGTAAATGATTTATTGAATGATAAAGGAGATTTTCTTAGCTATGAATCCTTTACTTCAATATATGGAGATTTTTGTTCAAAATTACGGTATCTGCAGTTGATATCAGGGTTGGTGATGTTACTATCCCGGGAGGAATGTCGTGTAGTCCCTTCCAGCTGTTTGTTGTAGTCCTTAAAAAGCAATTTCTTTAAAAGCAAAACTTTGAGCTTCGTAACTTTGCAGATGTTGTTTATGCTCAAACAGCAACATTACACACTAACTAAAGTTAGAAAAGTGAACCACCCCTTTAACACAGGCAAAATTATATTTATAAAAAAAAGACAAATCTCCTTAAGGACGCACAAGGGTTAACTCGAAGAAGCTCATTCTCGTTTCTACCATAATCGTGGAATTTGTGCCGATTAAAAACCTGTACAGTACAGTAATGCAGAAGCTAATAAAAGAGAAAGCAATAAAAAAATTAAATAAAAATATTCTTATTTTTGATTTTGAAATATGCTACAAACAATATTTTTTTTAACTTACCTTGGGAATGAGGCATCCAGCTACTGTGGTGTCTCTGCTGGCAACTCTCGGTGGAATAAAGGCAAGAACATTTGCGAACCTCTGAATTTCATGGATCACAGCGTAGGTGTACGGCAGATGTGTCCTGTCTTCCATCGACGGCTGACGTGTCTGTCCAATCACCTGATCGATCTCAGACTGGACTCTCTCTATGGAAAGTGAACATGCAGAGTATGTGGACACACACATACACATTTGACTAACAAGTAGGTCATAGGAGCAGAGCGGCCCACCTTGCACATCTGGATACTTGGCCATGTAGAGTAAAGCCCAGCTGAGTGATTTAGCCGTGCTTTCTGTTCCGGCTCCAAACAGATCCAACACACAGTGTATCAGGTTCTCCTCTGTGAACTCTGCCTCACTGTCCTGACACTGGGACAGGATTCAACCATGAACAGAAAGAGGGGTTAAAAAGAGATGGCTAGAGCGCTTCTAAAAACAAAAGGTAAATGGAAAGTAAAAATATGGGATGTGCACAAATGTATCCTTTGAGTTCACTTGAAATGCATGAATTATCAGTGTACAAACACTCTAAATCTGAAATCATTCTGCCAGGATCTGCTAAAACCGGTTACCTTCTCAATTTCATCCAGATAACAGTCGATGTAGTCTCTGGGACTGGAAGGGTTTCTGTCCTCTTTGTGCTTCCTGATTTCCTCCTGAAAAAAGAGCTTCAGCTTGGAAAGGTTGGCGAATGCAGTCTGGTGCTTTCCTGGCAGCAAGGACATCACGGCGGGAAACGTGTTATACAGCTGTTGAGGGACAAATACATTTGGTCATCAGTATTTCATCAATCTTTGCAGTAGATCTCACATTTTAGTGCATGTACTGAAAATACCTGACCAGAAAAAAAAAAAAAAAAAAAAAAAAAAAACATCGACCATTGATCTCGCTTTGTAGTCTGCATTAAATCAAAATAATCGTTCTTTTTTTAAAAATACTGTACATGTTCCTGGTCTTCACTAATTACAATTTAGACATTCATCATAGTTGGGTAAACTCCTATAGTGGTAAATGGAAACTACAACAAACCAAATTTGTGTCCCCTTTTGCTAAAGCTAAAGCAAAAGGGCTGGGAAAAATCCATGTTTAGCATTTCTATGATTTTACAAAAGAGAGAGAAAAAAAACATTAAAAAAAATGTATATTATAATAATAATAAATAATATATTTATTTATTTTATATATATATATATATATATATATATATATATATATATATATATATATATATATATATAGTTACATTGGTCAGAAAATAGAAACCAGATTTATGATGTTAAAGTGCCCCCATGATACTTTTTAGAGTATTACCATTCATGCAGAGTGTAATACAGCTGTTTGTGGATGTAAAAGGTCTGCGAAGTTTCAATGATCAAAGTGCAGATAAATGGAGTTATTGTCTCCTAAAAGAGAGAACCGATTCTGAACTGCTGAAACGAGTTGTCAGTAATTTCATGCTCATAATTCCTGTTTCATACCCAAGTAACAATGTAACAAATTTGCATAATGCCAGTCTATGGTCTTCATTGGCTGCCGGCGAACGACATCTACTTTGACCCTCAAACACTGTAGTTGTAGCGGAGACTGGAAGAGTTTGGTTTGTGTCGAAATGTTGAGAAGACGCTGTTTTCTGCGAAAGCAAATCCTCTTTTTACTGCACTTCCAAAGCATGAGGACTCGCGCTGGAATTGATACGGTAAAATCAACGGCATCGTTACTGTTCATATCACTGTGTATCAAAGCGCTGAGGAAGATCAGAGCTGAAATTTAGATATGTTATAGCTGCTTGGTTTCTGACATACACTGTAAGTGGTCGACCAATCACAACAGACTAGGCCATCTGACCAATCAGAGCAGAGTAGTCCAATCACAACAGACTGGGTCATCTGACCAATCAGAGCAAAGGAGGCTCTCAGAAAGGAGGGGTTTAGAAAGACTGGATCCTTCCTTTATCGAACCGATTCAGACACTATGAGAAAATAGCTAATGCTGCAATGGATCGTATGAGAAAATAAAGTGTGTTTGACCTTAGTCAAGTCAAGTCAAGTTTATTTGTATAGCGCTTTTCACAATACAGATTGTATCAAAGCAGCTTTACAGTATTAAATTAAAATAATACAACAAAGTTTGTTTCAAGAGGAATTTATTGATTGATAAAATTAAATTAAATATCCCCAAAATATCCCCAACTGAGCAAGCCAAAGGCAACTTAGATGCATGTAAATCTATTCTAGGAGGCTTAAAAACTAAATTAGGAGCTTTTAAAATAGCACTTTTGAGAAAAAGGTAAAATATAGTAAATTTGGTCTCATACCCGTCCCCAGACATTGATGGGAAGCTTGAAGGTGTCATCTGAATACTGCAACAGCTCCTGAAAACGATGGTTGTCATACTCAAACTTGTAGCCAAAAACCAGGCTGCATATTATATTGCCCACCGCATAGTTCAAGATGTGATGAGGGTTGAATGGCAAACCTTAGAAAGCAAAAGAGAGGAAGAATGGTTACGGCTACAAACCGTACTTTCAAATCTTCGCCTGTAGAGAGCAGTATGTACTTGTAGTTTGTTCAGATGTATGAATTCAGGCAGAAATGATGCTCTGACCTTGCTTGGTTTGAAAAGAACTACAGACAAAGAGACACTCCTGCAGGATGGAGTTTTCTAATGTTTTCTTGCCAACACCAAAATACTTCAGTGTTGCCAGAGCAAAACGCCTCTGATGACGCCACATGTGCCCACCGGAGAAGATCAGACCTACATACAAACAGATAAAAAGAGCAAAATCTATGATTGCTAAAGTGTACTCCATTGAGGCTATGCAAACATCATTTTTACATGTGTAAGTGGTAAAAGCTATTGATTATGGTGGCCTGTGAATTTGCTGCTGGTTCTAATATTTTGCTCTACCTGATCCTTCAAATTGTTGGCATGTAAATGTGGCCAGTCATGTTTTAAACAAATGTGGTTTCCTTCCATGCATTACTAAGTGAACATTTTGCATCATATAGTTCATATATAGGGTCATGCGGGAGCTTTGAATTCTGAAACTAAGTTTTTATAGTACTAAATGAATGAACTTCCTTATTTCAAGAGAGACAGGAAAATTTAATTTGTCACGTTATATCACTGTAACGATCTACAGAATGTCATGAACAGTTCTGCATATTTTCAATGACAAAGCTATATTGTAGCCTCTGCATAAGGTAATTTTACCAATTATACAACAGTTCTGGAGCACTGACTGAAAATGATAGCAAAATATTGATATCGCGCACAACAACACTGTAACATTTCAGTTCAGTATCAGCAAAAACAAACAAATTTGTTGTGTCTGAAAGTCCATAGCCTTGAATAAAAGGCGATTTACAAGATGTTTCCTGACGTTCCACAAAAAGATGAATTGGTGAGCAGTTTATGATTGATAACAGACTCAATGTTTTTGAACATTTTAACGTGTAAATGGTGTCACTCATAGTGAAGTATAAGGTGTTCTTTTAGCTGTTTTTACCTTTCCCTTTACAGATTCTGTCATTCACAGGGAAGTACGGCCGGTCTGTGAAGATGTCCGCCTGTTCCACAAATGCCTCTTTGAAAGTCTCGTATCCAGTGAGCAGTATGCAAGGTTTGTTTCCCAGATAAAATGTGCTCACATCTCCATACCTCTCAGCAATCTGATCAACATGTCAACTTGTAAATGTACACAACTCATTTAATAAACATATGCATCTGAGAAAAGACATACCTTCGGAAAAATCTCCATTGGATCACTAAAGCCTATACTCATTACGTTTCCAAACAAGGGCAGAGGGAAGGGTCCTGGCGGCATGTTCTTTGACTGAACATCTCGCAGGTGTTTCACAAACAGCAGAACACACAGAAATATCAGGAGTCCCTGAACATCCATCCACTGACCCATCAGCTGTGACAACACTGACGCCATGCTTACTGAGAGACCAGAGAGATTTTGCACACATTAATGGTCTTTATAAGCAGCCTATTCTTCAACTGTAAGACCACGTAGGTCACAATAAATGTATGAAAATCGTAGAATTACATATAAAATATCAAAGCAAATTTCTGTCTGCGCTCAAAATGCTGCAGGTGCTTTTCTCAAAACCATCAATGATTGGTCAAACCAGTGTTTAAAGGGATAGTTCACCCAAAAACTCTGTTACTTCATGTCGTTCCAAACCCGTAAGACTTTCGTTCATCTCCAGAACACAAATGAAGATCTTTTGTTGAAATCTGAGAGCTTTCTGTCTCTCCATTGTTGACAGCTAACTACTTTGATGCTTCAAAAAGTTAATAAAGAGATCGTAAAACTAATCCATGAATTGAGTGGTTTAGTCCAAATATTCTGAAGAGACTCGATCGCTAATATGATGAATAGATTACATTTTATTCACATAAACATTCATCAACTCTCACATCACTTGTGTTAAAACTGGAAGCTGTCTGTCAACTGAGGGACAGAAAGCTCAGACTTCATCAAAAAATATCTTCATTTGTGTTCTGAAGATGAACGAAAGTCTTTTAACAACATGAGGGTGAGTAATAATTTTTTTAATTTTTTGAGCGAACTATCACTTTAAGTGATTTTTAGAAGACGTACGCTAATCAATTCTCCTCAGGTTCACATAGTGAAGTTCATCATTTGCTATAGGCACACTCACAAAAGTTGTAGTGTTACACTGCACAATATACTACTGCAAACTAAAGAATTGCGGCTGAAGGGAACAAGGTTGTAACGTTACTTACCGAGAGATTACAGCGTGTCCTAATTTGTTTTCCAACTTTCATCAATAAACCTAAAAAAAACACAACAATGTAAGCTATACATGCTCTGCAGTGGCAGTGTAGCCTCAGCCTGCCTATTAACGACGTTCACCGAAACTTCTCAACACATCTCACTGCACATTCAAGCCCTGATTCACTTTGGTAACTTACTTGATTAGTTTTAGTATTCAACAGGTGATCTTTGACGCGAGGCGTCGTTGCATTATTCATACCTCCTTGTCTCGTTTAAAATAAACGAATGAATGAATAAATAAATAAAGGTGAGAACCATAAAACATATTTTAGATCTTTTTTTAGAGAGTAAGTTACATTTTAACCGCTTTTTCAGGTTACCTGACGTCAAAAACAGTTCTATTATAGTTCGTAACTATATTAGAATGCTCGAAAGTTTCCCGTGGAATTTATATATTTACATATGGCAATTGTAAATACATACATACATACAAAAAATAAAATAATGATGACTATTATTATTTTATTTTTTTTATACAAAAACTGGTCTAAATAGTCACCATGCTACTAACTGATGCAGATACAGGTCCTGACCATTTGACTCTTATCTTTATTGTCTTTTGTATTCTTCTGTTATCTCGTCAACTTAATGTTATATAACGTGTGCAGTGCTCGAACATGCATCTCTTACATCAGGGACAGCGTGAGGAAAATAGTCCGTACAAAGTTCAAAGTAAACCGCAGGTTATCGCTTGGTGGGCATCTTATTATATAGCAAAACTTGATATTGTAGCTTTTTGAGCTAATCAAAAATACACTGAGGCAGGATTGCAGTGTGAGAAGAACAACAGTTGTGTTTTTTATTAAACTTATGCGTCTGAAAACACGCATCTACCAGGCCCCCAAACTATCATGAACTCCATCTTAAAGGGGACGTGTCAAATATGCATGCGTGTCGGGTGATGTGTGAATTATGTCAGTAGATCAGTGATGTGTGAGCTTGTATCTGCCCCTACAATATACAACAACAACAAAAATGTATTTCGGTCCTCAAACATAATTTTCCAAAGTAAAGAAAACAAAAACAAAAAACATAATAACCGAAAAAGCTGTTGGCTGGAGCCTATGCTTATTATGTCTATACCTTTATACATAGTTATTTAATGAGCGTCACTTTCCTCTCTGGATTTGATCCATTCAAAATAAACAAACATACGTAATAAGCATATCAGCAGTATCTTTAGATAACGGCACTATAAAGCAATCAGAGTGTGAATTTACGGCATCTGCCAATAGATGTTACACAAGGTTTGTCACGTTCATTTGAGATAACCAAAGCAGCAGCAAACCCGTTCGAGAATAAGAATCGGACGCTTCATCTACATTATTATCACTTAGTAAATGCACATCTCAAAAAAAGTTTAAAACAGTTTGTTAACTGTTAAGACTGGTCCATTGGGTTAAGCAGCTGACTGTTATAGTTCTGATGTATGTGTGTGGGCTCTGATCTACTTTGTGTTATCTTCCATAATCTTTTTGTCTTAATTGATATACAATGTGTGTAATTAGTGTATTGACCCATAAGTTCTTTGAACTCAAATATGGAAAACAGATGGGAGACAGCACATAGTACAAAGGTTGTAGGACCTAAATGATTCCCCTTTACAAACCCTTTTTATTTTTTTTTACCATCATCATACTTACTTGTATATGTTAGTAGTAGCCTACTAACATATACAACTACTCAAATAGCAGAAATAACTATATCTATATATTTTTTTTTTCGGGGTAGGTTGCCAGGTCTTTCTCCCTCTCTCTCTCTCTCTCTCTCTCTCTCTCTCACACACACACACACACACACACACACACACACACACACACACACACACACACACACACACACACACACACACACACACACACACACACACACACACACACACACACACACACACGCACACACACAGACAATTTAGCATCTCCACTTCACCTATACTGCATGTTTTTGGATTGTGCAGGAAAACCAGAGCACCCGGAGGAAACCCATGCAGACACCGGGCCCACCGTGGTCAGTAGCCGTGATTATGCTAAGTAAGACGTGTGCCTGGATCGACATCTTCTGCTGATCCTGGACCAGTATTCTTGTCCAAAAACATAGTCCTAACCCAGTCCCTACCACTAAACGATCCATAACTTATCCCTAAAATCAGAGGGAATTGATGGATGAATAACACTAATGTAGAAGCACCTAACCCTAGTTGTAAGCCTAAACTTGACATTAACAGTAAATATCCCTCCAAGTCTGATTGGTTAATTGGAATGTTGTTCCAGGATTAACAAGGAGGGTGATCCAGGAACACATTTTACTTGGTGAAATTACGTTCACCGAAATCATATTCACCATATATAAACATAGGCAAAAATGTAATTTTACCTTGAGTGCTTTGAGCAGTGGCTGCTGGCTGAAGATGAGATGAGCCAATGAGAAAGCGGTCAGTGTGTGTCTCTTGGTGGTTGCTTCAGACATTTATGGACTGTGGAGGAATTTCACCTCACCTACAAAACCGAGCTCCATGTCTTATGACGCACTGAAAACACTGCTTTTGGCGCATTGCTGACCGCATAGTGGAAAGGTTGTGGTTTCAGGGAAATCCAAGGAATTTTCAAAGAGCAGGGGGTTCAGAATGACTAAAATGAGAAAATATCGCAATGTCCTAGATTCACATCATAAACAGAGTCTTGTTTTTCAGCACATGATGGAGAAAGACCAGCTGTAAATGATAAAATCTACAGGATATTTAACAAAAGTATGTAATAACAGGTTGGTCTGGGGTTAAGAAGAACTAAATATTAAGCTAAATGTATCTTGAGCATCAAATCATTCATATTATGATGAATGATTTCTGAAGGAGCATGTGACACTGAAGACTGGAGTAATAATGCTGAAAATTCAGCTTTGATCACAGGAATACATTTTAAACATTTTAAAATCTATTCAAATAGAAAACAGTTATTCTAAATTGTAAGCATAATAGACTTCTTTCAAAAACATTAAAAAAAAATCACACTCCAAACAAGTACTTTTCCCAGTAGTGTATAAACAAATTATATAATTTATAGGGTGAAATCAGGTAAAAAAAAAAAAAAAAAGAGCATTAGTGTGAGGTCCTTGAAGATCTCTGTGGTCTCAAAAAAGAAATAAACAGTCTTGCACTGTTGACCTGCAATGCATTTTTGCCGTGGGCCTTACTGATAGCAAAGAGCAGAACAAATTTCTGTTTAAATCATTCATAAGGGAACACACAAACTTGAGAAAGAAACCCAGAATTATATATTGCAAAATATGGTTAAAATGTCATTTATTCCTGCTGGCAAAGCTGAATTTTCAGCATCATTACTTCAGTCCTCAGTGTCACATGATCCTTCCGAAATCATTCTAAAATGATGATTTGATGCTCAAGAACAATTTCTTAATATTACTGAATGTTGAAAACTTAATATTTTGTGTAAACCATGATACTTTTGTTTTCAGAATTTTATGATGAATAGAAACTTAAAATAACAGAATTTATTTCAAATAGAAATATTTTGTAACATTATAAATGTCTTTACTGTTGCTATTGATTTAATACATCCTTACAGAATAAAAGTTGAAAAAATCCTTAAAAAAATTTTTTTTTCTTACCGAGCCTAAACTTTTGAATGGTAGTGCAGATGGGAAAAAAACATCACCTAATCTGAACCTTGACTGACAGATAGCCGCGTGGAAATTATGGCATAAAGTGCAAGGATTTATAAATCCAATTGAGAATTATGTTCTGATGACCAGCTAAATGTCACAAAGCATACGTCATCTCAAACTAGATCCACAATGAGCTCCTTGTATTCCAATGACCTCCACAGTCATAAGATCTAAGTTTAAAGAATTTCAGTTAGAATTTAAGTTCTAAAGAACCACTCTTTGGTTTGAGTTGGAACGGTAGATTTGTGGCATGAATGACGTCATCATACTGAAAACAATGACTTAAAGGGTTAGTTCACTCAAAAATGAAAATGTTGTCATTAATTACTCACCCTCATGTCGTTCCAAACTGGTAAGACTTTTTAGTTCATCTTCGGAACACAAATGAAGGTCTTTTTGATGAAATCAGAGCCAGTTCTGTCTCTCCATTGACAGCTACGCAACTACCACTTTGAAGCTTAAAAAAGTTCATAAAGAGATTGTAAAACTAATCCATATGAAATGAGCGGTTTAGTAACTAATAGTAACCACATTTTCTGAAGAGACTCAATCGCTTTAAATGATGAACAGATTTAATTTAGGATTTTTTTTAAAAACATTTAAACATTGATTAGTGAACATTTACAGAAGCTCAACCGAACCTGCTTGATGGGCGAAAACAAACCTCATTGGTTCTTGCCGAAGCTCAAACGTGCTGCGTAACACAAGAATGAACCTCATTGGTTCTTGCCGAAGCTCAAACGTGCTGCGTAACACGAGAATGAACCTCATTGGTTCTTGCAGAAGAAACGTGCTGCGTAACACGAGAATGAACCTCATTGGTTATTGCAGAAGCTCAAACGTGCTGTGTAACACAAGAATGAACCCCATTGGTTCTTACGTAAACTCAAACGTGCTGCGTAACACGAGAATGAACCTCATTGGTTCTTGGAGAAGAAACGTGCTGCGTAACATGAGAATGCACCTCATTGGTTCTTGCTGAAGCTCAAATGTGCTGCGTAACATGAGAATGAACCTCATTGGTTTTTGCGTAAGCTCAAACGTGCTGTGTAACACAAGAATGAACCCTATTGGTTCTTGCGTAAGCTCAAACGTGCTGTGTAACACAAGAATGAACCTCATTGGTTCTTGCGTAAGCTCAAACATGCTGTGTAACACAAGAATGAACCCTATTGGTTCTTGCGGAAGCTCAAACGTGCTGTGTAACACGAGAATGAACCTCATTGGTTTTTGCGTAAGCTCAAACGTGCTGTGTAACACAAGAATGAACCCTATTGGTTCTTGCGGAAGCTCAAACGTGCTGCGTAACACGAGAATTAACCTCATTGGTTCTTGCGTAAGCTCAAACATGCTGTGTAACACAAGAATGAACCGCATTGGTTCTTGCTGAAGCTCAAATGTGCTGCGTAACACAAGAATGAACCTCATTGGTTCTTGCAGTAGTTCAAATGTGCTGCGTAACACGATAATGAACCTCATTGGTTCTTGCGTAAGCTCAAACATGCTGTGTAACACAAGAATAAACCTCATTGGTTCTCACGTAAACTAAAACGTGCT
Source organism: Leuciscus leuciscus (assembly GCF_965113295.1). Classification (NCBI taxonomy): domain Eukaryota; kingdom Metazoa; phylum Chordata; class Actinopteri; order Cypriniformes; family Leuciscidae; genus Leuciscus; species Leuciscus leuciscus. The sequence continues at coordinate 6,778,624 of NC_138742.1, forward strand.
GCGTAACACGAGAATGAACCCCATTGGTTCTTGCGTAAGCTCAAACGTGCTGCGTAACACAAGAATGAACTCCATTGGTTCTTGCATAAGCTCAAACGTGCTGCGTAACACAAGAATGAACCCCATTGGTTCTTGCGTAAGCTCAAACGTGCTGTGTAACACAAGAATGAACCTCATTGGTTCTTGCAGTAGTTCAAATGTGCTGCGTAACACGATAATGAACCTCATTGGTTCTTGCGTAAGCTCAAACGTGCTGTTTAACACAAGAATGAACCTCATTGGTTCTTGCAGAAGTTCAAATGTGCTGCGTAACACGATAATGAACCTCATTGGTTCTTGCGTAAGCTCAAACATGCTGTGTAACACAAGAATAAACCTCATTGGTTCTCACGTAAACTAAAACGTGCTGCGTAACACGAGAATGAACCCCATTGGTTCTTGCGTAAGCTCAAACGTGCTGCGTAACACAAGAATGAACTCCATTGGTTCTTGCATAAGCTCAAACGTGCTGCGTAACACAAGAATGAACCCCATTGGTTCTTGCGTAAGCTCAAACGTGCTGTGTAACACGAGAATGAACCCCATTGTTTCTTGCGTAAGCTCAAACGTGCTGCGTAACACGAGAATGAACCTCATTGGTTCTTGCGTAAGCTCAAACGTGCTGCGTAACACGAGAATGAACCCCATTGGTTCTTGCTGAAGCTTAAACGTGCTGCGTAACACAAGAATGAACTCCATTGGTTCTTGCGTAAGCTCAAACGTGCTGCGTAACACGAGAATGAACCTCATTGGTTCTTGCGTAAGCTCAAACGTGCTGCGTAACACGAGAATGAACCTCATTGGTTCTTGCGTAAGCTCAAACGTGCTGCGTAACACAAGAATGAACCTTATTGGTTCCTGCGTAAGCTCAAACGTGCTGCGTAACACAAGAATGAACCCCATTGGTTCCTGCGTAAGCTCAAACGTGCTGCGTAACACGAGAATGAACCTCATTGGTTCTTGTGTAAGCTCAAACGTGCTGCGTAACACAAGAATGAACCTCATTGGTTCTTGCGGAAGCTCAAACGTGCTGCGTAACATGAGAATGAACTTCATTGGTTCTTGCGGAAGCTCAAACGTGCTGCGTAACATGAGAATGAACTTCATTGGTTCTTGCGGAAGCTCAAACGTGCTGCGTAACACAAGAATGAACCTCATTGGTTCTTGTGTAAGCTCAAACGTGCTGCGTAACACGAGAATGAACCTCATTGGTTCTTGCTGAAGCTCAAACGTGCTGCGTAACACGAGAATGAACCTCATTGGTTCTTGCGGAAGCTCAAACGTGCTGCATAACACAAGAATGAATCTTATTGGTTCTTGCTGAAGCTCAAACGTGCTGCGTAACACGAGAATGAACCTCATTGGTTCTTGCGGAAGCTCAAACGTGCTGCATAACACAAGAATGAATCTCATTGGTTCTTGCTGAAGCTCAAACGTGTTGTGTAACACGAGAATGAACCTCATTGGTTCTTGCTGAAGCTCAAAAGTGCTACATAACACGAGAATTAATCTCATTGGTTCTTGCCGAAGCTCAAACGTGTTGTGTTACACGAGAATGAACACAATTGGTTCTTGCTAAAGCTCAAACGTGCTGTGTAACACGAGAATTAACCTCATTGGTTCTTCAAGTGACCATGTTTGAGCTTCTGTTTACCACAGCTGATGTGAGTTGATAAATGTTTAAATGTGAATAAAAGCCTAAATTCAATCTGTTCATCATATAAAAACTGAGTCTCTTCAGAAATGTTTTACTAAACCACTACATTTATATGGATTAGTTTTACGATCTCTAAGTTTTTGTACGTTTTTGAAGCGTCAATGTGGTAGTTGCGTAGACTGTCAATGGAGGATCAGAAAGCTCTCAGATTTCATCAAAAAGATCTTCATTTGTGTTCAGAAGATGAACGAAAGATGAACAGGTTTAAGGCCCATTTAAGTCTTCAAGGCCCGTTCAGTCTGATAATTATAGCGATAAATATATAGTTCTAAAAATCGCTCTAAACATAAAAGAATAGCATAGTCCACACCTCAACTATAACAGCACAGAGGAACGATATCATTGGAATCACTTTCCGAATGATTTTTTTCCAGTTGATGAATAATAAAAACAATGACAGCCAATCAGAATCCATCCTGCTTTAAAGGGTTCGAGCATTTAAAGCGGCAGACGACAAAACTCTGTGTGCAGAACGATATCGTCCACTGGTGTGGACGCTAATAAAGTTATCGTTAGTTAATTTTACAGTTATCGTTCTTGGTGTGAACGGGCCTTTACACTGCATGAATGATTTTTAAGAGCCACTTCTATCTGGCCGGCCCTGACCAATTGCATAGTTTTATTTTCATTTATTTTATCTTTATTACTAGTAAAGTCGTCAGGTTGCCCTGCCCTCGTCATAAGAGAAGAGAAGAGGGGAAGTTATTATTTTGATTAAAGATTATGAAGGCACATTCATTTATATAAAATAATGATGTGCACGGATAAATCATTTATAATAAATACTGCAATCTTCCATAAAAGGTTTGCTATTGGTGGATCTCATGTGATTGACAGGTTGCCCTGCCCTCGTCATCAGAGAAGAGAAGAGATGTCTCTACAAGAGGGAGGGGAAGTTATTTTGATTAAAGATTATGAACGCACATTCATTTAAATAAAAAAAATGATGTGCACGGATAAATCATTTATAATAAATACTGCAATCTTCCATAAAAATAAGAATAGTCAATTTCATGGTGACTTTAATGTCCAACATACTTGAGCTTCTCTAGTTGACAGGATCTGGATGCTTCAGTAGATCAGACAGCCGAGATTGAGGTGATTGTAGCTCAGATCCAGCTCTCTGAAGTGTGAAGGGTTTGATCTCAGAGCTGAACTTTCTTCTTCAGGTCGGCTACCATACGGATAACATACACACGTTGAAGTTGATATTATCTGTGACATCAGAGCTGATAACATACAAGTTTTATATCTTTTAATACCCGGAATGAGATGAAGAACATTTTTTGCTGCAGGGTTAACACTTAAAAAGATTGCATGCAATGTCTGCTTCTTTTAAGCAGTCGGTTTACTAAAGGAATTATGGGAATGAGGCAACAGTGCAACCATACCCAAAAAAGTGAGTAGTTTCTAGCTGGTCATGTGATCTTGACATTGCTCCATGTAAGATAATGCTTTTTTGGCCACTGATATGATTTATAACTTAGCTGCTAAAGCAGCCCGTTTTGAAATACTTGGATATACTTGGGAATGCATTAAAATGTAGCAATGTTTTTATTATTATCATTATTTGTGATTTCTTTTATCTCTGCATAATGAAATGTTTAACTGTGCATTTATTTTTGCAAGGACAGAAAATAAGTGGGTAATACTTTAGTTTTAAGGTATAACATTGTATGGGAGCTACAGTAAAGGAACTGAAACTGGTGACATTTTTGAAAATATTAAAATAAATGAACAGTTTTCAAATCATTTTTTACAGGCCTGATCCCCCCACCCCTCCCCCCTTTTCTAGAGGCAAACCTAGAAAAATAACAATAAAAGAAAAAATGAAGATGCACTGTTAAGAGATTTCGAAAAATGTACTCATTTAAATAAGAGGACAGATGATGCATGTTTGACCTTCAGAAACAAACTTGCACTTGTATATTTTGGCCTGTAGAGGGCAGTACGTACTTTCTATACATGCGACTTAGATCATGAATTATTAAACCTAAAATGTAATATCATCAATGATCTGACCTGGTTTTCTATTTGTATATATTTGAAGCCTTTAATGCATTCCATAAAAAAAAACACATGAATTATGCATGTAAAAAAAAAAAAAAAAAAAAACATGCTGGGAGATGGGGCATCCTTGTTAGCGTGCCCGCCTCCCATGCAGGTGTTGTGCCGAATTTCGACCCCCTGTCAAATTATTACCCCCTCGAGAGATAAAAGAGAGATAAAACAAAAAGACAAGTCGACAGAGCGGTTATCTCCCTTGCAACCCATGAACCAGTGTCAAAATGATTTCTACCTGATGATCTCGGATGAATTATATACATTTAAAGACATTAAAATCAAGTCAAGTCACCTTTATTTATATAGCGCTTTTTACAATACAGATTGTTTCAAAGCAGATTTACAGTGATAACAGGAAAATAATGCAACAAAGTCTGTTTCGGCTGTACAGCAGATCTAGAAGAACATAGTGTCGTAATCCAGCTTTAGTAAGTTCAGTGATGGTTCATTTTTGTTGTATAAAAGTTATTCATTTAGTTCCTTTATCTTTACAGCCACTCGGGAGAAAACAATGATGTCATCGTCCAGCTCATTTGTATAATAAAAAAAACAAAAACATTTGTATAATAAAAAGGAAGTGTACTGTAAGTCTTTTATTGGTATGATTAACCAAGCCCTACAATTTCATCAAATAACCCATATTATAAAGACACTTCATATTGAATGGCATTAGATGATTTGTTGACGAATGGTAACCCATACTCGGAATTTGTCCTCTGTATTAAACCCGTCCAAGTTAGTGCACACACATTAGTAGCAGTGAGTTATTGTAAAAGGTGTTTTAATGCATATTTTGCCGTTCTGACCAGCAGGGTCACCATCGTGTGGCGTTTCGAGCTCTTTAAAACAGTGAATCATTTTGTAAAGCAATTGGTTCAATTGATTCAATGTTTGATCATGGTTGGAGCAAAACTCTGCAGGAAAGTGGATCTCGAGGGCCAGAGTAGCCTAGCCCCGTCTTAACCACTTTTTTCGCCTGACCTCCAGTGGCGTATCCAGGACATTTTTACTGGGGTGGCCAAGATGGGACACAAAACTAGAGTGGGGTGGCCATATATACTATAAAGTAATGTTATGTAAACCTTTAAACTCTTATATGTAAGGTGGGAGGAGTTGGATCTAGATTAGAGGAAATAGAGGATTTTAATAATAGTAACAAAGTGCAAACTTTATTTTTAAATAATGGTACTATTTCATAAAATGTAAGATATAGTCACAGGCCTATTTAGGAAATGTGTTTACTATAGTCTGTTATTAATTGCCATAGTGGGGGATATTATTTACTCAATTAACTTGGCCATTAACTTGTCCGAAAATGCATTTGTGTTTATCTGCAAAAAGGTTCACATACACTAGATTGCAGCCTAGGCTACTGTTAATGTAGATATAATGTTAGTGGTTTGTTTTTAAAGTCTACATTAGAGACCTGCGCAGGACGGATTTCTCACTTAATAATTCCTAAAAAGCTGACATCTCAGTTCATCGCCATCTCACAAATCTCTGTTATTATCAATGAAACTGGCTGCATAATTAATCTTTCATATTATCTACACTTTGTTTGATATAATAGATGATTTGCCAGTATGCAGAATTCAGCACTGAACAAAAAGTCCATTTTGAGCGGTGAGGGGATTCTATCTTAAATGCATCTGATTGGCCATTGCGTTCAAGAAATCAACACATATGTCTGTGATTGGTTACATTGTTCAACGCTGCAAACATGTTATAAATAGAGACTCTGGCCTGTAAATAGTTTCTATTTTGTTTTAGTTGTTCTTGTTGCTTTTGTGCAACAGATGAATGACAATTTATTCGTTTTTATTTGTTCAATTTATAGATCATTCTATTTTGCGGGAGTCCCGACTCCCGCGAATCGACACACGAGTGCATTACCGCCCGCGCCCGCACTCGGCCATCAGATCTATATTCCCGTGCCGCACTCTGTTGCGTTGGGTCCCGACCATACCTCTCAATCGACTGATTCCAGCGTTTTTATCGTTGTTGTATTGTTGCAACTGTGTGACGTCCTCTTGTTTCACGGACCAGCAGCAGCAGGTGCACCGTGCAGCGCGCGTGCTCTTATCTCATGGGTCATCTGACCTGCATGGCCAAACGTCCGCTGAGCAGAAATCAGCTCTCACAGTCTCAGTACGACCGTTACTGTGTTAGTTAAAAATGTGAAACTGGCCCTAAATCAGTTGATCAGCTGTCATCACTGATTGACAACATTTCTCGTTTCTTGTGTTGACGAACTTGACCTACCTATCAGATCTGGGGTGGCCGCAGGGGTGGCCAATGAGCTTTCAGGGGTGGCACCGGCCACCCCAGGCCACCCCCTAGAATCGCCATTGCTGACCTCACATTGAATTAGTGCACTCTACATCACCCGAAGAACTTTCCACTCCCACGGCTGGATGCTAATTTGCCCTGTTAAGTAAGTGTGGCCCTTAATGTCTCAAATTGATATGATTAAGAATTACATCCATGATGTCTAATTAATATTACATTAACTTTAACATATGTAAGCCATATTTAAACTCATAGTCAAGTTCCCATTTTCAGAGATTTTCACGTACCATGTCAGAAAATACACCTAACTGTAAATCAGGTCTCTCTGTGGGGTCTGTATCTGAAAAATTATATTAAACTCTCTACCTCATCCTGATCAAGCCAGTTATGCATTTTTATGGTGTTTGTTCATCACCTGAGACTTCTGCTTTTTGTCAGAAGTTACAGGGTGAAAATCACTATTACTTGTCAACTGAACTAAATCAATGATCATGATTCTGGGCCTAAATTAGTTAGCACCAATTAAAGTACCATTCAAAAGTTTGGGATCAGCAAGATTTTTTTTTTTTACTTTTATAAAATACTTTTATTCAGCAAATTATTGATCAAACATGACAACTGATCAAATAAGACATTTATAATGTAGATTTCTATTTCAAATAAATGCTGTTATTTTGAACATTCTATTAATCAAAGAATCCTGAAAACAAAACAAAAAATTATCACCAAGTAATGATGGTGTAATGATACTGAAAATTCAGCTTTGCATCAATAAAGTACATTTTAAAATATATTTAAATACAAAACAGTTATTTTAAATTGTAATAATAGTTCACAATATTATTGTTTTTACTGTATTTGATCAAATAAATGTACCCTTGGTGAACGGAAGAGACTTCTTCAAAAACATTTTAAAAATCTTACCGACCCAAAACTTTTGAACGGTATAATCGGGCAGGTCTGAGTACTGAACTATCGTATCAAGTTTGTTGTCTCTGCATTTTGATGCCCAGAATCCATGTAATGAACACTGGTGCTTTAAGGAACAGAACTGCTTTAAGGAAGCTGATTTTTAAATGATTAAAATCTACACTATCGAGGCACTGCACATATCTGGAAGGGTTCAGGACCAGACGAGACGCTTATAGATCCTTTCAGACTCAGCGTTTGTCCCTCCAGAGGCAGGAAGGTAAAACGCTGCATCAGAGACGTGAAGAAGAGGAAGAGCTCCATACGAGCGAGCTGCTCACCTGGACACATCCTCTTACCTGGAAATCATGGTCTGGATCAGTAAATATGCTCATAAACTGAGTAAAGATGACGATAGAGCTGTATGGACATAACCTACCAATTGAAAAAGGGATGAAAGTGTCTTTTTTCAAAAACATGCCATTTTCATCCAGAAAGTGCGAAGGGTTGAATTCATTCGGAGTGCTGTACTCATTCTTGTCCTGTAGGATTGTCTTTAGCAACGGCAGCACCATCACACCCTGTCATGACAAAACATATAGACTTGAGTGAATGATAGATTCATTACAGAGGACCTATTATGCCTTTTTACAAAGTCTTGATTTTGTTTTTGGGCTCAACTAAATAGGTTTTCATGCTTGCATGTTCAAACAGGTTATTTTCCTCAAATTTGATGTTTTTGCAGCTCCTCTCTTCCCAGTCTGTCAGTAACGCTCTGTTTAGTTCCTGTCTCTATGAAGCCCCTCCATCTCAAAAGCTCAAAGTGTTCTGATTGGTCAGCTGGACCAGTGTGTTGTGATTGGTCAAGCACTTCGAGAGTGTTTGGGAAATGTCCCGCCCCTTACCCTAAACACGAGTTTCAATATACTACTAACTAACTCAACCAGGCCCCGCCCCTATATTTTGCGTATGCCTTGGGTGGGAATTATTTAAATGAGGAATATTGTGATGTGTTTGTTCTCGGAAGAAAACTCAAGGCTACAATGGAGGCGTTTCAGGGAGTTCAGAAACAGTGTTACTGATATTGAAAATAACTCCCTTTGGAAGAACTTTGTGCTTTTGAACTTGCATAACAGGAAAAGTTGAACATGCATAATAGGAATTTTCTCAAGCTGCACATAACTGACCTTGTTTAATCACACAAATGCTGTATGGTACATAACATAAAAATGCACTGACCTTCGGGATGAGTCGTCCTCCCACTGTTGTGTCCTTGTTGGCCACTCTGGGAGGCGTAAAGGTGATAATGTTCGCGAACCTCTGAATTTCATGGATCACAGCGTAGGTGTACGGCAGATTTGTTCGGTCATCCATTTGTAGTTGACGTGTCTGTCCAATCACTTGATCGATCTCAGACTGGACTTTCTCTGAGAGAAAACAGTCAACTAAGAACATGCTGAAAGTACCTTTTGAGGACAAGCAACAGGAAGTCACTTTTGTTGATTGACTGACATCCCACCTTGCACATCTGGATGCTTGACCATGAAGAGTAAAGCCCATCTGAGGGTAGTAGAGGTGGTCTCTGTTCCGGCTCCAAACAGATCCACTACACAGTACATCAGGTTCTTCTCTGTGAACTCTGCCTCACTGTCCTTACACTGGGAATGATGGAACACAAAAAACCTTCCCATATGGCATAAAGTATATATTTTCAGAAACTACAATACGTAGGTAGGTAAGGTGAGAGAGAGAGAGAGAGAGAGAGAGAGAGAGAGAGAGAGAGAGAGAGAGAGAAACCTATTTATATTTAATAACTTAGTAGCAGAAGGAATGAAGGAATTTTTAAATCTACACCTTGGTATTCTTAATCTCCTTACCAATGGCAACATTTCAAACTCACAGTTCAGGGTGTGTGTTGTATCATGTAGAATCTTATATGCCTCCCTCAGCATAGATTTTCCGTGCAAAGTCTGGAGATAAAAAGGTTCTATTCTGCCCATGATCTTCATTGCAGTTTGAATAAGACATCCAAACATATATATAATACATATTTTTAAAATTTATATATTTAATAATATATATAGTATATATAGTATATATATATATATATATATATATATATATATATGTGTGTGTGTGTGTGTGTGTGTGTGTGTAAATCAACAGTATATATATATATATATATATATATATATATATACTGTTGGCGTATACGACAGCGTGTTCCAGGCCCTGCCAATATCCAGCAACTTCGCACAGCCATTGAAGAGGAGTGGACCAACATTCCACAGGCCACAATCAACAACCTGATCAACTCTATGTGAAGGAGATGTGTTGCACTGCGTGAGGCAAATGGTGGTCACACCAGATACTGACTGGTTTTCGGAAGTTGAGACTAATCGCTAAAATTAAGCCCTTTGTAACACGGAAGGACCTGGAAAAGGTAATTCATGCTTTTATTTTTTCAAGATTGGACTATGGTGTTCAACACAAAAGTCTAAATAGATTACAGTTGGTCCAAAATGCGGCCGCAAGACTCCTGACAGGCACTCGGAAAAATGAGCATATTACCCCTGTATTAAGAGAACTACATTGGCTGCCGGTTTCCTACAGGATTAATTTTAAGATACTTTTATTTGTTTTTAAAGCACTAAATAGCAATGCTCCAACCTATATAGCTGATCTGATCCAGGTGAAGAAACCAAATAGAGTATTGCGCTCCGAGTCATTAAATCTCTTGGTAGTCCCGCGGATGTACCGGAAAATGAGAGGAGACCGCTCCTTTGCGGCCGCTGCTCCCAGGCTATGGAATAGCTTACCTCTTTATATCCGGCAATGTTCATCTCTTAGAGAGTTTAAACTACATTTAAAAGCATATTTTTTCATATTGGCATTTGATCATTCATGAGTGCTGTGTTAGTAGTGTAACGGGTTACTATTAATGCTGCATTGAATTTGAGGTTTTATTCTGTGATTGTTTGAGGCAATGTTATAGAATTTGAATGTGATTTTATGATTCTTTTATTTTTTCCTATGTACAGCACTGTGGTCAACTTTTGTTGTATTAATATGTGCTTTATAAATAAATTGAACATTGAACGAGAACGGGTCAGCGGTTGCGACCACCTTGCTTTTTTCTCATCAGTGTGAAAGAGCCCCCATCACAAAATGCCGTTTTGGAGAATTTTATGTCTCTGCATTCAAAGAGATAGGAGCTGCACTTGTATGCCCAAGAGGCGTTTCAAATATGGCCGCCGAGTGAAATGACTTGTCTTAAAGGGACTTTGGCTCTACGTGTGCACAATTCAATTGGAAGGTTCATATTCGAAATAAATTGGTGGCATTTAAGCTCCAGCACTTATTCCACTAAGAAAATTTGGAACTGGCAACAAGTGGTTAAGGTTTGACTAGTTAGCACGATCCAATAAGCTGTAAGATACTGTAACTACACGATATCTGTAGGGCAGACATGAAAATTCATAAAGGAGGTGATAATGCATGTTCCAATTCCTAATAAAGCCCTCTTAAAGGAATATAAATACACCAGAGCATCTTAGGACGACACTACCTTCTCAATTTCATCCAGATAACAGTCAATGTAGTCTCTGGGGTTGGCCGGGTCTCTCTCCTCCTTGTGTTTTCTGAATTCCTCCTGCAGGAAGGGCTGAAGTTTAGACATGCTGGTGAATGCCGTCTGGTGTTGTCCTGGCAGCAACGACATGAGGGTGGGAAACTGATTATATAACTGTAAAGAGACAAATAAAGGACCACATTTTTGTTGAAGTTGTTAACACTTGTCAATAAAGCCAATTTCTTTTTTCTTTTTAGATTGTTAGCCTTGTTTATGGCATTGTGATAGCAGGGTGAACTCGTACCCGACCCCAGTTTGAGATGGGAAGCTGTAACATGTCATCCACATACTTCTGCATCAGATGAAACTGATGATCATCATACTCAAACCTGTGACCAAACACCAACCCGCTGATTATATTAGCCACGGCACTGGTCACAAGATGCTGAGGGTCAAAGGGCAAACCTAGAAACACAACAACCAAATTAAAGAGCAACGTTATTAGATTTAAGAACAGAAAACCTGAAAAACAAACAAACATCTCCTAAAAAATATATTTTCCTTTCTCAAATATATAGTGGCATCCAAACTTCTGAGAACACTAATGTTTCCATCCACATGCTGAATGCCACACATTTGCTCACAAATTTACACTAGACCTGTACAATAGTATTTTTTTCCTTAATTTATATCTAATTTATTATTATTCAAATATTATTTATGTATTATTTATGATAATTACATATTTATGATTACTACATTTTTATTAGTCTCAGAATTTTGGATCTCACATTTAAATAAAAAGAGAAAATTATGGAAAGATGTGGTTTCCCAGATGTTTGACCTTCAAAAAGACACTTGTACTTGCAGATAGTGGCCTCAAGAGGATAGTATGTACACACAGCCCTTAACTATATGATTATGACATTGAACAAGATTTAATTCCCTGGTAATATTACATTTTCAGAAAAAAAAAAAAAAAAAAGGTGCATTTATTCTGTTTACATATATTCTTGAGTTTTTTTACATGAATGACAGCAAATCTTGCTAGTGAATAGAATAAAATGGTGTCTGGCAATAAAATGATGCTCACTGACCTTGTTCAGTCTGTACAGAGTCACAGAGACAGCGACACTCCTGCAGGATGAAGTTTTCTAGAGTTTTCTTCCCCACTCCAAAGTATTTTAGTGTTGCCAGAGAAATAAACGCTGACAAAAAAATGTCAGCCTTAAAAAATAAAAATCCTTAAAAAATTTTTTAAAGAGTCCATATTTTAGCAAGCCTGGTTCAGCTGCTCACCCTAGGTTAAGCTGATTGGGAAGCTTTTCATGCACAATTTGAACTGTCTGAAACTAGTCAGAGGACTGCAAAGCTCTTGAATTGGATATGTGTCTAACAGAGGACGCTCTGAGGCAGCTAGGAGGGTTTATGTGAGTCCTGGCAAATGATATTGAAAATTTGACACGGCAAGCATATGCCCACATGCCACTGTCAGTTCATGGGATGCGAGAGACCAATTCATCCAGGCCCTTACCCCCTGTGGAGCTCCATAGGCACCCACCTAAGCATTGATGCCAGTCTGCCACATGTACATGTTTTCCCCACTCCCTTACCCCACACCTCAGCTGACATCTTCCCCGGGGTGGCCAGCCACACAGTTCCCTTCAGAGCCAGTCTCGAGCCTCTCCAGGAGGTTTGGGCAGGAGAACGCTGTTCTATTTCTGCCTCTCGAGGAGGGGGAGGGGTTGGTTGCTTTGAAGGAGTTGTGCCTGAAGAATTGTGAGGGCTTGGATGAGAGTCAATGGGGGCAATTTTGGGATTTGTTGGTTAATTTCCAACAATGTTTCGCATTGTGACTGGGGATGACATGCCCATTAGGCTGCGGCCCCAAAGGCTCCATTTTGCCCGTCAGGACGCTGCTGATAATGCCTTGTACATGCAGCGAGCAGGGATTATTGAGCCGTCTGAGAGCGAGTGGGCCGAACCGGTGGTCATGGTGCCTTGGGGGGGATTTGCAAATGGAGATTTGCATTGACAGTAGGTGTGTTAATGAGGTCACCAGGAAGGTAACTGGGTCGTCATGGTTAACTTCCCTGGACCTGCGCACTGGCTATTGGCAGGTACCACTTGCTACCAATGCCAGGCCAAAAACTGCTTTTTGTACAAGTAGGGGGCAATAGCAGTTCAGGGGGCTCTGCAATGCACCGCCTACTTTTGCCAGGTTAATGGACAGGGTGTTATTGGGAATTCCGCGGTCAGAGTGGCTGGTGTGGGGATTGGCACGATGGAAGAGAAGGTGCAGGCGGTGAGCAACTGGCCCACTCCAGATACCAGTGGTGCCTCTGTGGTTTGTAAACATGGCGATACACCGGCGTGTTTGACGGTGGGGATAATAGGAGTAGAGGACTAGAGGCGGCTGCAAGATAAAGATGTGGACCTACAGCCAGTAATCCATTGGGTCCAAACTCAGCAGCGACCTCTGTGTGAGGAAGTGGCCCTTCAGTTATTGTCAGTTGATCACAAGCCGGATTGCAGCTCACGCTCTTCCACTTATTGACTGGGAATGAGACGGACACTTCGTTTCCACATGGTCTCCTGCCTTCATCCTGGATGAGCGTCTGGACTCCATGATCATGGCATGACGTCAGGTCTCTGCAGGGGTTGTGCTGACAAACTGGCTTGAAGCAGCCGTACACCTGCTGTCCACACACTCCACTGCACTTCCAGTCATCCTGGAGGACCACAGCCTTACGACCACAGCTCGTCTCACAGCTGCAAGAGTTCCTGCCAACAGCAGCGCAGCTCTTCACTTCACTGCAGTCGGCCTGGAGTTTAACGGCTGGGAAACGGCCCACCTGGCAACAGTTGCTGATGTCTGACTGATCACAGGACATAGTGTGAGCTGAAACCATTGAGAGGAGAGATTGATCAATAGCAAGAAAACACAATCTGAAGGCAATGGTTATCATTTAAAAATGAAATAGAAGTAAAGAGTTGAGTTCAATACTTACATGTGTTCAGTCTTGAGTTATTGCTCTCGGAGTAAGTCTCTTCTCTCGCTCTGATGTTTTTCTCCTGATCAGCCCGGTATATATTCAGCTCTTCATCTCCACCCCGTCCACAGCTCAGAGCCGAAGAGTGTGAAGAATTTCTCCGTCTCATGCATTGGGAGGGAGAGTTTAGTGTTTATGATGAGTCTCACTTAATTAATTTTAAGTACAGCATTAGTGCAATCTTTACAGCGTTACATATTTAATAAACAGCACGTGTGGAATCTCCATGTTACGCAATAGTAAAAAAAAGTTTGGCAGGAGCATTTATTCTCAAATTATGTTTTCATACTACATGCACTATGTAGAAAAAAACCCTCTTATTTATGAATACGAGGATAGAATGTAGTCATTCTGTTATGTTGGATTCACACAATTCATAAGGCCCCCATTTACACCTTGAATTAAGATGTGTTTTGGTCGATTGTGTTCAAACAGCCACAAAATACCGATTACTCTCCACATTTTTATCTAATGCGTGAACATTATGAGAAGTGCGCTAGCCAAACAGGATTTAAACTTTGTTGACTGAAGATTCAAGTTTGGTTTGAAGATGAGAAATGTACCAAGCACAATGTTCTCTCACCTTTCCTGATTTCGAACACTCATTGCTGTTCTCCGTATGTTTTCCTGTCGTCTCCGGTCGTGTTCATATGTAAATAGCTTGAGATTATTTTGTCCATCAGATCGAAAGATCTGGAAAAGCCCAAACATTTGCCCGCCCATAGACCCTCCTCTTGAAGAAATCAGGACAGAAGTGTTTGAAAGTGGACAAAAGAGACGGATTAAAACACCAGGTGTAAACGGGTTTGTGTCTCCCTCGTCTACTTGTGATCCGATCGACTAAAACACATCTTAATACCAGCTGTAAACAGGGCCTTAGAGACATCAAATCAAGATATTAGTTGGTGAATTAGTCTGATTAATTTTGTAAGGTCAACTGAGGTATATTTTTACTTTTTTTTAAACCTTTTCCATTATCACTGAAATGACTAGTGAAACAATCTTTTTCTCATATGTTGCACTGTAAAAATGCACTAATACTGTATTTAAGTTTAAATAATTATATTTAATTCTAAACACTTAACCCGCCCTTTCATGAAACATTGAATTCTTCAGCTCTGAGCTGTGGCTGGGGTGGAGATGAAGATGTGGATATATATACCGGGTCGCTTGTGAGAGAAAAACAACAGTGAGTTGCTTCCAGTGACACTGAAAACACAGACACAGGTCATTATTCAAATACAATCAGGAAAAAAGACTCAACACATGTAAGTATTAAACTTAAGATAATCATGCCGTTCAAAAAGCTGATTGTGTGTTTTCTTGCTATTCATCAATCTCTCCTCTCAATGGTTTCAGCTCACACTATGTCCTGTGATCAGTCAGACATCAACAACTGTTGCCAGGTGGGCCGTTTCCCAGCCGTTAAACTCCAGGCCGACTGCAGTGAAGTGAAGAGCTGCGCTGCTGTTGGCAGGAACTCTTGCAGCTGTGAGACGAGCTGTGGTCGTAAGGCTGTGGTCCTCCAGGATGACTGGAAGTGCAGTGGAGTGTGTGGACAGCAGGTGTACGGCTGCTTCAAGCCAGTTTGTCAGCACAACCCCTGCAGAGACCTGACGTCATGCCATGATCATGGAGTCCAGACGCTCATCCAGGATGAAGGCAGGAGACCATGTGGAAACGAAGTGTCCGTCTCATTCCCAGTCAATAAGTGGAAGAGCGTGAGCTGCAATCCGGCTTGTGATCAACTGACAATAACTGACAGAAAGCTGTGATTATGTTGGACTGTGATGTTTCAGTCCTCGGGTTATTCTGTTTGGAAGAATAAAGGAAATGTTTTTGTTAAATTGATGTTTAATGAAACTGGAAAAATGAGGCTAAAAATACAAAGAAATGACAAATAAAAACTTAAAAAAGAATATGCACGTGTGGATGGATTATTCGTATAGTTCTAAACATGCACTTGTGTTACTCAACTCAAATATAGAGATCAGAACCAAATGTGGTATATTTTCACATTTGAATACAACACATTTTCACTGCTTACTGACTAAAACAATAAAAAAATAAAAAAATAAAAAAAAGAATCTGCATGTACAAGAGGCTGTTTTTGTCTTGGGACCGAGATGGGTGAAAGAGAATGAAATCCATCTGGGATATTAACTTGGGGCCATTATGGAACCCGCGGACAATCCCATATAGAGCCCATTTGAAGTCTATAACCAATGTGTTTTTTTCAGGCCATTTCAAAATGCTTGCTGGGTTAAAGCTGGGACCGAGATGGGTCTTGTGCATGTTGTCCACTTGAGTCCCACCTAGTGGCAGGTGCAATCCTGTATGAAGTCCATCTGGGCAATTAACTTGGGGCCATTATGGAACCCATGGACAATTCTATATGGGGCCCATTTTTCATTTCATACCCATATGGGCCCCACATAATGTTGGCTGGGATTAATTGTTAGTTGAATATTTTATAACACCCCCTTAACAACCACAATATTAGAGAAACATGAAAAGGCCTACTACCCTGAATACACTGTAAACAGACCCTGCAATCATATTCAATATGAAAAAGTATCAAAACATTGTTCCTTTCATAGCATCGTTCTCCACAGAGGAAAATCCGTTATTCGACACTCGATTTAGCAAACACTGACAGGCATGTGATTGGCTAAAGACAAAAAAAGAAGGAAAACTTGACAAACTTGTTGCATTTAAGCACGTAGTCTAAACTTTAGTGTGTCTTTTGTTGCAATTAATTATTTCAGTGAGATACATATAGAACATAATTTGCCTATATTTTCCAGAGGATTGAATCATTCAGTTGAGCAGTTTGCATTGATGATCCTTATTGATGATGTCATGTGACAGACTGGATGGTAGAATGAAGCATCTTGTGTGATTTTAAGCATGACTAGTCCATGAACTGCAGGCTTGAGTCAGAAAAAGACTGATAGATGACTTATTCATAGCTGCATAATTATATAAAAACATAATATTACAATAATTACATATTATGTGCTGCACTGTGGCTTTTAGATGAGACTCAGATATATAAGATTATGTAAAAGGTTTATTAGAACAAATTATCATTATTTTGGTTTGTTTAAAGTATATATTTCTAATTTATGTTATAAAATAAAAGAAGACTATGGTACGGCAAGGACGTACTGTAACACTCAAATGCTTAAAAATTCTCATTCATTTATAATGAAATTGAATGTTAGTCTAAATAACAACGAATGGCATTGTGTTATTCTCTCATTACTTCTCATTCAACCCCATCATTACTTAATTAACACAATTTGCTTATGTAATAATGTGAAGATTGCACTGGTGCTGTATTTAAGTTAAATAAGTGAGACTCATCCTAAACACTAAACTGTCCCTCTCACTATTCAGCTCTGAGCTGTGGATGAGGTGGAGATGAAGAGCTGAATATATACCGGGCTGCAGAGGACCGAAACATCAGAGCGAGAGAAGACAGACAAGAGTCTTTCAACACAATCAAGAAAAACGACTGAAAACGTGAGTTTTTAACTCAGATTCTGGTGCTTTCAGAAAACGGGCATGCAGATTTCAGAGAATGACCTTGTAGATGTTGGGGAGAAGCATTTCTCATCCATTTATTTGAATTTCTAAAAAAACTACTAAAAACATTTGCTGTCGCTGTTAGACATTTTGAACTGTGTCTGACAGACAATTGAATTTTTCTGAAACTTTATGACTATAAGTGCATGAATATTTAATAAGGTAAACTCTAGGAAACATGCTTCATCCAATGACAAGGGTTATCTGTTTTTGAATAGCTACTAAAAGACAGTTTTGTCTTGCCATTTATTCTCTCCCAATCTCTTTCTCTCACACTCTTTTTATTTGTTTATTGCAGCTCACACTATGTCTTGTGAAAAGTCAATCATCAAGTGTTACCCGGTCGGACGCTTTGCAGTCACTACGCTGGACGATTGCAAGAAAGCGCCATGCTCTGTGCCGGTTTGCAAAAACCCTTGCAGTTGTCCTTACAATCTCGTCCTATCATGCTGTGAATGTGGTTGTAAGAGCAACAGCAAGAAAGTGGCATGCTGTGTTAAACCTTGCACTAAATTCTGCAACTGTGTCCCATCATGCTGTGATTATGGTTTTAAGGACGACTGCAAGAAAGTGGCATGCAACAATCCTTGCAGTAACCCCTGCAACTACATCCCACCATGCTTTGACTATGATTATAAGCAAGTTGCCTTCAAGAATATTAAAGATGACTGCAACACTGAAAAAATATTTTCATTCATCCAATAAAAATTTTTTAGGGTAATGGTTCACATCTATATTTTATAACTTGAGCCAATGAAAAATAAATAACTTGCCCTTACCAATATTTTCTATGTCTATGAAAACTATTTTATAAAACTTGGCACAAAGCATATTTTTCTTGTTGAAAAAAATCAATTAATTTAAATTCTATTTTTGATCTAAACAAAAATATATAGATTTAATCAAAACAAAAATTCTCATTTAATAAATATGTATTAGAAATTATTTGTTTTCTCCAATTAAATAGATATTGATTTAATAATACAATTATTTCTAATTTTTAAAAATACAAGTTAATAGAAATTATTTATTTTAAACAAACAAAAAGATATGGATTCAATAAAACATATTTCCCATTAAGGAACATTAATTAATCTTGTCCAAAATCAAATAAAAAAGACACATAATTTTCATTAAATCGATATTTATTAAATTATTATATACATTACTTCCACACATCCACAATTTCGTGTCAGATTTTCAACTTTTTCAACATTTGCGACAGACCCTCAAGTATGATTCCAATGTTTGTGGGTATACAGCTTGAGCATCTCTGGTGACAAAGATTTCCATGGTTTCTTCTGAAAAGTGTTTTCAGCCTCTTCCTTCTCCAACACCTGGAAAAGAATTTAGGAAGGAGAAAATAAAAAGAAAAAAAGAATAAGGAATCAATACAGCTTGGGTTTCCCCCCAAATTAGTTTACATAATACTAATACTTCTAACTAATTATAAAATTTACTCCAATTTGTTGTTGACATATAAATATAAGTTGCACAAACTTTCCAGCACATGGGACTCTGACTTTAGCTGAAAGTAATTGTTTCTATATTTAAAATTAGCCTTCAGACTGTTATCAGAGTCAGACATATATCTGAACATAGTCTGATGGCTAATTTTGAAGTGGACAGCCATATCTAGCATTCTCACATCTCTAAAGTAATCTTTCCTTACCAGGAAATCTTTGATGAGGTCCTCCACTGTTTCTCCCATAAGGATGAGATATTTCAGTGCTCTTTGTATCGGTGTCAGAGTATCCTGCATCAAGATAGTACAAATTTGGCATGAGGGTACATTATGGTCAACAAACTTTAGCACAATATACGTTATCAGTTGATATAATAATTATTATAATATATGATTCAATAGTGTGTCAATCCTATTACTAACGCCACGAAAAAATGTCTGCCCCCCCCCAGTGTCCTCTGGTGGCTGGTAGCTGCTACTACACTTTTTTGAAAACCAACCGACATCAACCGATTGGCGCCAATGCAGCAATACTTCTATGCATACAATCCATAATTAAATGACCATTGTGAGTGTCGACAGTCATACGTGTTAGATAACGTTACCATTAATCACAAGTGAACGTCAGTCCTTTTACATGTAAGTTAACTTCAGCTCCTTAATTGTTGATCAGGTTTCTATGGTTTTAACCAGAGAACGTCGTTCTTATGACGCTGCATCGAGATAACGTTATGTTCAATGATTAAACGTTCACGTTAATTACCATAGTAAAATCAAAATAAGCCAGGGGTAAACGTATATGTTCCCTTTTGTAATCGGTCAGGAATTGATTAACGTCGACACATTAACGTTAACTTGCCAAGTGTAAACTAAGCTAGCTAACAAATTTTTAAACTAACGTAAGTTACATAACGATATCTAACAGATAAATTCGGCAGAGCAACATGTCTTGTACAGGCTTCTAAATATACAGCAGCACATTTAAATGGTTGTTTGTTTCACTTACTTCAGTTTATCCGCGATGAAATCTGATTCTCTCTGGAGCAGCAAAGTGATCCACGGCACGTAGAAGAGCGGTTACAGCGGTCTGCTGACGTGGTCGTTGTCGTCGAGAAGATTTGTGTTTAATGCCCATGCGCAATCCTGTGTGTAACCTTGAAATTGTACATTCGTCGAAACAAATATTTCTTATTTGAGCTCTTAATGAAAAATATTTATATTTAACTATGTTTTGAACGAAAAAAATATTATTTGAAAAATAAAACAAATAATGGTAAACTGAATTGAAAGACAAATTATTAATTGGATGAAGTACTGCTTGAAAACCTTTTTACAGTGAATGACGTGCCACCATGTGGAAGAAAGGTGATCGGGCGTTTTCAAGTTATCCATTCAGGAGATTCAAAAGAGGCTTTCTGCAAGCCGGTTTGTGAGCGCAACACTCTGATGTCATGCCATGATCAAGACGTCAAGAATGTTAGCAGTGACTGCAAAGGCATTCAGTCATGTGGAAACAAGATGATTGGGCGCTTTTCAGTCATCAAACTGGATTCAGAAGGGCCGTGCTGCAAGCCGACTCATGCCAGTGCAATCGACAACATGATGTGATTACTGTGTGTTGGATTGTGATGACTGCTGTCCTTAGTTTACAGTCAAAAATGTTGTAGAAAGTTGTTTTGCTTGATTATTTTCTCTAACACTGCTAAAAGAACAAAGAAATAAATGGAAAATAAAGATGTTAAAATAAAAACATGTTAATGCTTTATTTCTCTAAATTTTTATCATTTCTGCACCACAGCCCCAAAAAATAAAAAATTGTTGCTGTTTGGATTTAAATAGGCAAATGCTTAAAGTCCCCCAGTAGTCAATCACTTTATCCTTTAAAGGTGCTCTAAGTGATGTCACGCGTTTTTTAGGCCAAAACATTTTTTGTCACATCCAGCAAACATCTCCTCACTATCCACTAGCTGCCTGTCCCCTGAACACACTGTAAAAAAAACGCGGTCTCTGTAGACACCACAGGCTCCACAAACGGCAACAAAAACAAACTGGGCTCACCCGCACCACGAAACACAACAAACAGTGCTCCAGCCAATCACCGACAAGAAGTATTTGAGGGGTGTGGTTTGGGGGTTAGTGCGCGTGCACATGAAGGGGGTGTGTGGAGGAGAGAGAAGCATGAAGAGGGAAGTTTGAATTATGGCCGACACACGAATAAAGAGACGACGTTCCGATGAACAAATTGCAAAGAAGAGAAATAACAAGGATAAGGGACAAGGATAAGGAACGCGTGAACTGTGAAAGAATGGTTGTGAGGATCATGAAGAATCATTTTCACACATGAACTGACGTCTCTGAGTCCAGAGCTTAAATTCATTGAAAGTCTTTGGGATGTGCTGGAGGAGACTTTACAGAGTGCTGGACTCTTGCATTTACAAAACAAGATCTTGACCAGAAATTGATGCACAGCTTGATGGAAATAAATGTTGTGATGTTATTTCCATTAAGAGGTGCATACATTTTTGGTCAAGAGCTTGTTTAAAGTGAATTTTCCACGTATTTGGCCATATATTACATTATATACAAAAAAATAAATAAATGTTTTTCTGTACATGCTAACAGTGGCATAGCAAATTTGAGATGTTTGTAATTATATTATTGATATACTGTAGGCAAACACCTTCTTCGCCCATGGAGAAGAGCAGACCTATACCTTCAAGAGTGGACCAAATCAAACCGTGATTGACTATATAACTGTGAGAAGAGAAAACCTGAGCACTATCAAAAACTGCAAAGTGATCCCCGGGGAGCCAATAGCACCACAACACCTACTGTTAGTCATGGACATGTGTGTACAGCAGAGGAAAAGGAAAAGAAGGAAAAGAAGGAAAAGAAGGAAAAGAACAAAAAAACGAACTGGTGGAAACTAACGACAGAGAAGGGCGGCAAACTGGCAGCGAAGTTATCAGAGATGTTAGAGGAGAAGATGAATGATGGCGATTTGAGATGAGAAGACACGTATCCCAAGGTAATGGAAATGGCAAAGGAGGTACTTGGAGAGAGCCGAGGAGGGCAGTATCTGGAGAAAAAGTCATGGTGGTGGAACGAAGAGGTACAAGTAGCGGTGAAGAACAAAAAGGAAGCATTCAAGCTGTGGAAAAGAACTATATGGGTATAACAACCTGAACAAGATATCAAAATTAGAAGTATCTAAGGCAAAAGACAAAGCATATGAACAACTTTATAGAGATATCGAAGAGAACGGGCCAAAGAGACTAGACAGAGGAGGGCAAAGGATATCGATCGGCTAAACTTCGTTAAGGACAACGAGGGAAAGATCATGTGCGAAGATGTCAAGATCAAGGAGAGGTGGAGAGAGTACTTCAACACCCTACTAAATACAAAGAACAACAGAAATGAACTGCCACAGACAGATCCTGTCCAAGGACCGATTGAGAACATCACAGACGCAGAGGTTAGCTTACAACTAGAAAAGATGGCAGCTAACAAGGCACGAGGTCCAGATGAACTACCGATAGAGCTAGTAAAAATGATGAAAGGAACAGGGATTAAATGGATGACATCTTGTCTGAGGGAATTTGGAAAGGCATCTGAAGGAAAAGTAAGATCACACCCATATACAAGGAGAAAGGAGACCCCCTCAGCTGTGGAAACTACAGAGGAATTAAGCTCCTCAGCCACTCTCTCAAGCTATGGGAGAGAGTGATAGAAGCGAGAATAAGACGTATGGTCCAGATCAGCGACAACCAATACGGATTTCAGAAAGGAAAATCGACCACCGAGCCCATGTTCTGCCTGAGGATGTTACAGGAGAAACATAGAGAATTTAACAAGGAGCTACACATGGTGTTCATAGACCTGGAAAAAGCATACGACACTATACCAAGAGACCTGATTTGGCACTGCCTCAGGTTAAGACAGGTCCCAGAGATATACACTGATATCATCAAAGATATGTACATGGACTGCACGACTCAGGTTATTACCAATGTTGGAGAGACAGAGGAGATGGAGATTGAAGTTGGAGTACACCAAGGTTCAGTACTCATCCCACTACTATTCATGATACTCATGGATGTGATCACGGAAGATATACGAGAGAAGACACCGTGGGCAATGCTGTTTGCGGATGACGTTGTTATAAGTGATGAGGATAGAGAGGAATTAGAGAGGAGATTGGAAAAACTAGAAGGAGCTGGACTAAAGCTAAGCAGAAGCAAGACTGAACACCTGCCACCTACTGGAAGAGAAGAGAGTATAAGATTGAGAGAGTATGACAGCACAGAGCACGCAAATCTCCCCCAAAAAACAGCCTTCAAATATCTGGGAACCACCATCCACCAAGATGGAGGCTGCGGGAAAGAGGTAGAGTTGTGAATAAGTAAAGCATGGAATAGAGGGAGGGAGCTGACAGGAGTTCTGTGCAATAAGAAAATACCAACAAAGTTAAAAACACTCATCTATAGGACAGCTATAAGACCGATCCTATTGTACGGAAGTGAGACATGGCCCATAACAGAAAACCTGGCAGACAAGATAGGATCCTGTGAGATGAGGATGCTGAGGTACTGTCTTTAAATAAGCCTAGAGGAACACCAAACTAATGAAGAGATAAGGAAGCAAGCACAAGTAATGCCGATACAAGATTTGATGAGGAAAAGAAGGCTACAGTGGTTTGGACAAGTGTGCCGGAGAGATGAAGAGGCGGACATAAGGAGAGCCGTAGAGATGCAAGTAGGAGGAAAGAGAAAGAGGGGAAGGCCGAAGCACCGCTGGAAAGACACCATCAAGACAGACATGGAGTGGTGTGGAAGAAAACTCAAGACTACAATGGAGGCGTTTCAGGGAGTTCAGAAACACTGACACTGATATAGAGAATAACTCCTGCTCGAGGGACTTTATAACTTTGCAGAGCTTTTTCATGCTCAAACAACATTACACACTGAAGAAAGATGAACGTAAAAAAACATGAAAGGAAATACTCTTTAAGTAGCATTACAGAAATAAACCATACACACATTTTCTTCGTAAAATGTTTATTTTTCATTTGATATTTCTTTATAATTCTAAACTTTTGCAATACATTTCTGCTTCATTATTCTTGACAGAAGAACCCGAGGACTGAAACATCACAGTCCAACATAATCACAGCTTTCTGTCAGTTATTGTCAGTTGATCACAAGCTGGATTGCAGCTCACGCTCTTCCACTTATTGACTGGGAATGAGACGGACACTTCATTTCCACATGGTCTCCTGCCTTCATCCTGGATGAGGGTCTGGACTCCATGATCATGGCATGACGTCAGGTCTCTGCAGGGGTTGTGCTGACAAACTGGCTTGAAGCAGCCGTACACCTGCTGTCCACACACTCCACTGCACTTCCAGTCATCCTGGAGGACCACAGCCTTACGACCACAGCTCGTCTCACAGCTGCAAGAGTTCCTGCCAACAGCAGCGCAGCTCTTCACTTCACTGCAGTCGGCCTGGAGTTTAACGGCTGGGAAACGGCCCACCTGGCAACAGTTGTTGATGTCTGACTGATCACAAGACATAGTGTGAGCTGAAACCATTGAGAGGAGAGATTGATCAATAGCAAGAAAACACACAATCAGCTTTTTGAACGGCATGATTATCTTAAGTTTAATATTTACATGTGTTGAGTCTTTTTTCCTGATTGTATTTGAATAATGACCTGTGTCTGTGTTTTCAGTCTCACTGGAAGAAACTCACTGTTGTTTTTCTCTCACAAGCGACCCGGTATATATATCCACATCTTCATGTCCACCCCATCCACAGCTCAGAGCTGAAGAATTCAATGTTTCATGAAAGGGCGGGTTAAGTGTTTAGAATTAAATATAATTTATTTAAACTTAAATACAGTATTAGTGCATTTTTACAGTGCTACATATGAGAAAAAGATTGTTTCACTAGCCATATTAAGATAAGTGTATTTAGCATTGCATAAATTAAAGTGTGATTCATTTCAGTGATAATGGAAAAGGTTTAACAAGAAGTAAAAATATACCTCAGTTGACCTTACAAAATTAATCAGACTAATTCACCAACTAATATCTTGATTTGATGTCTCTAAGGCCCTGTTTACAGCTGGTATTAAGATGTGTTTTAGTCGATCGGATCACAAGTAGACGAGGGAGACACAAACCCGTTTACACCTGGTGTTTTAATCCGTCTCTTTTGTCCACTTTCAAACACTTCTGTCCTGATTTCTTCAAGAGGAGGGTCTATGGGCGGGTAAATGTTTGGGCTTTTCCAGATCTTTCGATCTGATGGACAAAATAATCTCAAGCTATTTACATACTGTATGAACACGACCGACGACAGGAAACTTTTCCTGTTAGAAATCAGGAAAGGTGAGAGAACATTGTGCTTGGTACATTTTTCATCTTCAAACCAAACTTGAATCTTCAGTCGACAAAGTTTAAATCCCGTTTGGCTAGCGCACTTCTCATAATGTTCACGCATTAGATCAACATGCGGAGAGTAATCGGTATTTTGTGGCTGTTTGAACACATTCGACCACATGAGCGTTTACACTACAAAAGCAATCCAGTGGAATGAGTCTTTCATCTACCTCTGGAAGTGGTCGAAAGTGGACAAGCTCAAAATGTTTTAGACCCCGTTTACACCTGTATTTAGCGTCGTCCACTAGTGATCCAATCGACCAAAACACATCTTAATTCAAAGTGTAAATGGGGACCTTATGAATTGTGTGAATCCAACATAACAGAATGACTACATTCTATCCTCATATTCATATATAAGAGGGGTTTTTTTTCTACATAGTGCATGTAGTATGAAAACATAATTTGAGAATAAATGTTCCTGCCGAACTTTTTTTACTATTGCGTAACATGGAGATTCCACACGTGCTGTTTATTAAATATGTAACGCTGTAAAGATTGCACTAATGCTGTACTTAAAATTAATTAAGTGAGACTCATCATAAACACTAAACTCTCCCTCCCAATGCATGAGACGGAGAAATTCTTCACACTCTTCGGCTCTGAGCTGTGGACGGGGTGGAGATGAAGATGTGGATATATATACCGGGTCGCTTGTGAGAGAAAAACAACAGTGAGTTTCTTCCAGTGAGACTGAAAACACAGACACAGGTCATTATTCAAAAACAATCAGGAAAAAAGACTCAACACATGTAAGTATTAAACTTAAGATAATCATGCCATTCAAAAAGCTGATTGTGTGTTTTCTTGCTATTCATCAATCTCTCCTCTCAATGGTTTCAGCTCACACTATGTCTTGTGATCAGTCAGACATCAACAACTGTTGCCAGGTGGGCCGTTTCCCAGCCGTTAAACTCCAGGCCGACTGCAGTGAAGTGAAGAGCTGCGCTGCTGTTGGCAGGAACTCTTGCAGCTGTAAGACGAGCTGTGGTCGTAAGGCTGTGGTCCTCCAGGATGACTGGAAGTGCAGTGGAGTGTGTGGACAGCAGGTGTACGGCTGCTTCAAGCCAGTTTGTCAGCACAACCCCTGCAGAGACCTGACGTCATGCCATGATCATGGAGTCCAGACGCTCATCCAGGATGAAGGCAGGAGACCATGTGGAAATGAAGTGTCCGTCTCATTCCCAGTCAATAAGTGGAAGAGCGTGAGCTGCAATCCGGCTTGTGATCAACTGACAATAACTGACAGAAAGCTGTGATTATGTTGGACTGTGATGTTTCAGTCCTCGGGTTCTTCTGTTTGGAAGAATAAAGGAAATGTTACTGTTAAATTGACGTTGAATGAAACTGGAAAAATGTGGCTAAAAATACAAAGAAATGAAAAATAAAAACTTTAAAAACAATATGCACGTGTGGATGGATTATTCTTATAGTTCTAAACATCCACTTGTGTTACTGAACTCAAATATAGAGATCAGAACAGAATGTGGTATATTTTCACATTTGAATACAACACATTTTAATATAATAAAAAGCTCACTGACTAAAAAAATAAAAATAAAAAAAAATAAAAAAAGATTCTGTTTGTCTTGGGACCGAGATGGATGAAAAGGAATGAAATCCATCTGGGATATTAACATGGGGCCATTATGGAACCCGCGGACAATCCCATAGAGCCCATTTGAAGTCTATAACCAATGTGTTTTTTTCAGCCCATTTCAAAATGCTGGCTGGGTTAAAGCTGGGTCTTTTGCATGTTGTCCACTTGTGTCCCACCTAGTGGCAGGTGCAATCCTGTATGAAGTCCATCTGGGATATTAACATGGGGCCATTATGGAACCCGCGGACAATTCTATATGGGGCCCATTTTTCAGCCCATTTCATACCCATATGGGCTCCACATACAATGTTGGCTGGGATTAATTGTGTTAGTTGAATATTTTATAACACCCCCTTAACAACCACAATATTAGAGAAACATTAATAGGCCTACTACCCTGAATACACTGTAAACAGACCCTGCAATCATATTCAATATGAAAAAGTATCAAAACATTGTTCCTTTCACATAGCATCGTTCTCCACAGAAGAAAACTTGTTATTTGACACTCGATTTAGCGAACAGCGACAGGCATGTGATCAGCTAAAGTCAAAAAAGAAGGAACACTTGACCAATCCCCCCCGTTTCTTTTTTTTAATCAAATTAAAAAAAGATACATCCTAAATTGCAATACTATATACTATTGTACTGTAAAATTTGAAAATATAGAGTATTTAATAATCATGAAATAATAATATATTATATGATAATACAATATGTTATAAAAAAGTATTAATATAATTTGTATTATTATTATTATTATTATTTACAGTGTTAATAATTATTATTAACATTATTTTGTATCTTATTTTATATTGTTTTTCAGAACATGCAACACGTCAGACTATTATATTTATATATTACAGTACATCACAACCACTGCCATTTGATGAACGCACTAAGCCATATCACATTCTGTCCACCATGCATTGTTAAAATTCATAAGAAAATTATTTTTTGACGCTTTGAACCCTGACTAGCATGCTAATAGTGTCCCGGATGGCCCAGTGCACGAAATAGATGTATTACAAAACGTAACATACACACACACACACAACCATTTTTTATATAAAATGTGAAAATTTAAATTTGTTGCATTTAAGCACGTAGTCCAAACTTTGGTGTGCCATTTGTTGCAATTAATTGTTTCAGTGAGATACTATAAAACATAATTTGCCTATTTTCCAGAGGATTGAATCATTCAGTTGAGCAGTTTGCATTGATGATCCTTATTGATGATGTCATGTGACTGACTGGATGGTAGAATGAAGCATCTTGTGTGATTTTAAGCATGACTAGTCCATGAACTGCAGGCTTGAGTCAGTAAAGACTAATAGATTACTTATTCATAGCTGCATAATTATATAAAAACATAATATTACAATAATTACACTATTGTGTTCTGCACTGTGGATTTTAGATGAGACTACAAATATATACGATTATGTAAAAGGTTTATTAGAACAAATTATCATTATTTTGGTTTGTTTAAAGTATATTTTTCTAATTTATGTTATAAAATAATAGAAGACTATGGTATGGCAAGGACGCACAGTAACAGACAAATGCTTAGAAATTATCATTCATTTATAATTAAATTAAATTTTAGTCTAGATAACAACGAATGGCATTGTGTTATTCTCTCATTACTTCTCATTCAACCCCATCATTACTTAATTAACACAATTTGCTTATGTAATATTGTGAAGATTGCACTGGTGCTGTATTTAAGTTAAATAAGTGAGACTCATCCTAAACACTAAACTGTCCCTCTCACTATTCAGCTCTGAGCTGTGGATGAGGTGGAGATGAAGAGCTGAATATATACCGGGCTGCAGAGGACAGAAACATCAGAGCGAGAGACAGACAAGAGTCTTTCAACACAATCAAGAAAAACGACTGAAAACTTGAGTTTTTAACTCAGATTCTGGTGCTTTCAGAAAACGGGCATGCAGATTTCAGAGAATGACCTTGTAGATGTTGGGGAGAAGCATTTCTCATTCATTTATCTGAATTTCTAAAAAACTACTAAAAACATTTGCTGTCGCTGTTAGACATTTTGAACTGTGTCTGACAGACAATTAAATTTTTCAGAAACTTTATGACTATAAGTGCATGAATATTTAATAAGGTAAACTCTGGGAAACATGCTTCATCCAATGACAAGGGTTATCTGTTTTTGAATAGCTACTAAAAGACAGATTTGTCTTGCCATTTTTTCTCTCCCAATCTCTTTCTCTCACACTCTTTTTATTTGTTTATTGAAGCTCACACTATGTCTTGTGAAAAGTCAATCATCAAGTGTTGCCCGGTCGGACGCTTTGCAGTCACTACGCTGGACGATTGCAAGAAAGCGCCATACTGTGTGCCAGTTTGCAAAAACCCTTGCAGTCCTTACAACCTCGTCCTATCATGCTGTGAATGTGGTTGTAAGAGCAACAGCAAGAAAGTGGCATGCAACAATCCTTGCAGTAACTCCTGCAACTACATCCCACCATGCTTTGACTATGATTATAAGCAAGTTGCCTGCAAGAATATTAAAGATGACTGCAATGACGTGCCACCATGTGGAAGAAAGGTGATCGGGCGTTTTCAAGTTATCCATTCAGGAGATTCAAAAGAGGCTTTCTGCAAGCCGGTTTGTGAGCGCAACACTCTGATGTCATGCCATGATCAAGACGTCAAGAATGTTAGCAGTGACTGCAAAGGCATTCAGTCATGTGGAAACAAGATGATTGGGCGCTTTTCAGTCATCAAACTGGATTCAGAAGGGCCGTACTGCAAGCCGACTCATGCCAGTGCAATCGACAACATGATGTGATTACTGTGTGTTGGATTGTGATGACTGCTGTCCTTAGTTAACAGTCAAAAATGTTGTAGAAAGTTGTTTTGCTTGATTATTTTCTCTAACACTGCTAAAAGAACAAAGAAATAAATGGAAAATAAAGATGTTAAAATAAAAACATGTTAATGCTTTATTTCTCTAAATTTTATCATTTCTGCACCACAGCCCGGCAAAATAAAAAAAATAAAAAAAGTCGCTGCTTGGATTTAAATA
This sequence comes from Leuciscus leuciscus, assembly GCF_965113295.1. Lineage (NCBI taxonomy): Eukaryota > Metazoa > Chordata > Actinopteri > Cypriniformes > Leuciscidae > Leuciscus > Leuciscus leuciscus. The sequence continues at coordinate 6,808,424 of NC_138742.1, forward strand.
GGCAAATGCTTAAAGTCCCCCAGTAGTCAATCACTTTATCCCTTAAAACTCATCTTTGATCACCAAAACGACATATTTAAAAGTTTTTGGTAACACTTTATATTACGACCCGCAAACAACTGCGTAAGTAAACCGAAATTACTGTGTACGTTTCTGTAATTATAGTGTACTTCCGTGTAGGTATAAGGGAACAATATGTTAAGTTTTGGGTAATAAAGGGGTAACAAGCAGATATACAAGCTAATTATTTATAATGTAATTATTTTAAAACTAACAGGTACCTATTCTGTTAATATATTCCAGGCAAAAATTGTACGTCTGTATTTCTGGTAAAATATGTTCTTGTGCAATGTAGTTACAGGGTAATTTTGACATCCGTGGGTTGTAAGTTAAACTTATATATAAGTCCTCAGGTTTGTGTTTCATGCTTTTTTATTTTTTGTTGCTGTCAGAACAACTATGCCTTTTTTAAAAACATTTTCTGCTGCACTACAGTCATTATCACTATAAAATATCACAACCCCCCCATGATCTGCCTCAAACTTCACCAAAATGTGTGTTTTTTTCAAATTTACAGTTACTATATAATGTGGCACAAAATGTTTTAGAGTGGAGGATTATTCGACAACTTAAAATTGAAGGTGTAGCTTGCTAAGAGCATGTATATATATATATATTCATATTTTTGCAGTGCAGCAAGACCAATGGGACTCCAATGGTTTGAGTATACTGTAGAAAAGACAATGTTTTATTAAGATGAAAAAGTGTTTTGAATTTTTTTTGTAAAATAAAAGTCAGAAATTAAATGGGATCCTTTATTGTATATTTACTGCACTTACCCTGTAACTACACAGAACAAGGGGGTAACAAGCGCCACTTTAATTTACAGCCCGCTGGAGTTACACTTACCCTGTAAATACACCGTTGAAACGGGTAACAAACACTACTTACTATGTAACAATATGAAACAACACTATTTGCACAGTAATTACAGAGAAAGGTACTCTTATTAAAAAAAAAATATATATATAAAAAAAAAGTTTTAATTGCACAGTATATTTGCCCTGACATTTAAGTGTCATTGCAATACAATGTGATAAGGTAAGTATTAAGTACTACATGGTACGTTCTAAATTAAAATCATAGCAGAACATTTTTTTGGGGGCTTAACGTTAAGTAGTTTAGTAAGAAAAGCCAATAAATTACATTTTTATCATACTGTGCTTACATTCAGCCATATATATATATATAAAGTTTAATTTACAACCCACAAAATGTCAAAATGACCCTGTAATTACATTGCACAATAACATATTTTGCCAGAAATGTGATAAAAACGTTTATTTACAACAGACGTACAATTTTTGCCTGGAATATATTAACAGAATAGGTACCTGTTAGTTTTAAAATAATTACATTATAAATAATTTGCTTGTATATCTGGTTGTTCCCCTTTATTACCCAGAACTTAACATATTGTTCCCTTATACCTACACGGAGGTACACTATAATTGCAGAAACGTACACCGTAATTTTGGTTTACTTACGAAGTTCTTTGCAGGTTGTATATCTGCTTGTTACCCCTTTATTACCCAAAACTTAACATATTGTTCCCTTATACCTACACGGAAGTACACTATAATTACAGAAACGTACACAGTAATTTCGGTTTACTTACGCAGTTGTTTGCGGGTCGTAATATAAAGTGTTACCAAGTTCTTTCATTGAAACATAAAATGTCTTAATGCCTTAAAATAGCTTGAATGTATCTCTACACCCTTGCTTCATTTAGTATACGTGGTTCTATGAATATGCAAAGGAGCCCCGCCTCGACTCACTCACTCACTCAGCTCAGAGATCCACTCGTTGACGATCACACATTGATCTGATTGGTTACAAGTTTGTGACGTCAGAAACACCAGCGATTTCAAACCGTGTTTTTTAGACTGTCTTTGGTTCACTGCAGTTTTAAGGAGAAAATACTCAACAATGGTGTTGACTTATGAATTTACACATGGCTTGTCTTAAAGCATATTACAAACACCACATAGACATATAAACAATAAAATGTTTCTATCATGTTATATGTTTGGGAACAGTTCTTCTAAACCTAATTGATGGAGTGTGTAGCTTTTCATTTCTTAAACAATCATGTAGAAAAACACATCATGGCCATATTCCAGGATGACAATGTAAAGATTCATCAGGCTCAGATTGTGAAAGAATGGTTGTGAGGATCATGAAGAATCATTTTCACACATGAACTGACGACTCTGAGTCCAGAACTTAAATTGATTGAAAGTCTTTGGGATGTGCTGGAGGAGACATTACAGAGTGCTGGACTCTTGCATTGACAAAACAAGATCTTGACCAGAAATTGATGCACAGCTTGATGGAAATAAATATTGTGATGTTATTTCCAATTTTTGGTCATGAGCTTGTTTAAGTGGATTTTTCACGTATTTGGCCATACAGTATATTACATTATATACATTATATACAAAAATGCTAACAGTGGCATAGCAAATTTGAGATGTCTGTAATTATATTACTGATATGGGAAAACAATGTGGAATTTGGTGTGTCTGTAGTTAAGCGAGGAATTCCTGTGTCAATGAGACATTCTGTTGGCCATGTTGATTAATGTTTTTTTCTTTTTCCAGAGGCTTAAATCATTCACTGAAGCCATTTGCAACACATTCCATCTTTAATACCTTGATGGTTTGGCAATGAAAATGTGCGCTGATGCAGTATTGAAATAAGCTGTCACAATTAACTTGTGAGACTCATCCTAAGCACTAAACTCTCTCTCATCATTCTTCACACTCTTCAGCTCTGAGCTGTGGATGGGGTGGAGATAGAGGGTTTGAATATATACTGGGCTGATCTGGAGAGAAACAGCTGAACAAAAGAAGAGATTTGCTTCACATTCGCTTTATTAATTCACTCTTGAAACACATTTAGAACTACAACAATGTAAGTAATGAACTTAAATATTGTTTTATGCTCTGGTGATCTGATTATTTTTTTTTCCATATTGCTAAAATTTTGGTCAAGTGAAGCCCAGGAACGTCTTTAGCAGACTGTTTATATTTGTTCTCTGATTATGTGAAGAGGTAATCTGTATCTGTTTATGTAAAAGTCACTGAATCGATAAAGCTATAAAGGCAAAAAATATATCCTGGCAGGATTAACCAAAAAAAAAAAAAAGGATGTGGATCCTTATTAGTGTTTTGTTGCTAAAATCCGTTTGAGAGTTAAAGAAGTTGAGAAAGACATGAAGACTTGTAAGGAGTTGAGAGCCCAATCTCAACAAACCTCAACAACCTTCTTTCAGATAGTTCATTATGTGAGTTTTGTTTTTGATCAATCACTGATGATGATCTACAGTAATCATGCATTCTTGTAAAAGGTCATTCAAACCCATTATACTGGAGTCAGAGAAGTGTACAGAGGAGGACAGCGTGTCCGTTTGCGAGCATTGCTGTTGCAATCACTTCAAATCATGTCAAAAATCTTATGACAAGGAGCATGTCAAGACCAGAATTACGAATTATTGCACAGACTCTTGGACACATGTGGAGCATGTGGTGAATGGTAAGAAGTCTTTGGGATGTAATGCATGATGTAAGATGTGCTTAAGCATAACTTCTACATCAGCCAATTGTATGCAGCATGAATTTGATTCAAAATTCTAATGAACTGACTGCCCTACTCTATTCATTAACTGTTTTCTATTCCTCAGATCTGCCATTGCATGTGTGTTCTGTTGACCTCATCAAATCCAGGACAGGACAAAATCGACGAGAGCATCACACGGATCGTTATCTTAGCGATCACCTCATCATCCGTAGAGGACAATGTTTTGAGATGTGGATTGAGCTGTCCCGTCCCTTTAATCCAAACTGTGAACAACTTCACCTGGAGCTGAGACTATGTCAGTTAAGGCCTTTTTGGTCAGATGCTGTCTGAATACCCTGCCAGATGCAGCCCTTCTGACACCATAAAGAAAATGACTAAAAACCAAGTTCTGTCATGAAATTGTAGATGGCGCAGGCTGATAGGTCCTTAACTCAATTTGGTCGCGATCACATCATTATCCAAAGCGCAACTGATTGGTTGCTGTTGTAACAGTGGGCAATGAGCTATGGCTCAACATTCAAATTCGGTACCCAGCAAGCAATTTTGCGTTTAAAAGATGTCTAATAGCCGTCCAAACACAGCCCAGAAGTCTAGGCTAAAACCAGGCAAAATTTGGGCTGTCAGTGAAGATTTAATAGACGTCTAAACCATAGCCCAAGAATAGACTAGTAATCAATTAGATAACAAAGAAATGAAATGAGAAAAGAAATAAAACCAAACACCTTGTAATCACTAGGGCTGCACAATATATCGAAATATCGCAAATGTGTATATCGCGATATGCATATCGCAACGGCTTGCAATAACTGGGATCATGAACAAAAGACAAAGAGAAAATCACTCACTGCTCTTGGCTGAATAACTTTTGAAGCTTTAATAAGAATCAGTATATATTTAATTCATACAGTGAAAACTAAGCAGTGTTTTATTTTTACATTTGATTATTCAGTTTCTATTGTTAAATAAACCTTATGTAGGATAACCTGAAACCCTAAACCCCGTGGTTTACACTAATGTTAAAATAACACTTCTTACGCTACAGTAAAACACTGATGTTCACTTTCAGAAGCTGTAGGGATGTTTTCTTGTCAAAAAAAGAATGTGAAACACGCATGTAGGTTATATAATAGATCATTTAAGTTTACTTTACACACTTTAAGCATTATCGTATTGCATATCGAATATCGCATTATTTTATGAGTTATCGTGTATCGCATTTTTCTTCAATATCGTGCAACACTAGTGATCACTGTTTACTTTGCTTACATGATGGAATACATCTCGCAAGTTATTTTTGGCAAAAACAGCATGTAACCAAATTCAAGGTTATTTTGGCTTGAAGTGGGTTACTCATAGCCGGACTATGTCGGGTCTTTAGTTAACCTATAGACGGTGAAATGACGGCTATTGCTTGCTGGGTAGTGTTTGCTGTTAGCAGTCTGCAGCACGCTTTCAGAAACCCTACACCCTCCCCAGCTCCACCTGTATAGATCTGCTACGGGGTTTATTTTGTGTATGTTATATGTGCAGCAGCAGCATGTCTGTGAATGTATTGGCAGTAGCAAGTTTCTGTAGCAGCAGTGTAGCAGATCTACTCCGCCAGGACCAAATACATTAACATTGCCGTATCCATTAGCATGCCAATCTCTCTGAGAGTTGTCATGACAGATCTGGATATTACATTTAGAAGGCAAAACAAGTCCAAAATGTCTGAGACCACTAGAGAAATTCATTACAAAATTACACAATCAGAATAACAGTTACATTGAAACGTTGAACATTTTCGACAATTTAAGAATGTCCTGTTGATTATGTCCTCCAGTATGAGTTGAGATGCTCCAAAGCATCTTGTGCTTCATTGGCTGGAAAAACATCTTACCCTCTGTGCATTTCTCTCCCATCCATATATATGGATATATATCCAAACCATAATTTCCTCTTCTTGTGTCGTATGTTTCATAGGTAACATCTCATCAACATGGAACGAGCCACTCGTGATGGTTCCATTAGTGAAGGAGTTCAAGGAAGACTGCTGGGAAGCCAAGATTGTTGAACAAATGCAAAACCGAATCAAACTGTGTGTTTACTCTCAGTCAACAGCTTCTATTGGACGATACAAGCTCACTGTCATAACCAACAGCCCAGGAGGAAAGGCCACTTCACTAGACACTCCTGAAAATGACATTTACATGCTGTTCAACCCCTGGTGTAAAGGTATGTGCACATGATATTGCAATCTCTTTTTATTTTAGTGGGCTTTTAAATCACATCTGAAGTCTGATGCTGAGCACAAAATGAGGGAAAAACTAGAAAGCGCTGTTATAGAAGAACTTCTCTTTATCAGATGATGGTGTGCACCTGAATGAAGAGGCGGAGAGAGTTGAGTATGTGCTGAACGACATGGGCAGAATTTACTATGGGACTAAACAGCAGATTGGCTGCAGGACATGGAACTTTGGTCAAGTAAGAGCCAAATGTGCATTCATATTCATATAAAATGCATGCAAACATTTCTTAATTACATTTCTTATTATTCTTAGTTTGATGAAGGAGTCTTGGCTGCGTGTTTCTTTGTGTTGGAGAACAGTGGTGGTCTTTGTTCAGGATGGGGAGACCCTGTTAACGTGGCCAGAGTAGCATCTGCAATAGTGAGTTTTCCAGACATTTTTGGGTCTGGATAACAGCCTGATTAGACAATGAGAACAACAATCTTTAGTTAAAAGAGCAGATAACAATATAACATTGATATTTTATTATTGTGTCAGATTAATGGCAATGACAACAGTGGTGTGATGATGGGTAGTTGGTCAAATACCAACACAGATGGAATTTCCCCTTCATCCTGGTGCGGAAGCAGTGCCATCCTGAAACAATACCACAAAAGTGGAGGAAAACCTGTCAAATATGGACAGTGTTGGGTCTTTGCTGGAGTCACCAACACAAGTAAGACGTCAAACATATTGGATGGAAAAAAGCGAGCAATAACGTGACTGGGAGATTTGATGAAGTTATGTGCATTGGATTAATTCTTCTCTCAATCTCTCCATCCTCAGTTTTGAGATGTTTGGGCATTCCCACTCGTCCGGTCTCAAACTTCAATTCTGCTCATGACACTGATGTTTCATTGACAACTGATGTTTATTTAGATGAGAAATTTGAGCCAATTGAACATCTAAACCGTTATTCGGTCTGGTAAGATCACACGGCGTAAAAACATTCCTGTTTCTTTGAGTACACTGCATCCCTATTAATTTCAATTTATATATCCTTCTTGGTTAATTCAATTCTATTCTCTCTATGTAGGAACTTCCACGTGTGGAATGAGGCCTGGATGGCTCGTCCCGACCTGCCATCTGGTTTTGGAGGTTGGCAGGTGGTTGACGTCACTCCTCAAATGACCAGCCAAGGCTTCTTCCGCTGCGGCCCAACATCTGTTGCTGCGATCCGCGGTGGACAGGTTCAGCATGATGCGTCCTTCCTTTTCGCTGGAGTATGTTAATGCTTTACCTTCCATCATCCAGGGTTTGATGTTGCATGGAATATTTCCACATGTAAACATACAAGTACAAATTTCTTTAGGTAGCATTTCAATTCTAAGTATAAATGTCATGTAATGTTTCAGGAAATGTCACATTCTGTGTGTATGATAACACGATTTTGGTTAATATTGAAAAATGAAATGTATTAAATAAAATGTATAATTCAACACCGTTAGATTCAAATTATAATTCTGCATCTTGCTTAAGTTTAGGAACTGAAGTGGAATGCAAAAGGACAGATGCACAAACCTGGTGGACTGAATGTTTGTCTCTGTGTTGTAGGTGAACAGCGATAAAGTCTACTGGCAGCGTAAAGCTAATGAAAACTTCGCTGTGATTCGGGTTGACAAGAGCGCAGTGGGTCACTGCATCAGCACCAAGGCTGTCGGCTCAGACAAACGTGTAGATATCACACACCTCTACAAACACCCAGAAGGTGAAAACCTACACATGTACGTCACAGAAACACATTCATGCTGTAGCTGGCGCAGCTCTTATATAAAGGATCTTAATGACACTCTAGTCACTAAAGCTAAATGTCTTGGTTTCTGTATTACTGTAGGTTTGACTGGTTAGCATGCAGAGCTAACTACACCATTCTGTGGGGAAAAGCATCTTTCTCCATTGACTGCCATTCAAACGTAGCCATGTATTCTGACAAAATATAAAATTAAGTATATTATTATATAAAAATAAGCATTTCATTATGCGCCATTATTATAGACCTCTTTAAACAAAGAACATTTCAGTTTGCTAGTTTTCTGACAGGTTAGTCCTGTCACTGTGATGTGATTTCAGTGATTAATGGATATAAAGACGTTTTAATATTCATATTACAGTTAATCATTTATTATTTGATCTATTCATCAGGTTCGGATGGGGCACGGATCGCTGAAGAAACAGCCTGTCGCCATGGCTTAAAACGGTCCATTTACTCATTGTCTTACAGTGAGGATGTGATCATTGAGGTCAACATGCAGGGCGATGGACCATGTGTTGGTCAGGATGCTGTGCTTTCCATCATTCTGAAGAACAATTGCATGTATCCTCGTAGCCTCACTCTTTACAGCCAGGTGGCAGCCATGCACTACACTGGAGCCGGCAGGGCCTTGGTGAAAAAGGACCAGACACTCATTGAGCTCAACTCTTATGAGGGTGAGATATGATAGAAGGTTAGATAGTCTAAAATAAATCAGTACAATGATTTTTTACAATGAATTATTATACTTGAAGAATTAGTTTGTTTGATGACAGACTTGTTCCAAACTGGCCACAGTCCTTCAGGCTGTTCTGACTTAAAGGTACATTGTGTAATATTTAGGAGGATCTGTAGACAGAAATGCAATATCCTATACATAACTGTGTTTTTAGTGGTGTATAAAGACCTTACATTATGAACCGTTATGATTTTATTACCTTAGAATGAGCCATTTCTGTCTACATACTGTACACATTGCCGGTCTCTTACATTGAAATGCGCCGACATGTTTCTACAGTGGCCCTGAATGGACAAACGCGTTTCGTCACTATGTTGTTCTTCGTGCAAAGAAGCTAGCTAAAGTCAGCGAATAAAACACTGACACAATGATGAACAAGTAACAATAATATTCGCAATAGCATATCGTTTTACTGAATAATTAAGCTAATTTCTTACTTTATCTTTGTAAAGAAACCTCATTGCTTATGGCGACTCTCTGCTGCCTCAGACAACGACATATTTTCCTATCGGCCACCGTAACTTCTGTTGGGTGCAATTCACAACCTCACCACTAGATGCCACTAAAAATTACACAGTACACCTTTAAAAAGTAAATTTAGACCTTTTATAAACTTTCAGGAAATACTTTGTAAAGCCAACATCAACTTTTGTCTTGACAAACTTACCTTTTCTAGTTGTGTATTAATTTGGTGCAAACCATGTTAACCCAGTCCTATAGGACCAATTTCATGTTAGACTTCACATACAGTAAATCAGCTGTGAAGAAAAGCATAACGATGAGGATGATCATTCATTTCAAATGAAAATTTGTTATGAAAGCATTTGTATTCACTCACTGTTTCTCTTGGTTTCTTTTAGTCCAGATTCTGGAGTGGACCTTGCGGTATGAGGACTATAAGGACCACCTGTTTGATCAAGCGGCGTTGATGCTTACACTCGCTGGACGGGTCTCAGAGACGACACAGATACTGGCCACCCAGTTCAACTTCAGACTGCGCACACCAGATCTCATTATCATTGTGAGTTTTCTTATTTATGAACTCTTTAGAGATTTCATCTGCCAGTGTATGTGTTCGAGAGCTTTTGCAACCCAGTTCTTTTTTTTTCTTTTTTTTTACCATAATTTGCCTGATTATCTTCTGTAAACCTTTCTATTTCAGCCTGTATGTGGTGGATTAGTGGGCAAAGAGATGACATTCAAAATCAAATTCCAGAACCCACTGCCCTGTGTGCTGAAGAATGTAGTTTTCCATTTTGAAGGACTGGGAATGCAGTGTGTCAGAACAATTAACTATGGGTAAGACGCAATATTAATTTGCACTGCTTGATATAAATTACAGTTGACTGATGAGCACAATGTAAAATTAATACAAATGAAATATGTACATAATAATTTTCTCTCTCTGTCACTCAGTGACATTGCAAGCCTGGCCACAGTGAACCTGACGGAGACATTTATTCCCAAGTGTCACGGGCCACATAAACTTCTGGCATCTCTTGATTGTCCTCAGCTCACTCAGGTTCATGGATTCACCAACGTTGTTGTTAGTGAAATGATTGACGGTTAAACAGAGATGGTTTGTGTAAACTTGCTAGTGCATGTAACTGTGGGATCATAAGGCTTATTATGGTTAGAGGCTGTTTATGTATAATATAGCATTTTGTATCTCATATTCCTTTAAAGTACTTTAAAGTGAGTTAACTAAAGTTTATTTATGGTTTATGGTATATTTATGGTATATTACATATTGCTCATTTAATTGATCACATGCCAGATTATTATGTAGCCTATGTGTAACTTCATATTTTATCAAAAAAAATATTTGTAGTAAATTCATTTATATTCAGTGTAATACATTTTAGTTATGATGTGTACTTATAAGCATTATTTTCTTCCCTGAAATGATGGAAAGTGTTTTAATAATGCTTGAAAAACCAGTACTTCTATAATGCTTGACTATAATATGGTTTTCTTTACAATGCTTGGATAATAAACTCTAAAACAACACAAACCTATGGATGCTTGTTTCCGTTTACATCTCACAATTCGGACTTTTTTTTCCTTGCAGTTGCGAGTTTATATCTCATAATACTGGGTTATTTTTTTTTACTTTTTTACTTAATAGTAAAACTTTTTTACTATTATCTTTTTACTGATTTTACTATGCATAGACATTAAATAAACATAGACAAGCATAGACAATGGAAGAAACAAAATACACATGAAAACATACAAGGTTGCAGAAGTTCCAAGAATGAAGTTTATCACTAGCATGAACTATACATTTTCATTTGAATAATTGTGTAATAAGAACTGGGTTTGTTATAACTGAATGGTGAAATTCAGATTAAAGATGCTGTGAGTTTGAAACTATGATTACATTAATTCATTGATTATAAAGAGTATTTGTGAGAGTGCACTTGGGCGGTGAGTGAGTTTGCGCTGAACTGCATTGAGTGACAGGTCGAGCTATTATAAAGGCAGTGTTATAGTATTGTCAAAGTTGTCAGTATTTACTTACGCTGCAATAAAGTAATTCAGAAACATGTTCTCAGCTTGTTTTTAGATGTGTAAAGTACATAAAAGAGTATGACACGCATGCTGTACCAAACAAAAACACATTTTAATGTAATTGATTTTAATTCAAATGTATAGCTCTGATTACAGAATTGAAATAAAAAAATAAGTTATTTTAGTAATAATCTGTATTTAGGATAGCCTATTTAATAATCATTAAGAAGACTTCAAAACAATTGATAAATTCACATAATCATACCAATGTAATAAATAGATGCTGAAGCGACAATAACCTGGGAAAGTCAAGTGACCAAATGTTAGAAGGGGGAGTGTCATTAATTAATTTGTGTTAATACAGCTGTTTTGTGTGTGTGTGTGTGTGTGTGTGTGTGTGTGTGTGTGTGTGTGTGTGTGGCTGGAGCACATATTTTGTTGACCGTGCAAACCTGTACAAAATAAAACAAGATGCAAGCTTCAAGGATTGCCGTGTCACAGAAGTTATTCCTGCCCTCAGCTCCTTAGTATGGGAGACCGTATAGGACGAAACACATTGAAACACTTGCGTGTTCAAATTAGACTTGTACAGACATTTAAAACACTTGCGAAACACACTGAAACACTTGCGTGTTCACATTAGACTTGTACAGACATTTGAAACACTTGCGACACACACTGAAACACTTGCGACACACACTGAAACACTTGCGACACACACTGAAACACTTGCGATACACACTGAAACATTTGCGACACACACTGAAACATTTGCGACACACACTGAAACATTTGCGCCACACACTGAAACACTTGCGACACACACTGAAACATTTGCGACACACACTGAAACACTTGCGACACACACTGAAACATTTGCGACACACACTGAAACATTTGCGATACACACTGAAACACTTGCGACACACACTGAAACATTTGCGACACACACTGAAACACTTGCGACACACATTGAAACATTTGCGACACACACTGAAACATTTATTGTGTAACTCGACCTAGGACGGTGACACAAAACAAAACGTTGCGCTTTTCTAAGCGTGTAAAATGGATAACTATATTGTATGGCGGAATACCATAGCAAGTGCTTGTAAGCACTTCGACTTGGCGCAGTAATATCTTCACTAGAGGGAGCGGGGGCCGGTGAGAGGATTTTTCACGAGTGAAGATATTACTGCGCCGAAGTCAAAGTGCTTCCAAGCACATGCTATGGTATTCCGCCATACAATATAGTTATCCATTTTACACGCTTAGAAAAGCGCAACGTTTTGTTTTGTGTCACCATCCTAGGTCGAGTTACACTACGCGAGTAACTGTATTTAAATAGGGAAAACGTGGAGATGTTTGGTAGCTTCTCTGCTTGGCCCATATTGAATGAACTGGACTAAGCTAAGTGCTAACAAAGTTTCGCCGCAAGACAGAGCGATTTAGTGCACGCACTGAGACGAGAGAGGTATGTATCAACTCGTTTTAGTTAAGGGAATAACATAGTTTAATATGAAAAAACGGTGAAGTATCCCTTTAAGCCATGTTAGCGTTTCAGTGCACGCGGGTTTCGTGACATCATCTAAGTCCCATTTCATTGGCTAGCTGCCAACCAATAAAACGGCTCCTTTGAATCCCCCACTCCCGCCCCCCTTTCTCTCTCTCCGCCTCTGAGTTTCAAGTGCACAAGTTAGTTTTGCACCTGATATATCGCGAAAAGAGTAGCAAAAGTCAAGGCGCGAAATTTGAAATTGCAGTGACAGATTTGAGAAGTTGCAAGTGCCTATTTGAGGTAGTACTGCGAATGTGAACGTAAGATTAAACGCAAAATATATATTACAAGTTTGTGTCTGTCGTTGTATTTCTGTGAATGGCATTTTACACATTTGTGTCTACTTGTCTGCAGCTTCAGATTCAGAATACAGGTTTGTGACTATTGTATGCGAGTGTAAATTTCAACATTCAACTTCAGATTTTTATTTTACAGGTTTTCACATTGGAGCTGTGAGTGTAAATGTTCATGTACAAGTACGAATATTTATTGTACAAGTTCTCAAATTCACATTTACGTGCTCTCGAGTTTTGCTACTATTTTACCTTCATACGACACACACTGAAACACTTGCGACACACACTGAAACACTTGCGACACACACTGAAACACTTGCGACACACACTGAAACACTTGCGACACACACTGAAACATTTGCGACACACACTGAAACATTTGCGACACACACTGAAACATTTGCGACACACACTGAAACACTTGCGTGTTCATTTAATTACACGTTCCTCATACTAAGCCCTTGATTCAGGGAACAGGGAAATATTTTACCACTCCAAACGCCATCTTCATAAAAAAAAAAAAAAGTGTTAATTAAACGCAAAGTTTTTCATTTCAAAAGCATTTATAAATTCAGTTCATATTTCCAACAAACGAAACTCAGAACCATTCCCCTGCCCATAAGCGGTGATATAGTCTACATAAATAAGTTCATAAATAAAAATATAAAAATGCACATATTAATAATAATAATAATATAAACAAATACAACACTTATCCAATTACAGATAAACACCCAACACTGGTTTCAGTTTTGCTTTAAATAAATAAGTTTAGGCGATAAAATAAATATTGTTTGTGGGCTAATTAATTCTACAATAATGTATGTTTATTTTATAGGCTACTTAGCCTATATTTTTCATTTTTTGTTTTGCATTGAATACCATTTAAACGATTTGTTGTGGAAACCGCTATGCCATTCTCTAATAGAAAGCCACGTTAAGCGTTTTCATTCGAATGTAGAAGTGTTGCAAGTGTTTCAGTGTGTGTTGCAAGTGTTTCAGTGTGTGTTGCAAGTGTTTCAGTGTGTGTTGCAAGTGTTTCAGTGTGTGTCGCAAGTGTTTCAGTGTGTGTTGCAAGTGTTTCAGTGTGTGTCGCAAGTGTTTCAGTGTGTGTTGCAAGTGTTTCAGTGTGTGTTGCAAGTGTTTCAATGTGTGTTGCAAGTGTTTCAATGTGTGTTGTTGCAAGTGTTTCAGTGTGTGTCGCAAGTGTTTCAGTGTGTGTCGCAAGTGTTTCAATGTGTGTCGCAAGTGTTTCAGTGTGTGTCGCAAGTGTTTCAATGTGTGTCGCAAGTGTTTCAGTGTGTGTCGCAAGTGTTTCAATGTGTGTCACAAGTGTTTCAGTGTGTGTCGCAAGTGTTTCAGTGTGTGTTGCAAGTGTTTCAGTGTGTGTCGCAAGTGTTTCAGTGTGTGTTGCAAGTGTTTCAATGTGTGTTGCAAGTGTTTCAATGTGTGTTGTTGCAAGTGTTTCAGTGTGTGTCGCAAGTGTTTCAGTGTGTGTCGCAAGTGTTTCAATGTGTGTCACAAGTGTTTCAGTGTGTGTCGCAAGTGTTTCAGTGTGTGTTGCAAGTGTTTCAATGTGTGTTGCAAGTGTTTCAGTGTGTTTCGTCCCATCCGGCCTCCCATACCTTAGCGGTTTTGGATTGTTTTTATGTGCCATTACAGAGGTGTTTCTTTATTTCTGAGGCACGAGATCCAAACAAAACGCTTCCAGTACTGCATTTATCAGCTTTATTTGTCACAGTTTCGATGCTCTAACACATTGTAATCCACAAGTTTGCATGTCGTCATACTGACATGGTCAAAACAATTTTGCTTCCCTCATTACTTACACCTGACTTCACTTGTGCTCTGGCTATATAGCCTACCTATTAAACCCACACTCCACCCAGTGTCCAACAGTGTAACTACAACAAATTATAAATAGAGCATAATGGCTCTTACAGACGCTATTTATTTATTTATTAAAAACTTCAGCAACCAATGCCTACATACAATTACAGTTATGATTTTCAAATTTAAAATGCTATGTTAACTACGGTATGTAATTATTCATAAAATGTGGTGATTTACTTTTAGTGCCTCCAGTTAAAGAATTATTGTGTTAGTGACCATTTTATTCACCATGTAAGTCATGAGCAGTTTTTCCACATGTTTGAATCGTTCACTGAAGGTGTTTGCTGCATAATTCCATCATCATTACTTGTTCCTCATTAGGGAGACGAAGGACTGTGGAATGCCAATTACAATGTGCGTGATGCTGAAACAAAGATTTCTGACTTAACACACCTTCCTGATGCATTATAGCTTTACACACTTAATAATGTATTATATATTATAATTTATATTCAATATTAAATACAATAATTGTGCAATTTTAAATATTTTAAAAAAATGGTCCATTCATAGAGTTGTCAGTTGTGTAATGGATGTGTTAATGTTGTGTTAATTGTTACTGTGGTTTAATTTTTATTACATCACTTAAGGCTCCATTAACCTCAGAGAAATACAGAAACTGTTTTTATACACAGTATTTTAAGAACATTACTTGTTTATATATCTTTCCACAGACCCCTAGCACTTTCACAGACCACTAGGGGTCTAAAACCACAGAGGAAAAGCTACTTGTCATTAAGTAATGGGCTTCTAAAAAAATATATATATATATATATTCATTCTGTTTCTTTTGGTGCACGTGTGTTTGAGGTTCAGTATTAGTAAATGCTCAGTAAATGCTTATTATAGAAATCCTGCTTATCAGTTAAGAATTTAGTTGAGAAGTTAATGTCTTAATGAAGCAGTTAAAATGTTATGATTATTATCTCTAATTACTCCTCCTTTGACATAATTACAACAAATGAGACCAATCTTAATTTAAGTGATGATTTAAAGGCCATATTTAAATAAGATGTTAAAAATACCTTGTGAGGTTCAACCTCAACAACACAAACATTTCTGTAATGATACATGAAATTCTTCACACTCTTCAGCTCTGATCTGTGGATGGGTGGAGATGAAGATGTGAATATATACAGCAGACATATCATGGCTGCTAAGGAGAAACAGTTTTGCCTCCAGACTGAAGTTCAAGTTGTTTAGGTTCAGTGATCTGTCCAAATAGGAACATACACTCCTCAAATTAATTCAAGGACAAGAACCGCAAACATGTAAGTATTCTATTCTATCAATTTATTTCTTGTGTGTGTGTTTGTGATCTAGTTTAATTTTGCACATAATCCTAATTTAGATTTTTTTTATCCTTATATTTTGATAAGAAAGCCAGAAACATCTTTAGCACTTTCTTTTCTCCACAGTTTTCTGCAGTAAATTCAACTTGTATGAGTGCAAAAAAAAATTAATTCCATTTAAACGTTGTTTTGTAAGTAATTATAGCTTTAAGCATAAAGTTTGAAAAATGTCTCTCTCTTCCTCTCAGGGGTCCACATGTAGAAGTGAACGGTAAGAGCGATATATCTTAATACTGCAGTGCAAATAATATTAAGGTCTGATTGTCATTATCTTACATTGACAAAGCTTATACTATCCCTCCTGAATTTTTTTTTTTTTTTTTTACAAAAATTTATTTAAAATTCATTTATTTTATACTAACATATTTACTGACATATCGCTTGAGACTTACTGATATAAATATAAATAAACTTTATTTGGAGTACTTCTTTATTTGCACAATGCACATTTCTTAATATTAAGCCTTAAAATGTGTTTAATATCACTATTACAGTAGTAAGGGTATGATCTCTGAATAATATCTTTAAATATAGGATATTTAAAGTGTACCTAAAGTACTTGCAATAGTTCCACTTTAGCACAATCAAATATACTTAAGTATATCTCTAGTTGAATTTCAGCACTATTTCTGGATAACTAAGTACAAAATTAGTTGCTCCAGTTTAGCAGACTTTAAGTATATCAATTTAGTATACAGAAAGTACAGTTGCTGGGTATTTATATTAAAACACATAAATATGTTAATGTATTTGTACTTGGTATAAAATAAATGTATTTCAAATACATTTTAGTGTATTAATTTTTCACTAGGGATTGTATAAGTATTGCAAAATATGTTTGCACTACTACTGTGTGCAGTCCTTCAGCCTATTCTGACTGAGTGTGATGTTTTAGCGATGGTTTCACTGTATAGATCTGTATCATGCGGTTTTTGAATACAAAATTCAAATGCGCCTAACTCTGGTTGTAAGCCTAAACTTGATATTAACTGTAAACTTGTCCCTCAAATCTGATTGGTTGTTTGAAATATTGTTTCAGGATCAGCAAATATGTTGATCCAGGATCATGTTGTACTTGGTGAAATCACAGGTGAACGTGATTTCACCAAGTACCACATGTTCCTGGATCAACATCTTTGTTGATCCTGGAACAACTTTCCAATCAACCAATCAGATTTGAGGGACAAATGTAGCCTACAGTTTATGTCAAGTTTAGGCTTAAAACCAGGGTGAGGTGCTTCAACATCAGTGTTATTCACCTATCATTTCCCTCTGATTTTAGGGAAAAGTTTGGGTAGGGTTAGGTTTAGGGGTAGGGATAGGGTAAGGACTAAATTTTGGGGCAGGAATGTTATTCCAGGATCAACAAAGATATGTTGATCCAGGAACATGTCTTACTTGGCAAAATCACGGTGACCGAAATCACATTCACCTCAGGGTCAAATGAACCTGAAACCATATACAAGTTTTCTTAAGAAAGATATCGCCAAAACTATACTTAAAAAAAAATATGAATGCAATTTTTTTTGTTTGTCATCATGCTAAGCTTTCCTTATATGTCTAATTGTTTAGATGCAGTACTGCAGGTACGATCTATTGATCTCATCAGAACCAGGAAAGGACAGAATCGACAGGAGCATCACACCGATGGTTTCTTTAGCAGTCATCTCATCGTCCGTAGAGGACAGTGTTTCCAGATGTCTATTGAGCTGTCCAGACCTTTTGTTCCAAACAGAGACCAGCTTCAGCTGGAGCTGAGACTGGGTCAGTCATGGCTTTACTGTACTTACTGTTGCAAACGATGATCCTGTTTACACCTGCCATACAAACCGTCTGGTATCACCTGATAAAAAGATGATTCTTGTATGTGTGTGTTTTGCAGGCAACGACATACCCGTACACAGCGGCAGTTTTGTAATTGTTCCATTAGTGTCGGAATTCAAGAAGGATGCCTGGGAGGTAAAGATCGTTGAACAGGCGAAGACCATAATCAGACTGTCAGTTTACTCCCTTCCAAACGCTTGTATTGGACGGTACAAACTCACTGTGGTCACAAACTGCCCGGCGGGAAAGGCCACTTCACCAGACACACCTGAAAATGACATTTACATGCTGTTCAACCCCTGGTGCAAAGGTATTATTTGAAGAGAGAGGAAATAAGGGGACACAGTATGTGTCTATCAGTACCTAAAACTAACACACACACACATTGTAAGATTTTGGGCTGTCCCAGACAAAAGATGACCAATCATGGCGATTTCTGTGGTCGTGGCTCCCAAACGGTGGTCGTACGTCGTACAGTGAGATGGCCTTGCGCCCAAAAATAGCCTGTGATAATTGTCTGACAGTGTCAGAAATGTAGCATGATCATCTCAGTGTTTGCTGGCCAATACAAATGCAACATGAAATGTCATATTGATCAACGTGTCATGGTGCTATAACTTAAAACTACTTTACTCAAGCTCCATTTGCAAAATTGGCATGGCATGTTGGCTTCTTTTACCTAGCCATATTCTCCTCTTTCGCCTCCTCCTCTATTTTCAGCGCACATAAAAATCACAATTGCCAAAGTGCGATTGATTTTGCTCTATTTATTTACCACTAGCACATGCTGATGACATTTAATTCTTACAACTAACTTGCGTCGTATAGCCGATTCAGTAGGTGTCATCATCGTACAGTCTCTACAAGCATGCCGTACCCAAGTTTATTAGATCCATGTCGTACAGTGTGATTTGTAATGATCTTATAGGATTGCCGAAATCGCACAGTCTGTATAGCAGGCATAAGACAATTACACTGAATCATGAAATAACAGAATGTACTTACATGTTAATGAAGCTAATCCATTGAAATGTCAACTTTCTCTCTCTTTCTGTTCTTAACAGACGACTCTGTGTACATGAATGATGAAGCTGAGAGGACTGAATATGTACTGAATAATATGGGCAAACTGTACTATGGAACAGAGAAACAGATTGGAACCAGAACCTGGAATTTTGGTCAGGTAAAATTTCAACATTTCAAATTTCAAAAACTGAGTGTTTTCAGTAGTTGTTTAAACGTATCAGTAAAATGTAGGTTTCCTGTTATTATCTGGTGATTTTTCAAGAATTCTCATCATCATTCTTGGAATTTTCATTTTCTATGAATTTTTACAATCGTAAACTAACATTACTTAAGAATGTTTTCAAATGGCTGATTTTAGGATTTATTCTTAATACTGTTCAGCTAATAATTTTTTTTATATTTCAAATGAAAATGTATTTGACTTGTTTTAAGAAGGTTTGTTTTATCCTTCCTGGAGCTCAGACAGTAGAGCATTGCATGGTTTGATTCCCAGAGAATTAATTATTTGCAAAAACACTTATATGATCTTATATGAAAAAAAATTATATGATCAATAAGTTATAACAACATATGTTTTTACATTGCTTTAACTCATCAAAATAAGTTAAGCAATTTTCAACTTTTTTTAAATACATATAAGTTATACAAGATTCAACTATTTTTTTTTAGTTTAGTCAGCTTAATATAATTGAAGTTGAAATTACTTAAACATCCAAGTTGATTGTACTTAAAAATTTAAGGTAGCAACTTTTCTTTACAGTGTAGCTCGTAATTTGAATAAAAGTGGCTGCCAAATGCGTAAAAGATTAATTTAACAGTGGATCAATACAAGCTGATTATTGTTGAAACATTGAATCATGGTTGCAGAATAGTTCTCCGACTTCAGAGGTAAAAATTTTAAAACGTTCTGAGACTCAAAAATATATATTCCTAGAAACGTCCTGGGAACCTAAACTTGTTAGTTGGGATATATTTCAAGCAGATATTCCACTTTAGACATCTGAGCACGTTCCATGAAGTAGAAAACCTATGTTGTAGAGGTCTTCTTGGGTCCTAAAAACTGTACCCGACCCGAATCGACCCGAATCACTACTTACCCGAACCCGACGTGCATAAATTAATTTTTTTTAAAGAAAAACCCGACCCGAGACAGACCCGATAAAATTAGACCCGGATCCGACCCGACCTGACGCCATTTCCTTTAGAACCCGACTGGACCCGAACGTAAACGGCATTTACATTGTGCACAGCCTGCAGCTCTGCGTTTCTCAAAAATGCACTTAACATAGACGCGCAAGTAGGCCTATGCTCTGAAGTGCTGAAATGTCAATCACACATCACGGTCGGTAACCCATTACATCCTATAAAATTTGGCATAATGTTATTTACCGGACCATACGATGATTAACATTAGAACCACCACAGGGTAAAATTTAGGCTACCGATGGCTGTTTTTCAAATGTAGCCTATAACAGATTTTCAATAAAATATCCAAAGTCTCCCAGTCATTGACTTTTACTAAAATGTTGTTATTTAGCCTACAATCCCGTTGTTAAAAAGTTGTTTAGATAAAACCAGATTAAAAACAAGGCATTAGAACCGCCATAGCAGGTCAAATACCATGTAGGCATATGTCTTTATTTTTGCAACTTTTCTTTATTTGAGCAACGTGTCTGCTTACTGTAAACAGTCACACAACGCACGTTCAAAATAAGATGTTTTAGCCTACTCATAAATGTTCAAACTTTGGATTAATTATAAAAAAAAATGTGCAATTTTTATCGTTTATCGCTATTTATTCAAGTCTGCCAGTTTCCTGAAGAAAATTCCGATCTATAATGTAGCCTAATGAAAAAAAAAAATTCTGATTACCCCAAGTTTATTGGGGTTGTTCACTTATTCAAATTATAAATTATATAACTAAGCAAATTAATAACTGAGTAAATAAATGCGGAGGCAACCGTGCTTATAGCCCATTGCACGTAGAAGCGCGGATTCGCTCTCTCACTTAGAAAAAGTGAGAGAACGGTGTCATAGAGTTGTTTTAAATAATGCAATTTTGTTAAATGCCCAACATAGTTTGGGTCTTCTCGGGTCCATTTGGAATAAGCATATTTATTTTAAATTACCCGAGACCCGAGGCCACTAATACCGAACCCGACCCGTGTCCGAGACATTCGTCTGAGTTTTGGACCCGAAACCGCTCGGGTCTCGGGTCGGACCTCGGGTTTTCGGATCCAAGTAGACCCGTGAAGACCTCTACTATGTTGCATTATTTTCAAGACAACATTTCAAACTTTTATTTTCTGTAATGTGCTTGTTTCAATCTCCAACCTCTGATCTGTGGTTCTAAGTTTGATGAAGGAGTCTTGGCGGCTTGTTTCTTTGTGTTGGAGAAGAGTGGCAGTCCTTGCTCGGGATGGGGAGACCCTGTTAACATAGTCAGAGTGGCATCTGCCATGGTAGGTCTAGACTCTCTTTTTACCAACATTGGATTTTTCCATGCTCTGTTGTTGTGTAAGGACGACTGATAGGTCTGCAGCTCAGTGATGATCAATGAATCGTGATGACGTGAAGCAGATAAAATCATTTTGTCAATGTGTCAGGTTAATTCCAACGACGAACAAGGTGTGCTGATGGGTAACTGGAAAAATACCAATGAGGGAGGACTTTCTCCAACAGCCTGGAGTGGAAGCAGTGCCATACTGAAACAATACCACAACAGTAAAGGAATACCTGTCAAATATGGACAGTGCTGGGTCTTTGCTGGAGTCACCAACACACGTAATATTTTATTGAGCATTATTGAAAATGATACAGAATAGGGGCCTAAAAATTAGGATAGAAGAAGGATAGAACCAGGAGGATAGAACCAGCTTGCCTACAAGTGCTTATACTGCTGTTGTCTAACATAGAGAGTGAAGGATTGCAATTGAGAAGAGTCTTTAATAAAATCATGTATTTATATATAGCAATTCTGCATAGTACCAAAAGGTTAATCGAATTGAATCATGACCATAGTTTAGTAAAGAAATATAATCAAAGTGTTGTCACTTACACCCTTAAAAGAGGCCCTGTTTACACTTGGCATTAACATGTGATCATGACACAATGTTTATCCATATAATGTTGCTTCTGTATCTAGAAAACAGATCATTGGATATATTTTCCGCCACACAATATTTACATTAGAGATGTACAAGTACAATTAATGAAAAAAGTGCAATTACACCTGTCCTGCTAACAAAAATATGTTCTAAGAACCATTAAGTTATGGAAACGTTATTTCTTAATGTTCCATGAATGTTCAAATCATCCAGTTATTTAAATGTTTTATGTGATTATGTGAACATTTAATCATTTTGCAAACATTTATGGGAACTTAACTTTTGAATGTTATCTGAATGTTGTGAAGTAAGTAGGCCTAGTAACATTTCAAAAATGTTAAATGAACGTCCAACTAAAACAATTCAGAAATAAGCATTCAATGAATGATGTATTAATAATGTAGGCCAATTAAACGCAGAGTAGGTGAT
The DNA here is from genome assembly GCF_965113295.1 of Leuciscus leuciscus. NCBI lineage: Eukaryota > Metazoa > Chordata > Actinopteri > Cypriniformes > Leuciscidae > Leuciscus > Leuciscus leuciscus. The sequence goes on from NC_138742.1 coordinate 6,830,821, forward strand.
TTGTTCCTGTTCCAGAAATATTGTGTGTGTGTGTGTGTGTGTGTGTGTGTGTATATATATATATTTATATTATTGTAATGTTGCTTCGAGACATGTAGTTTAACACTGCTTTTGATTGCTCCCTGCTGTGTATGTGTTCGTGTTTTGAAAGAGCCGTGGCTTTGGAGTGAAGGGATCGTATGCTTTCAAAGCTAGCTCGCTATTGCTAGCCTCTCCGAAAATGACAGGACAGGCAGATCAGAACGAATTCCATTCACAAACGAGTTTACATTGTCTTTTTTGCGTATCAACATCCAGATACAAATCGCACATTCACGCTAAATGGAAACGGGACCAGAGAGGTTGGGAAATATGAAATCTTGGGCACTTTGTTAATGTTTCTCTCCTTTTCTCTCAGTGTGTCGGTGTTTTGGCATTCCCACGCGTCCAGTCTCAAACTTCAGCTCTGCTCATGACACTGACAGTTCCTTGACAACAGATGTTTATTTAGACGAGAATCTTGAAGAGATTAAACACCTTAACCGGGATATAATCTGGTAAGATCGTGTCTTTAAGAATTCACGTGTTATTTTACTATCGTCGCGATGCTAAAAAATAGTTTTCATTTTAAATATAGTTTCATTAAAGTAGTTCAATTGAGTTCAAATAGCCTAATTTTATTTATTTTCGAAATGTCTATACAGTTTTTATTAATTTTTATTTTGGTAGGCCTACATCAATTTAAACTATTAGAATGGGAAATGTGGCAACTAGCTGAAATAAAATAAGTTTAACGGTTTTTATGTTTTATTTTAAGCAACATATGGCTTTACTTGCATTACCACCCATTTTCCTTTTTCCATGATACTGCAGTTTCATGCAAGTGCAGTGCAGGACGCCTCAGGAAGTAGGCTATTTGTGATTTCATAGAAGTTGTATCATGTTCATTAATTTGACAACGTTGAAGGAATAGTTTAGTTCACCCAAAAATGGAAATGTAACCATAATTTACTCATCCTCAATCCATCCTAGGTGTATGTCTTTCTTCTTTCAGTCAAACACAATCGGAGTTATACTAAGCAACATCCATGCTTTGAAATGACATTGAATAGTGCCCAAGTTTTTGAAGCTCCAAAAAGCTCCATCATAAAAGTAATCCGTATGACTCCAGTGGCTTAATAAATGCCTTCTGAAGCAAAGCGATGGGTTTTTGTAAGAAAAATATCCATATTTATAACTTTATAAACTATAATCCCTGGCTTCCAGCAACAGCCGTACGCGCGTTCACGAGAGAGTCGAAACTCGGTCACTATTCAATGCCATTACAAAGCCAGTTGAAAGTTGCTGCTTTTCTCTCTATGTAGGAACTTCCACGTGTGGAATGAGGCCTGGATGGCTCGTCCCGACCTGCCATCTGGTTTTGGAGGGTGGCAGGTGGTTGATTCCACTCCTCAGGAGACCAGCCAGGGCGTCTTCCGCTGCGGCCCAACATCTGTTGCTGCGGTCCGCAGTGGACAGACCTTCCTCAAATATGACACGGGCTTCGTTTTTGCTGAAGTATGCTAATTACTTTCCTGTAATTTAAGATTCCATCATAAAGAGGTTCATATTTAATGATGTCTAATGTTTTATGAGCATTTCTGCCTCATATTTCTATCTGTCGCACATAATCTCACGACATATATTTATAATATGGTGTGCTAGTACTAAATATTTGGCTCTTTGTGTTGTAGGTGAACAGCGATAAAGTCTACTGGCAGCGCAAAACTAACGGGACCTTCGATGTGATTCGGGTAGACAAGAGCGCAGTGGGTCACTGCATCAGCACCAAAGCTGTCGGCTCAGACAAACGTGTGGATATCACACACCTCTACAAACACCCAGAAGGTGAAAATCCACATTAAATAATGATGTGACAGTAAGTCAAGTCAAGTCAAGTTTATTTGTATAGCGCTTTTCACAATACAGATTGTATCAAAGCAGCTTCACAGTATTAAATTAAAATAATACAACAAAGTTTGTTTCAAGAGGAATTTATTGATTGATTAAATTAAATTAAATATCCCCAAAATATCCCCAACTGAGCAAGCCAAAGGCAACAGTGGCAAGGAACCGAAAAACTCCATCAAGTGACCTAATGGTGTCCTAAAACTCCATCAGGTGACCTAATGGAGAAAAAAAAAACCTTGGGAGAACCCAGGCTCAGTGACAGTAGTGATAAGGTTTGCACTTAAATGTGACAAAAACGTTTACATGCTTTTGAAATGCTTAATTTGAAAAATACATCATTATTTTATAATCAAAATATTTTTTTTTCTTGTACTAAATAGGTATAAAATTATATATATTTATATATATAAATTTCACAAAACATTTTATTGTGTTTGAATAAAATCAAAATGCATTTGTGGGGAAAAAAACTCTCAAAATTCCAATTTGGTACTGAAGAGTTTTGGTAATCCAAATGTGTAAACTACACATCATGTTTTTACTCACATCATTATTATTATTATTTTAAGTGTATCAGTATCAAATTCAAATGCATTTATAAAGCACAATTTAAAAATGTACTTCAAAAATGTAAAACTTTATACAAAAAGTAGTTCTATCAAATTTATCGCTATACATATATTTACATTTATTGTGTGTGTGTGTGTGTGTGTGTGTGTATATATGTGTGTGTGTATATATGTGTGTGTGTGTGTGTGTGTGTGTGTGTGTGTGTGTGTGTGTGTATATATGTGTGTGTATATATGTGTGTGTGTGTGTGTGTGTGTGTGTGTGTGTGTGTGTGTGTGTGTGTGTGTGTGTGTGTGTGTGTGTGTGTGTGTGTGTTTACAAACTTTTATGTTAGATGTGATTAATCATGATTATTTGATTTGACAGCACTAAAATAAAGCATTGTGAAAATTCAAAAACTATTGTAACATTTAGTGACATGACTGATGAATTTGCACATGGTTTGTTTTAAAGCATATTAAAAACACCACATAGACAAATAAACAACATTAAAAACTTTATTTTCACCACAGAGGGACTTTAAATGTGCTTATAATGATCCCTGCCCTCTCGTTTCCCCGTCATTGATCAGGTTCGGCGGAGGAGCGCACCGCTGTGGAAACGGCCTGTAGCTTCGGCTCCAAGCGATCCGTCTACTCTCCCACCAGTGCCAGTGAAGTGACTGTTGATGTGTCCATGCTGGGTGATGGACCATGTGTTGGTCAGGATGCTGAGCTGTCCATCCTTCTGAAGAACAACAGCAGCGCTCCTCGCAGTGTTGACCTCTACAGCCAGGTGACGGCCAACAAGACCGTCCTGATGAAGGACCAGACCAGTGTTGAGCTCAAGCCCCATGAGGGTGAGAGATGATGATCTCATCAGCAGAACGACACATGAGACATTTGTGATACTGAACAATTGTTAGTCATTTTTTGGTAATTGAAATAAAGTTGAAACATAAATATTAGATGAAACACTAAATTACAACTACAATAACACTGAATTAAAGCTATAGAAAAAAAAAAACAAAGAAAAAAAACAATAACAATGAAAAGGCACACAACAATTACTAAAACTTAAACTTGTTTGGATGACTTTGGATGACTTTAATATATTTTCAGTTTTTTATTTTAATTATTATTATTTTATTTTTTTACTGAAGTACTAAACTACAACTGCAATAACACTTAATTAAAGCTGGGTAACTTACTGTAAATATCTAAATAATATCAAAGAAAAACCACAACAAAGAACTTAAATTTTTTTTAATAATAATTATTAAATATTACACATTTTAATACATACTATAATAGTATGTAAATAATACTAAAGTAACACTGGTAGAGTGTTGTATACTAGTAAAATAGGACTAAACCTTTTTTAATTCTACTAACATTCCATTTAATTCAATAACCCAGATCATACTAGTAACTAAATGTTATTATCATTATTAATAATAAAATATAAATATTAGATGAAAAACTTATCAATCAAACAAAAAAAAACAAATAAAAAGGACAAAAGCACACAACAAAACTTTTAAAATTAATTTAAAAACAGAAAATATAAAAATACGAGCTAATTAAAAACAGTAAATACTATAGAAGTATGTTAATAATACTAAACTAACACTGGTATTGTTGTCTACTTGTAAATAAGATGAAACCAAATTAATTATATTTTAATTATATTTAATTCAATAACTCATATGGTACTTGTAACCAAATATTGTTATTATTATCATTATTATTATTATTAATATGATAACACTTTACTATATTAATACAATACAATTACCATTAATGTTACCATTGTGTTAATACAATATAAATATTAGATAAACATAAAAAACTTAAATGAAAATTAACTGAAATCATTTTAAATTGAAGTACTAAAATTACTAAAACTACAACTGCAATAACAGTTCATTTAACCTATATAAAAATATTTTAAAACACAAATTACTAAAACAAAAAGTTACATTAAAAATGCAAAATATACAAATTAAAGTAATAAATTCTATAATAGTATATACCTATAAATAATACTAAAATAAAAAGTATTACACTGGTATAGAACTTGTAAATAAGACAAATCCAATGTAATTCAATAACTGATATGGTATTGTAACCAATTGTTCTTATTAATATAGTCCATTTTAAATGTTGATGTGTATATGGAGCCTCATGAATGTTTTGGCTGTGTAGTGCGGTCTCTGGAGTGGACCCTGCACTATGAGGACTATAAGGAGAAGCTGCTGGATCAGTCGGATCTGGTGCTCACTCTCTCGGGACGGGTCACTGAGACTAGACAAACTCTGGCCAAACAGTTCAGCTTCAGACTGCGGACACCAGACCTCATCATCACTGTGAGTTTCAGTGACTCCACCCGCTGATAACATTACCCAGCTGGCTATGTTGCATTAATCCAGCTTGTGTGTGTGATTTTCTCTCTCAGCCTGTATGTGATGCTGTAGTGGGCAGAGAGCTGAAAGTCAAGATCAAATTCCAGAACCCACTGCCCCGTGTGCTGAAGAACGTTATAATCCGGATCGAGGGACTGGGAATGCAGCATGTCAAAACCATTCACTACGGGTAAGACGTTCATTTGCAATGACTGAATCAAACTGTTTTCTGATGAAGTGGTTTTTAACAATGAATGTTCACAATGATTTTGCCGGTTAAAAAAAAGGGGTGGTTGATTATTATTTCACTTTTTTAACTTTAGTTAGTGTGTAATGTTGCTGTTTGAGCATAAACAACATCTGCAAAGTTACGACGCTCAAAGTTCAAAGCAAAGGGAGATATTTGCTTTTGAAGAAATCTCTTTTTAAGGACTACAACAAACGGCTGGTAGAGACTACACGACATTCCTCCCGGGTTAGTGACATCACAAACCCTAAAATTTACATAAACCCCGCCCCCGGGAACGCGATTTATAGATTATCATGACAGAATATGCTAATCAATGACTAGAAGATAACTACACATAAGCTACATAAATTCACTAACTAACCATTCAGAAATGTCCTGTTGCTTCTACATGTCTCTCCATCATTGTCTGACTTCGGTTTGAACATAAAAGGCTGAACGTTTTTGAAATTTTCCTTGCATGTGTGTGTGAGATAAAAGAACACAAGCTGTTGTAGCTCCGCCCTCTGTGCTGGGAGCAGCAGCTCATTTGCATTTAAAGGAACAGACACAAAAACGGTGCATTTTTGCTCACCCTCAAAAAGTGACAACTTTAACATGCTGTATAAAAATATCTGTGGGGTATTTTGAGCTATAACTTCACATACACACTCTGGGGACATCAAAGACTTATTTTACATCTTGTGAAAAGGGCATTATACCACCCCTTTAAAAAAATAAAGGTTAGGTTACACATTGTACTTACTCGTAATATTAATGAACTACATGTACTTACTATAATAGAGTTACGGTTAGGTTTAGGGTTAGTTACTTGTAATTATGCATAATGTACTATTATCACACTAGAAAGCACACTACGTCACCTTCATTTATTTTACTAAATTTAAAAAACAATCCGTTTTCTAAAGAAGATTAGTTTTACAATCAGTATTAAGACATAATGTTTTAATGGTTTCTCTGATTTAAACTTCAATAGCAAAAAATGGTTTCCGAAGTTTTATTCATTTTTGTGAATTAGTTCACCAAAGTCTGTTTCAGTTGATTAATTAAAAACTCTGGATCATTCATTGAAGTCTGTGCATTTTTCATGTATTAAAATATGATGTTGATTATAAAATGACTTTTATTATTATATATATATTTAATTTTTTGTATTTTAATTTTCTTTTTTTTTACTAACTACCAATATACATTAGTGGCCAAAGGTGATGTCAGTAGAGGATATTTGATATTAATGGCCGTAAAAGTTCAATTAAACCCTCAAAATATGAGGAAAATATTTTATATTTTTTAAATATGAGGGAAGAACAAAACACTAAAGTTGGTTAAGGTATTTATCCAGCAACTACGCAATATGCTGATAAATTATGTAACAAATTTTTCATACTATTTTATGAAAAGTGAGGATGACCATCACTTGGCCACTATCAAATAACTATCTTTCATCCTTTCTCTCAGTGATATCTCAGGCCAAGCCACAGTGTGTCTGACAGAGACATTAGTTCCCAAACGCTCCGGCTCACAGAAGCTTCTGGCAACACTTGACTGTCCTCAGCTCACTCAAGTGCATGGAGTCGCAGACATCTTGGTCAAAGACCGCTGAGAAACCTTGACTTCATCTAGTGAGCGCAAACATCTACATTCTCAAGACATTGATAACTACACTGAGGCTTCAGCCTTGTCTTAACCTACACAATTCAAACATGGTTCTTTTCAAGGTGCATATTATCATGGATTTTTAGAGGGAGTGTGAATGTTTCACTGTCACATTTAAATTATGTCCTTGTATAAGATGTTATACTTATGGGCAATATTCGTCCTACTTGAACATAAGGTTTGGGTTTGAAGGTTCGGCTGGTTAGCAGATCCCAGTTAGCCTCTGCTGGTAGATCTGTACCAAACAATAAACGCAAAAACAAAATAACTCCCGTTGTTTTGTTTTTTTGGTCACACAAATCATACTATCAATAGTCATACTCATTCCTTCAATACTTTTACACTTAAAGTGGTAACACTTTAATTAAAGCCTCTATGTATAATGCATTATAAAGGTGTTCATAATTAATGCTATAATGCATTATATCCTTTCATAAATAATTGTAATCAAAGTTAAAATGCATTATAATATATGCAGATTCCTTGTTACATCTGAAATTGGTGGTTTGTCATGTTTTAATGCATTACTTTCTAAAGGTGTGTACAATTATTCGAGAGACCATGCATGCATTGCATTACAAGGCATAATTAATGCATTAAAATAATTGTATAATGCATTATATATAAAGACTTTAAGTGTTACTGCAAGGCTACACATTAAAATTCTTTCTCCGTCACTGGTGCGCCTCGAGCCGAGGGTGTAACCTGTAACACCTGTCTTTACTAATTGACCAAAACCACATGGATTAACTCATTAGTGAGTTACAAGGCTCACACACAACTAAAACATGTAGTAAAAAGTTTCAAAATTGAAAACTACAAACACACCTGTCAAAGTGAGGCATGTAAGAGCAGCTTCTTAACACTTCATTAACAAAAGGCACAACATCTCGAACTCACTTTTGAAACCACTGCATTTTTGAGTTTTAAATGAACTGTTTAAATGTGTCATGATTTACCAGACTTCATTTAATTCAGCATATTCACCTGTCTTGATAAATGACCATTTACACACACACACACACACACACACATACAGTACACAGACGTGTTTAGGTGTTTAAAGCAGTCACATTTATTGGCCTCTTCTATGCACATTTACTAAACAGCCAGACAAGCTGGCAAACGGTTTTCGAGACATTGTACAATGGGACTTTTCACAAAGTTTACTAAAAAATAAATACAAGACTCAAAAGTGTTGCACAGATCAAAAATATACAAAGGCTTATAATTAATGTAAACTTTGAAAACATTTTACATAAGAAACACCCTGGAAACAATTTTAAAAGGTATTATATTTACAAATGTGTACAAAAAAACTAAACAAAAAAACCATTAGTTGCTTGAAGACTTCAGTCGAGTACCAGGAGAGACGTCACATAACTGTGTGTTCAGTACAGTGTTTGTCCAACTCTGAAATCCTTTGGTACACAAATCTTTGCATGTTACCATTCACCAAGCATGCTTTAACAATATTAGAAATTTTTTTTCTCAACTCATAACTGATTGTGTTAACTATTCCTGTTTAAATAGCCTTAGGTACAGCAATAGACAATGTGAAAACCTTCACAAACATACTACATCAGTGCAAATTTTAAGGTTAGACTTTACATTGTTGGAATGGTAGCTTACAAAATCGTTTAATTCTGTCTTAGAGATGGATAGTGATGGAAGTCTTAAGATTGCTTAGATTTGTAGTTGTGTTTTTCCCTTTGTATAACATCTTTACCTAAAGCTAGATAGTTGTGGGTAGCTGTTAGTGATCAAATAGCTGAAGACAGCTCAAATACTTGGTCCTGTAAATGATCCAAAGACACCAATAGCAAGGTAAGTCGCAAAAACACCAGGCGGTCAATGGTACAAAGGAGAGAAATGCCAAATACACCACTGGACATCATTAGGTTTCAAAGGTTCATTAACACGGTAGCTTATGTCATTAGTATTTTTTATATTATTTATAAGTGGTTTTATTTTCTGTATTAGATTAATCTCTTTTAAAACCAGTGTTTTCCCAATAAAGCTTAACCTCTGAAAGAAAAAGTCCATAAATAAATCTGCAGGCATGAATTGATAAGAGCCCAATATTTCATAGACACTAGTTAACTCTTACACTTTCGTACCAAAATGAAAAGCATGAGGTGAGTCTTGGAAACTGATTTAAAAAATGATAACCAAAACAGTAGTGCAAATCCACGTTCAATCTTTTTTACAACCTCTCTTCTTTGATTCGCACCATTTTCAGCACATCCTCATACACACAGATTTACTGATCCAGCAAAGAAATATTGTCTATGTATGACTTTAAGACGCAAACCCCTCTTACTGCAGACTTGCTCTGTCTCAGTCTGACGTGACTCTACATCTCTGTAGTCTTTCTTTGGATATTTTTTTTATTGTCTGTGCTACTTGTTTTCCATCAGTGTCTAGGACGATACCCAACTTAAAGTCCTTCTAGTAACTTTCCTCATTGCCCTCTCAACATCGCAAATTCAAACCCAAAGCAACACAAACTGCAAAAGCCTCCTGACCAAAAGCACTTTCACTACACACTTCTACAAACTTCTACTTGTCCTTCTACACGTTATTCTGCCAGTCCATTTTACTACATATAAATGTCTTTGAAAAAGATTGTCAACAGTGTTTCGATCTGATATATTAGGACAAAAACAGATCATATTTGACATAATGATGATGCAAATTCATTGATGATCTCAAAAAATGATGTACCAATATTGGCTCCGCTCTGAAGTTTTATTGCATGCAGTTAAGTCGATCTATTAAAGTGAAATATATAAAAGCTACAACAACTGCGGTAGAGGCATAATTTCAAGTTGGCTGTAAAAAGCTTGCACAGTATTTGTCCTGCTTTGTGGGTCAGTGATCAATAACCAAAAATGTCACTTTACAATGAGCAGAATCATTAATATATGAGAAACGATTGGTACGGTATTCACAGAATACATCTAGTGCCCGTGTTGTAGCTGTTGTTTTTCTTAGATCAATTCATTGATATTGAAACAATGGGTTGATTCATTTATTTATTTTTTAAGAAATTTGCTTAAAAAATATAAATATTGAATGGAAGGGAAGAATCATGTGGTCATTCAATTGCTTTAAAATTAGATGTCACATTAAAAGTCTTTCAGTATCTTAAAAATGCCAAAAGGGACAATTTTCCAGATCGTAAATCTCATTAAAATACATTTTTAAAAATCCTATTCTATTTGTAGATATTTATTTTTATGTCACTTTTTCTTTTGTGGCATTTTATACGATTTCTCAAAAATGTCTGATATTTTCTCAGTACCAAAAGAAGTGCAAAATAGTGGTTGGCCATCAGGATAATCCAACTCAGCTACATCTCTTGCCCAATAAGATCCAGTTTCTGGCTAACTCAGAAGTACTTAGCCCATTTATGCTACAGCTATCTATACAAAAGGCCACTCTTTGATTGTCCCAAGCTGTTTGCCATAAAACAGTATGTGTTTAAGGTACAAGAAAGATTTTCCCTTCTTTTAACATCTTCTGGACCCATTTTCACAGTTACCCCTGTACAGTACTGTTTCTAGACAATGCTAAATGTCTGTGACAGAAAGCATCCGTGAATCATTACAAAGTGATGGATTTTTAGCATGTAGTTTTCTCTACTCTCATTCTCAAATGAATGGTACACAAACAAAGCATTTACATAAAATAAATATGCTCATGGAAGTTATTGGAACACCACCACTGAAACCATCATCAGAATGATTTGTTCTTTTTGATACAAAAGGGTACAGACACTATGTAGTTTGTCTATGGTTTACGGTCTTCTTAGGAACAGATACTTAAAAAATATATAGTATGCCAAGAGCCCAGCATTATTGACTTAATATCAAATATTGTGTCAAGACTTAGTTGATGCTCAAATTCTAAGATGCATTTTTCAGGAGGAACGGTCATCGTGTGGGCTTCCATCTGAGTTTTCTGTTTCCCCTTCTGATATGGCCTGCATGGGAGCAGTGTACAGCCGACTGCGTGTACTGTAGCGGCTACTATTTGCAGCTGGTGGCATCCTTGACCGGCCTTGTCTAGATGAGGCAGATGTGGGAAAAGCTTTTGTGGAGAAGCCCTCAGCATATGATTTTGGAAAGGGGCTGTGGATTTGCTCATGATTTCCCTCTGGAAACTGCTGTTGTAAAGGAGAAAGTGGCTCCTCAAGTGGTCTAGAACCCTCCATCAGGAGCTCACCGGGACTTTTGGGCGCAATTGGGCTCTTTAGGATCTCCGTAGCTGACATACGATAACTGGAGTCGGACCGACTTCCCTTTTTCAACAGCAGCAATTTGAACTCTTCATTTGAGGTACTGGACTTTTTGGCACTCCTATAAATTGGACCCGGGGTTCGCTGAGTTTGAATAGATGGACTTGCAGGCACGTTCGGGGTGCTTGGCGAAGTTGCAGGATTAATTGCAGAGCCATTCCCAGCGACAATGGCTAAACGGCTCCGCACTGATTCTCCAGAATCTTTCCTGCCCAGCATTTTTCGTTTTGACCTGAGATGGAAAAACACAAATAAGAGACAATAAGAATTTTGGGATTTTTTACCCTATCCCCGCCATTGACAGAATTTTCCGGCTTTCCATGTTTTCACTCTTATACAGTAGGGGCCGCTATTAGGCATCTTTTGAAAGAGTACTGAATCTCCAGATCAAAACACAAGCGAAGATGAAGCAGAAACAAGCGATAGCACTTAGGCCTTTTTTCTGATCATCAAAAATATACCAAACTTGAAACACACCTGTGAATCATGGCAAAGAGATCCTCTATTGTGCGAATTTTACTTGGTGAAAGAAAAACGCTATCATCCTATATAAGCAGATGCATAAAATAACACAATCGTCGTCAATAAACAGCATATAAATCAAAACTGTCTATTGTTACCGCATGAAATGTCGACCCAGGACAAGCTATAGGACTGTGCAAGCATTAGGGGAGTTGATGGACTTGATCTACTCCATATATGTTTTGATCATCGTTCTGAATCCGATCAAGATGTAGTCTTTGAAAACATTTTTTTTGCTCAAAATGTTTTTTTTTTTTTATCAAACTTTCCCAAATTCAAGTATTGATTAAAAATAATACATGGAGATAGAATAAAACAGGTTTTTGTTTAAAAGCAGAGGGTCTCTTTCTTTTGATAAATTGTAAGTTAAGATATTTATACAACAAAACATACTGGGGGCCATGAAACTTTTGTGAAAATTATCAAAAGTGCTGGTGCTGGCAAGCAACGTTTTTCAAAAACGCTGGCGGGGAAGGAGTTAATATTTTTTTCTGATCATCAAAAATATACCAAACTTGAAACACACCTGTGAATCATGGCAAAGAGATCCTCTGTTGTGCGACTTTTACTTGGTGAAAGAAAAACGCTATCATCCTCAGATTTGGATTCGTCTGTCAGAGGGGACACTGTTGGATCGCTTGGTGTGGACTCTGAAATAGAAACTCTGAAACTCATTCCAATTCAAAATGTCTGAAATATTAAGGAACATGGCAGCTAGTTTACATAGTAATGGAAATATTACACAAACATACCTCTGCTAAAATAGTCTTCTGTGTCTGGTGTTGACCCTTCCTCTACATGTTCCTGTGAGGCACTTCTGGTTGGAACACCTGATGTTACAGATTCTTCTTCAGCACCGCTAATTGGAAAAGCTTGCAATGTCTCTGATCTTTGCTTCACAATATCAGGCACTTGGTCAAGAATATCTGACCTCTTTGCTAGACCATTCTGACCAGGGCTTCCCTCGTTTGGCTCAGATCTCAATGGCTGGTTTTGCTCTACTTCCAGACTACTCTGGGGAAAGAAACTATTTGAGGTGCTCACCTTTTCTGCAACTTCTCGAGAATTCCCCAATATCAGTTCATCCATGTTCTCCTCATCAGACTGGGCCTTAAAAGCAGTCATGCTCCAAAGAGGGGATGGGGCTAATCGGTCATATCTATTTCTTGCACCAAAATGGTTTGCTATATTCTTACCAGCTAGTCCATCTACTGGGGTAAACAGTGATTCACAATTGTCCTGAGAGGAAGGTTCTGTGAGAAGGGGTCTATAGGGTGGAGGTTTCCTAGTTTCATGGGTTTTATTGTGAGTAGGAGGGGTGATGATAGTCACAGTGGGACACTTAGGCCTAGTGGCAGTATCAGTGCTAAGTCGATCGTAGCTCCCTTCTCCAGATTTGCCAACTGAACGTAGTTGAACTGAACGAAGAACTGTAGGAGTGATGGCCAAAGGACTAGTGATTGCCAGCTCATCACTTGAAAGACTCTCACGCTTGGTTTCTGCTGAAGCTGCTGCCTTGTGTTTGCTCTGGTGCAGGATGTGCATCTGTTTTTTGTGAATTGAAGGCTTGCTGACATTGGGAAGGGCACTTAGGTTAAGGTGGGTGGGAGGAATGATAGGCAATTCAAGGTCCCTTTTGGATGAGTACTGCTGCAAAGAAGCAAGTGAGGACTTCCTTTCTGGGACTTTGGGTTTCCTCTTACCACCAGGAGGGGACATTGGGTGAGCGTTCGGGAAGAAAGCCGATGGAAGAGAAGATGTTGGTGTCTCCGACTGGCTTGAGTAGCCACTGGAAGGTGATGCTAGACCCACCAGCTTTTCTGGTGAAGGCAATCTAAACTCGCTTTCCACCGATGGTAGTGAAGGAGTGGTGGCCCTCGATCCTGACTGGGAAGTCTGGGATTCTGAGCTCTCCTGTGATTTAATGCATTCAATGACAGTGGTACCCGTAGCTGTGCTGGAATTTGACAATGATCTGTAAGGATCATTGGATTTCAAGTCATTAAGAAGCCAGAGATCTGCATAGTCTGACTGGACAGCTCCCTCATCCTTGAAGGAATGTGTTTCTGTGGAGCCAAACAAAGCAACTTCTGGAATCTCTGTAGAACTCTCAACACCCCAAGCCCCCAGTGGCTCCTCACTCTCCAGCTGACTCGAGGAGCCTCCGTTTAATCCCACATGCTGAGTTCTCTCCCTGGAAGACGTTGATTTGTTCTGACCACCAGCAATCTTTGGTTCGTTCTTGTCAGTAGGAGGTCCAACATGGCTGCTTATTGTCCTCAAGGATGAGCTACGTTTTGGCGGGGATGGCTTCACCTTTGGTTTCCTTAGAGAGAGACTATTTCTCCCAAGTGTGTTTGTTTGATGTCCATATTCTGCCTGCTGCTGGTCTACAGATGCATAGTTATAAGTGAAGCTTTTGCTACCTTTAAGACCACAGTCAAAGTGCATGGAGGTATAGTAGCCCTCTGCATCTACAGAATAGTGTGAGGCGGTGTCTGCCTTTTCAGAAGGTGGCCTTTCTGTTAAACTTTCAAAAGTGGCTATGCTAGCAAAACTGGGACATTCTAGGATGTTCTCTGCCCTAGAGTGCTCAGGACTGAAGTCAGGCTGGCAAGGCATGTTGTGCCTGTAGAGGGGATAGCTCCACTCACCCTCACTGGCAGTGCTGACTCCAGCATCATCAAGCATGTCAGTTGCAGTGGAAGTGAATGAACCTGTCCTATGGCTACGGAAGCCTTGCGATCGGTCTCCAGGATAAGGATCAATAATGAAGCCTGTGGAATCATCATTAGTATTAGTAGCTGCATTCAACGATAGCTCTGAATCACAGTGGGATGATCCGGTGAGTGGGGGTGAGGCTGCAGGTGGAATGGTCTCTGATGTCTGGGAGGGACATGTAGAACTACTACCACTCCAGTTGCCACTCGAGGACTGGTGATCTTCCTTGTGGTCCATCTGGCTAGTCAGCACACCAGCGTTAGAAACGGAGTGAATGGGGCTACTGAACGTATCAGAACTTGACGAAATCTCACAGCTACCCATGTCAGCTTTACGAGGCAGACGGGATCGACCCCTCTCCATCCAGTCATGCTCTGTAGTTCCAGCATGTTGCTTGAATTTCAAACTGTTATGCTGGCCCTCTGGGATTGCCTGGTCATCAGTGCTTTCTTCATCATCTTTTAGAATATGTTCCCCTGGGACTGGTAGGAAGTCCTCTGCCTCAAACGGGGACAGTTCTTCCTCATCCTCATCATCATCCTCATCACTGTCATCATGACCTTCATCCACCAGTCGCCCTCCCTCACGCGGGAGGCTTCGGGAACGCAGACGGGAGCCTACTGAGGCGGTGAACATTGTGTCAGAGTTGTCAGGCAGAGAAGATATATTTCCCGTGGAATGGGACAGTGACACAGTCACGCCCTGCCCCCTTTGTGCTCTGATCCGTCTACGTGAGGGTGCAGCCCCAACAATCAGCAATTCTTCTGTCTGGCAACCAGAGTCCTTAGTGTTGAGGCGAGAGAGCGTGAGATCCTCTTGGCAAAGTTCAGGGTTGGTGTGGACTATCACAGTACGTTCTCTGGCCACTGGAGACTCGTCAGAATCTAAAAAGTGATGAAAGATGTTTTAAGTAATACATTTTATTTTTGTGACATTTACTATTATCACATTTAAATACAATTAATAAACAAGTAATGACAACAAAAAGAGTGATAGGAGAATGCTTCACACACCCAAATCCTGCTGCACTCGTCTGGGAATGCCAGTGATCGTTTTCCGTCTCCTTAGCTTCCTCCGCCGTTGAAGAACTGACTGCGAATGGACTAGTGAGCAGCGCACACTGGCCTCTCTGTCGAACCCAACCCCTGCAAAGAGCAACAGACATGTGAGAGGGTGTTGGGAGCAAGCCACTTTCTTTTTTTTTTGCTTCTCCATACCATGTTTCTCACACTCATTTAAAAAAAAATTATTTTAGCCATAATAATGATTAAATTAACACATTTATAAATTAATATAATTATTTCTTTAACAATAAATTCTTGAATATATTTAACATATATATATATATATATATATATATATATATATATATATATATATATATATATAATGTAATACTTTTTATGTTTATAATATTTTACAGTATATAACAGTACTTTAACATATCACATAAAAAAATCTACATTTCTGCATGTTATGCAAGTTTAAAATCTCAGAAGAAAAAAAATGCATGTATTATAAAATCATAAATGTAACAAAAAAGATGGTTTCAGTCATGTTAAAATATTTTAACTGACACAAAAATACATCAGACAACAATACGCAATGCCATGCAAGGTGAAAGGAGCGACATATTCAGGACGTCAGAACAGAAAACAACCAGGGTTGAAAATGGGAGTATATCTGTCCTACCCGACCCCAGCCTTACTCTCTAGACTGCAGCATGCTGCGGTTCTCTTTATTTGAAGCTTTATTTGTTTGGATGTTTGTCCAGTGTCATGCATCATGACTCTCATGTGATTGCAGGCTTGGCCCTTTGAGCACCAATTACACCACTGCGCCTGTGATGTGCAATTTCCAGTCGACACTGTCTTTGATTCAATCCATGCTGACACGCACTGCAAAAGTCCTGTTCCAGTCAAGCCTGGAGTAGATATATTCGGCCTCTTTGTAATTCTAATGCAACTGATTAGCATGCACAAAACGCTTTCTTGACTCTTTGCATTACCTGGCACAAAGAAAGTAACCAAGACAACTAAGAACTTTTTTGTTTCAAATTTTATGACTTGCAGATTTTAGCCTACTTTCCAGTGTGTCTAATTTTAATGGATCTGGGTGATTCTTCAGTTTGGGCACTTTTGACAAGTTGAAAATGAAACTTCTTCAAACCATGTTTCATCTATGTTAAAACATTTATCACATGCCATGGAATAAAGAAGATCTGATCATGGCCTTGTTTAACCTTCAACTAGCAAATGGTCTAAAAGTCTAAAATGGCAAAAGTTTATTATTTAAAAGCAATTATTTTTTACAATTTTAAAACAGAACGAGGTTTTAAAAGTTCCCCTAACTGAAAAAATCACCCGTTTACTTTATCCATCTATGTTTCAGAACTACTAAACTTGTATTTATTAAATTAATGGCCACTTAACGCCAACTTATAGTAGCATGAGCTAGTAATGTGAATAATCAATTTCCGTAACTGCTTTTTGCATTCAATTAAGAAGAAACAACAGCCAAAATGAGAGTGTTTATAAAGCTAAGATGCCAACCCCTTAGCTCTCTCTCTCTCTCTTCGAATCACACCAATCCTTTTTACCTTATATAGATAACCTTGTCTGTCTCTCTCTCTCTCTCTCTCTCTCTCTCTCTCTCTCTCTCTCTCTCTCTCTCTCTCTCTCTCTCTCCACATGTTGTTCTAAATGGTGATGGTTAGGGAATGAAGTGGCACTGAGACTGAAGAGGGAAACTTAATGGACATGTAAAAGATCTCTCACTTAGCAAAGCTGATATCGCTGAGGGGGAAGTAGCGTTGGCGCCCTCCTCTGAAAACAATACACGCAAAATTCAGCGTTCTCACAAGGTGATCCTTCTGTTCATTGATGCCAGAGGAGAACTTTGGTCAAAATGTTCATGCTTTCATATGCATTTAGTTATGAGATGCAACATATACTGTTCCTGAGTTATGCTAGCACTAGCAAAACTATCACAGCAAAAATATAGACAGGTAAAAGCCAATATCTTGTCATTTCTGATCTGATACAGGGATTAAGAAAGGACCAAGAGAACCCGAACTACAAGTGTGAACACACCCTTAATCAAGAATTGGCACACAAGCTCCTGGCATTATTTGTTATTATCATTTCTCTTTACATACTAAATGTGCAAATTTTTACAACATCACTAGATCCTAACGGACCAAAGTTCTCCTTCAGTAGTGACAACTTCACCAGACTTGAGCCACATGTAGTTGAGCAATAATAGAATGAAAGTAGCTTTTCTTTAATTTAAACTTTCCTTTATAACTGCTATGAACAACCATTTAAGTGTCAGACTCAGTTCTGACTCAGCATGCATTATCACCAGCAAACACTAGAGGCATTTACCTGTTACGTTAATGGGAACGATGCATGAGGTGATGACTCCAGACTCCGTCTTCATCTTCTCTTCTGGGGTGGGTAATGGTAAGATTCCAGCCCAGTTTGTCTGTTTGTCCAGCGTTGAGGGCACGTTTGGGATCGGGCACTTCGGCCAGTGGCCCAGACCCACTGCCTCTGAATCCGAATCGACTGGAGGAGCAACCTAGAAGAACATTACGGCAAAGAATGTCAGAATGAGGTGTCTGCGGTTGAATGTGTCTATCAAATGAATGATGTTTCCAGTGTTGCGGTGAACTTCAAGACCCCATGAATTCACTTGATTAGAGCAGTTAAAGGGTTTGTTCACCCAAAAATTCTGTCATTAATTACTCACCCTCATGTCATTTCAAACCCGTAAGACTTTCAGTCATCTTCAGAACACAAATGAAGATCTTTCGATTAAATCTGAGAGCTTTCTGTGCCTCCATTGACGGCCTACGCAACTACCACTTTCAAGCCCCAGAAAGGTAGTAAATATATTTTTTAAAGTAATCCATGTGACTCCAGTGGTTTAACCTAAGTTTTATGAAGCAACGCGAGTCGTTTGCGCAAAAAAACCCCACTTTATTTACAAAACATTGTTCTCCCATGCGTGTTGTGTTGATGCGAGAGTGGACGTTGTTGCATGAACACACATTGGAGATTAATATTTTGGTAAATTGTGTTTTTTTGCGCAAACAAAGCACTCGCGTCGCTTCATAAAATTGAAATTAAACCACTGGTGTCACATGGATTACTTTAATGACGTCTTTACTACCTTTCTGGGGCTTGAAAGTGGTAGTTGCGTAGGCTGTCAATGGAGGGACCGAAAGCTCTCAGATTTCATCAAAAGATCTTCATTTGTGTTCCGAAGATGAACGAAAGGCTTATGGATTTAGAAAGACATGAGGATGAGTAATTAATAACAGAATTTTCATTTTTGTGTGAACTAACCCTTTAATGTTCCTATGACGTATTTCCCAATAAAACAAGAAGTTGGACCTGTTTTCTTTTAAATGGCCAATGGTCTTTATTTATGTCAGTCATAATCTGCTAGCGACTTTTTGCTAGTCAGTGGCTATAGCAATATTTCAAAGTTGGATACTTTAGGTCCATATTTCCTGGAAAAGAAGACTAAATTATATCTGCTAAAAGTTAACTTTCAACTTGCTGTAGAATGCTTCAATGCTAACCGACATAAACTAAAAGCAACAAAAATCCTATTTTGATTTCATGAAGTCTGTGAAACTTGACTTAAAATTGTAGAACATTTATATTTTTTGTTACAAAAGCTACATGCACATGCATAAAGAAGCGTTGACACATGCAAATGACAATGAAGATGCATTTGTGTGAAACAGTTTCAGGAAAAAGTTAAACAACTCAAGACACATATCTACATGAAGCATGCAACACAACACTTCAGTGTTCAATTCCCACTTTTCAGCTGTCATCCACTGTACCAGCTGAAGTAAACTTACTAAATCCTGTCAGATAGTTAACTTAGCAGCTAATCTAATGAGTTAAAGCTACTGTACAAACTTACCTTGTGGAGTTTACAGAGTGTAAAAAGGTTTGAAGTGTTTAGGGCTGTCACCCAGCCACATATGAACGTGCAGTGTTAAAGAGAGCTGTGATATTGAGTCTATGTGTGTCGCTTTCCCAGCCGCCCAATGAGGATCTCACATTAAACAGCAGCCAAAAAAAAAAAAGTGTTACCACGGAAACTTCTCCCAAAACCATAGGAGGAGGAGGAGGGAAAGAAAGAGGGAAGAGGTACAAAAACAAACGGACAGAATCAAAGGGAGTTTATGGCCTTTTTGTTTGCCGGCGCTGAAACGAGGGGCAAGGGGTGAAGTGGAGTACTGGAAAGCATGGGATCAAAGCAGAAAAAAAGAAAAGGAGAAAAGGAGGGTATGGAGCCAAAAATGAGCAGGAGAAGAGGGAAAGTAGGGGGCTGGGAATGAGCCAAATGTGACGGTTTAATTTCTCCATCTGGCTCGCGTTCAAAGGGCTATTTTGATTAGAAAAGAAACGAGACATCAGGGGAATGAAAGAATGCCATTCATGAAGTTCGAGACCAGAAAAAGAAAGATGGAGCGCGAGGAAACTTGAGAAAGTGGAAGTTATAGTATGTCTACAAGACCTATGTTTAGGGTTCAAAATGTACATTTTGGCAATCTTCCAATGGCAAGTGATTAAAAAAATAGTCTATTCTGCTCTACATTTATTTGATTAAAAATACAGTAAAAACACTAATATTGTGAAATATTATTACAATTTTAAATAACTGCTTTCTATTTGAATATATTTTAAATGTAATTTATTCCTGTGATCAAAGCTGAATTTTCAGCATCATTACTCCAGTCTTCAGAGTCACATGATTCTTCAGAAATCATTCTAATATGATGATTTGCTGCACAAATATTTTTGGTGCTCAATAATGGATTCGTCGAACAGGGTCAGATTATTGTTTTTATCATTCGACTTAGAAGAAGCATTTCCACGTTACCAGCCTGTAAATCAAACTGACACATCATAGATCTGAACATAGCCTTTTCTTACTTGCATTAATTTTGGATGCTGCATATGCCTTAAAATTTATCAGAAAAGATAGATGTGAATCAAAGACAAAATTTCAAAAGGGAAATCATGATGGAGAGCCTCTGTTCTCTTGTTCACTCTCTAAAGCATCTATCTTGGAGTCAGGCACTCAGGCAGGGGTTTGTGGGTAAGCCACAGTGCGGGGAGTTGATGGGCAATTATATTTTTCTGCCACAGACACACACACACACACACAGTCAGACAGCAGCTCTACACTGGAAACCCTGTCATTAGGAAACCTCAGACTAGCACACTTCCGTGTGTGTGTGTGTGTGTGTGTGTGTGTGTGTGTGTGTGTGTGTGTGTGTGTGTGTGTGTGTGTGTGTGTGTGTGTGTGTGTGTGTGTGTGTGTGTGTGTGTGAGAGAGTTTGTCCCGGAAGACATTCCTCACATACTGTTTTCTGAAGCATAATGCTGGAGAGGGTATGAGAAGGACAATGTTTTATTAGTCGGTGCAAATTTTGATTTATAGCATTACTAGCAGGGCTTGACAGGAACTTTTTTGCTCATCAGCCACTGTGGCTAGTGGTTTCCAAAGTTACCAGCCACTCAGCATTTTCACTGGCCACAATTTTGACATCGATACCATGGGGGAAAACTGCCATATAGATATTTTTTATATTATCTCATAATTTGGCAGCAGGTATATTAGGCTCCTGTCACTTTAAGACCTGACACACTGATCCATTATAGTGATACACATGCGTTTCTTTCTCGACTGTTTACATTCACTTAACATAGCTGACTGTGTTTACGTAAATACTTGCCAAGACCGGCATTTTGACCTTATTTAGTGTGTATTTGACTGATTAAGCGCAATAAGCAGCAAAAAAGTACTCGATTTAGTACTGAGAGGCGGCTTTATGTGTCTCACTTTGGGTGTGATCACACTATCTGCGGGAATGAGTAAAATTATACGCAATACGTACAATCCTACGCCGAAAGTGAGTGAGGGGAGGCGGGTTTGTGTGTCACTCGCTGTCGGAGAGATGAGAGAGAGAGAGAAAACGGAGCTGGTATCTTGTATCTATTCTGTGGGACATAAGTATTGGAAGCGTTTAAGATATAATTTATTTTTTTATTTTTTTATCTATATTTTTGACAACATTTCATTGCACTCAGTTTATTATTTCAGATGCCTTTTTAAAAGACTACAAATGAAAAATGTATACATTGTATATAAAATTAAACCCGCCAAAGTGGCTAGAAGTGACTGCAGTAAACGCCACTGCTGAAATACACCGCATTTGGGGAAATTGGTGGGTGTTCATATCAAGCCTGATACTTGTTTTATACCAGGGTTATAATATCGTACTCGGTTACTAACGTAACCTCGGTTCTCTCTAGAAGAGGGAACGAGTACTGCGTAAGATATCTTACGCTAGGGGAAAATCCTTTTCCGCGAGATATTGAAGCCAAAAATTATCCTTAATTTTGTAATAATGCAAAACGCGTTGCAGCAGCAATGCAGACATAGGCGAGACAGCTCGCGCGCCTATTGGCTGCTCTGCGGCAACTGCAGCAGCCTATCGAGCGAGGCCTGGCGTGACGTCAGACCCAATCAGGGCACTTCGCGCCCGCTGCGTCACGTCCCGCCGAAATGGGCGTGGTCTAGGCCTATAAATATCGCTCGCAGGCAGCTATTATCTGGTTTTTCATCATCGAAGCAACCAGAGCGTGTGCATGCACGGCAAGATACGCAGTACTCGTTCCCTCTTCTAGAGAGAACCGAGGTTACGTTAGTAACCGAGTACGTTCTCTTACGAGAGGTCTCTCGTACTGCGTAAGATATCTTACGCTAGGGGACCCAATGTAAAACGCCGTGCATGCTGAGATCTGACACCAAAGACCCAAGGGCGAAAGCCCGGGGTACATATAGTGCACAATCACTCAGTGAACTCACAGAGAGTCCGGAAAAAAGGAGGGGTGCAGCCTCACTTTTCCACATAAAGTAGCGTCGATGGGACGCGAATTTCATCATACAGACAGGGCGGGGTACGGCCTGAACTGATGGGGAAAAATGTGGGTCTTACACAGTTTGCCCAGCTTTAAACTGTCGAACATTGAGCTGTGCTCAGCAAACGCAGCATTCTGAGCTGAACGCATCAGGTCAGATAATACTGGTAGTTTAGACCGACAGCAGCCTGGCCTGCAGGGCGGGAACCTCTAGGTTATAAAACCTTATAAATGTAGACGGGGAGGCCCAGCCTGCCGCCATACAAATATCTTGCAAGGCAATCCCACTTGACCAGGCCCACGAAGAGGCCATGCCTCTCGTGGAATGCGCTCTGACACCCAAAAGGCACTGCATGCCCTTGGAGGCGTATGCCAGCGCTATAGCATCAACTATCCATCTGGATAGGCTCTGTTTCGACGCGGCTAGTCCCTTAGAACGTCCGCTAAACGAAACAAAGAGCTGTTCCGTCTGTCTGAAAACAGACGAGCGAGACACATAAGCTCGTAATGCCCTGACTGGGCAAAGGAGGCTCGCGTCTCTTTCCTCATCAGGGACCGGTAGGGCTGACAGAGAGATAATCTGCGCCCTAAACGGTGTGTTGAGGGATTTTGGAACATAACCGTGCTTAGGTTTGAGTATAACTTTTGAGTCATTGGGCCCAAACTCCATGCACGCCGCGCTCACAGAGAGCGCGTGCAGATCCCCTATGCGCTTCACTGAAGCGAGAGCCAGCAAAAACACCGTTTTGAAAGACAGGTGTTTCAAATCGATTGACTGTAAAGGCTCAAATGGCGCACCTTTCATGGCTTCCAGAACCGTAGAAAGGTCCCATACGGGGACTGAGGGAGGTCTGGGAGGATTCAGTCTCTTAGCTCCTCTAAGGAAGCGGATGACTAAATCGTTCCTTCCTATTGACTGACCAAGCGTTGTTTCTGAGAACGCTGCTATAGCCGCCACATAAACTTTGAGCGTGGAGGGGGCCCTGCCCCCATCCAACAGCTCTTGTAGGAAGGAAAACACCTCCGTCACATCACAGTTTGTGGGTGACACACCACGGGCTGTGCACCAGCCCGAAAACACTGACCATTTCGAAGAATAGAGTCGTCTTGTAGACGGAGCTCTAGCCTGCGTGATCGTGTTTAATACTCCTTTAGGGAGTCCAACATGTACCCGTTGATGGCCCAGACATGAAGGGACCATAGTTCCGGGTGAGGATGCCAGATCGAGCCGCGGGCCTGTGAGAGGAGATCTCTCCTCACTGGTACTGGCCACGGGGCAGTACTTGCTAACTGCATCACGGCTGGGAACCAAGGTTGGTTTTTCCAGAACGGTGCTACCAGCAGTACTGAGCATCCTTCTTCCCTGAACCGTTCTATCACCTGAGGCAGGAGAGAGACGGGGGGAAAAGCATAGAGCGGGCGGCGGGGCCACACATGGGCCAGCGCGCTCCTGCTCTTGGAGAAAAATTCTTGACAGTGAGCGTTTTCTTGAGACGCAAACAGGTCCACTTCCGCTCTGCCGAATTTCTTCCACAGCAGTTGGACTGTCTGTGGGTGTAGAGACCATTCGCCTGCCGGAACATTGTTCCTGGACAGTCTGTCTGGTCCTATATTCATGATCCCTGGCACGTGCGCTGCTCTGAGCGAGCGCAGGTTGCACTGAGCCCATACCAGGAGGCGTTCTGCCAGCCTGTACAGTTTCTCGGATCTGATGCCGCCCTGGCGATTTATGTAGGACACCACAGACATGTTGTCCGAACGGACCAAGACGTGGTGACCTTTTATTTGGGGACAAAAACGCGTCAGCGCGTTGTCTACTGCCAGCATTTCGAGGCAGTTTATGTGCAGGAGCTTCTCCCGTTCTGACCACTGGCCGAAGAACGGTCTGCCCTCGAGCAGCGCTCCCCATCCCGAGGTGGACGCGTCCGTGGACACCACTTTCACCCTCGAGGAAGTCCCCAGGCTTACACCTGATTGGTACCAGTCGTTCGCTTTCCAGGGTTTCAGAGCTGTAACGCATTTCTGATTGACCCTGAGGCGAAGCAAACCGGGTGCCCACGCTTCGCGTGGGACTCGCGCTTTCAGCCAAAACTGCAGCGGGCGCATGCGGAGCAGACCCAGCTGGAGCACTGACGATGCTGAGGCCATGAGACCTAGCATCTTCTGAAATCTCTTGAGCGGGACAGACGCGCCGCAGCGAAAAGAGTTCGCTGTGCGTCGAATGTCTACCGCGCGCTGTGGTGATAGTCGCGCTATCATGGATAGTGAGTCCAGTTCTGTGCCCAGGAAAGATATTTTCTGACTGGGTGACAGAGAGCTCTTCGCCCAATTGACACTCAGACCCAAATCCTCGAGGTGATCGAGTAAAATGGTCGTGTGTTCTATGAGCACTGCGCGAGATTGCGCTAGAATCAGCCAATCGTCCAAATAGTTCAGCACTCGCATGCCTCTCATTCTGAGGGGTGCGAGCGCCGCATCCATGCACTTCGCAAATGTACGGGGTGCTAGGGACAAACCGAACGGCAGGACTGTGTACTGATATGCCTGGCCCTCGAAGGCGAATCTCAAATATCGCCTGTGACGTGACGCTATCTGTATTTGAAAATACGCGTCTTTCAGATCTATTGACACAAACCAATCTCCTTGGCGAATCTGCACAAGGATTTGCCTGGTCGTGAGCATCCTGAACTGTCGCTTCACAAGCACTTTGTTCAGTTGCCTTAGATCTAGTATGGGTCTGAGACCCCCGTCTTTTTTCGGTACCAGGAAGTATCTGCTGTATAGCCCTCCCTCGCTCTGATCTTGAGAGAGAGGTTCTATGGCCCCTTTGCTCAATAGTTTCGTCACTTCGGCTCGAAGTAGATGTGCTACTTCTGTTTTTACCGTGGTCTCGACGCGCGCCACATAGCGGCGAGGGCGTCGGCGAAACTGCAGCGAATAGCCTCTTTCTATAATGTTCAGCACCCACTTCGAAAACCCCGGGTAGCTTTGCCCATGCGTCTGCATGGATAGCTAGGGGTCGAATACGAAGCGCGCTCCGCTCGCTCAGCGATGGAGAAGCTTCGGTGTGCTGTAACACAAGCGTGTCGCTCGTGACATTTGAGGCATGGGGCGCGCTGATGACAGCGGGCAGATTGCCCGCGCTCGACTCCTCTGCGGTGGTTAACCGCGAGGGGGAGGGCTGGGCGGTTCCCGTGGGAACTGTCATGTCTATGTGTGGATGTGGGCGCGGGACAGCGGGCACATTTATCACACCGAAAGCATCGTTCGCTTGCGTGAAGCGAGTGCACGTTGGTTTCGTTTTTACAGAAACCGTGAGACATGCATAACGTGGTGTTAGTGGGCACATTCACCATGTTTGAAGCGCAATCGGTCTGAGCCGATTCATGTGCGCGAGCCCTGTGTGACGGGCTGTGCTTGTGTGTAGAGATGGGCACTGGGCAGTGGGCATTCTTCTTACACATAAAGCACCATCGGCCGTGGCCGGGACACCAGAAAAAATTCACACTTATGGGATTTATCTGGGTAGCCGTAAAAACGGCGTTTGTGTGCAGGCAAGCGGGTGACAGAACCGACTTGTTTACTGCAGGATACACTGGAACAGTCACATTTACTGGAACTGAACGAGCGAGAAGTTGCCATAGAAACAGAGAGCGTCAACATGCTGGCGTTTATTGCAGGCCTGCGTGCATTACAACAGGCTTGTTCACTGCAATATTGACATTTCCAGTCGCCTGAATTCCAGAGGGGAATGGGAAATGTATAGGAAAAAGGAGGTTGGTCCATCTGCAGCGGGACCAGAAAAACTCCCTTTTTTCCTTACGCCAGTGACGCACAGAACACCATAGAAACGGTGTTTGGGTGCAGGCGAGCGGGTTGTACAACGCGCTCGTTGGCTGCAAAATACACATCTGCAGTCGCCTTTTCAGGGAACTGACAGAGCGAGCATTGACGGCATAAGAGAGCGTCAACGTGCTGGCGTTTGTTTGCAGGCATGCGTGTATTACAACAGGCTTGCTCACTGCAATACTGACATTTCCAGTCGCCCGAACTTCAGAGGGGAATGAGAAATGTACGAGAAAGAGGAGGTCGGTCCGTCCGCGGGGGGACCAGAAGACGCTCTTTTCTCCTTTCGCCAGTGACGCACGGAAACCATAGAAACGGTGTTTGGGTGCAGGCGAGCGGGTTGTGCAACGCGCTCGTTGGCTGCAAAATGCACGTCTGCAGTCGCTTTTCAGGGAACTGACAGAGCGAAGCATTGGCGGCATAATTTTAACTGCCGCTAGACCGGGATTCGAACTCCGGTCTCTCGTGAGAAAAACCAATGATTCCGCCACTGAGCCACAGGGGGGGAACGCAAAGGTTTTCGGATGCACGAGCATATAAGAGCGTCACATGCTTTCTTCGGCGTATGCTTGCAGGCGCGCTTGTATTAAAACAGGCTCGCCTGCTGCAATATTGATATTTCCAGTCGCATGATCAGGGAACTGGGAATATGTATGAGAAATTGAAGGTCAGTCCATCCTCAGAGGGACTAAAAACACACCTTTCTCCTTTCGCCGGTGAGTGACGCATGAATGGGGCGCAGAAGGCAGGGTAGCTTTCTTATAACGTAAAGAAAAACTAACCCCGACCGTCCGCTTCCAGCCTCCCTTGTGAGCGGCGCAGTTTGCGCGGCTTGAACAGAGGGAGAGAGAAAGCTAGCCCCGTGACCGCCCGCTCCTGACATCCTCTGTGAGCGGCGCGGTGTGCGCGGCTCGAACAGAGGGAGAACAGGTATCGTCCCCCAAGCAGGCAAGGCAAGCGGGCGAACCGGCAAGCTTTGCGGGTTGGGGGGGGGGGGGGCGGAGGAGCAGTCTCGGAGAAGGATGCCAGGTGAGTCCTCAGAGTCACCATAGGCAGTACCTAACTCGCAGTGAGGGCAGTCGCCGTCAGCGAGTGCGAGAGCTGCGTGATCAGGAAAAGGGGCGTCTTGAAAAAGACGCCCAGCTCTTTTAGTGCAATGGGAGTGTGTGTCGCGGCGGCGAGCACACACACATACATAAACACAGTAGCAGAGAAAGGATATAATGCCGGAAAGCGCAGCAGGAAGGCAAGGAAGGCGGCGCGGCCAGCGACTTCAGTGACTCGTCCCGCTGAAGGTGCTCTCTTTCAGACGGCGCGGCTTCTTATCCAGCTCCAGCGATGCGTGTGCTTCGCTTGAAGGATGAAAAATCAGATAATAGCTGCCTGCGAGCGATATTTATAGGCCTAGACCACGCCCATTTCGGCGGGACGTGACGCAGCGGGCGCGAAGTGCCCTGATTGGGTCTGACGTCACGCCAGGACTCGCTCGATAGGCTGCTGCAGTTGCCGCAGAGCAGCCAATAGGCGCGCGAGCTGTCTCGCCTATGTCTGCATTGCTGCTGCAACGCGTTTTGCATTATTACAAAATTAAGGATAATTTTTGGCTTCAATATCTCGCGGAAAAGGATTTTCCCCTAGCGTAAGATATCTTACGCAGTACGAGAGACCTCTCGTAAGAGAACTTTGTAGTGAATTTTAGAGAGATTTGTTTTTTATTTGAGTATTTAAAGTCAGTGCAGAAACTGTAGATACAGTATATAATAAAGGTCATTCAAAAACATTCAGATGTGCAAAAATATAATTAGATTATTTTAATGATTTTATTTGGCCAATTACCTAAAATGCACTCTAGAAGTGCATTTATTGTGTTACAAATTTTTTGTGTGAATTATTTACAGCTACTTCTGAGTTAAATTGTATAGATGAAAATCTATAAAACAAAGTAAACATTGAGATGTGGTTATATTATGCAATCAATTGAAGTATTTGACATAAATGGAAGACATGATGAGGTCTTTTATATGCTTCGGAAAAATACACTATCATTAAAAGATTTGGCGGCAATTGAAAGAAGTCTCTTCTGCTCACCAAGGCTGCATTTATTTGATCAAAATCAGTATGAAATATTATTACAATTAAAAAATGTAATTCTATTTGAATATATTTTAAAATGTAATGTATTCCTGTGATCAAAGCTGAATTTTCAGCATCTTTACTCCAGTCTTCAGTGTCACATGATCCTTCAGAAATCATTCCAATATGATGATTTGATGCTCAAGAAGCATTTCTAATTATCAATGTTGAAAACAGTTGTGCAGCTTCATATTTTTGCCTAAAATCAATTCCCCCTTAATAAGTTTCTGCCACTGGTCTACACCCATTTTCTTTCATTCAGATATGCACACACATGCACAGAAGAGTATATTGACGTTGGCATATCCAGATGTTAGGTCAGGCGTTCTGGAACTACAGAAGGTAGTAGCATCAGAAGAGATGTTTTAAAGAATGATAGATGTTAGATAAAACACAAAGAGCCCTGTTAAGATTTGGTTTTCATTCAGAAGTTAATGATATCTGATTAAACATCTATATTAAAGCTCATAAATGTTAAAAACTTGTCTTATTTTTGTCAAAGGTTCTGATCTGGAAGCAGTTTTCTGATCATGATTATGATTTGATTAGGGATGTAAAACAGCATGAAAGTAGGATATAGGAGACATTTGGGGGTAAAATACCTTTCTGCTCCATGGGGAAAAATGACAACACTCAGTAGGGGAGGAGGACCGGGTGCTTTGGAACTACAACACACACAAACAAACAAACAAACAAACACAAAGATGGACATGAATATGAGGATGAATATGAACACAATGAGGGAATCACAGTCTGGTGCAGATGCTTCTGCAAAACTGTTAACGTCACTCAAACTAACAGAACACCCGTGACTCATTGTGCTTGTCAAAACATGACGTGATGATATAGATGTAGGTGATTATATATAATTAAGAAGTCATCTGCAGTACTGAAACTTTTATAACACCAGCTGCGTCCCGATTCGCATACATATATAGTGTGCACTAAAAGCAAGCTCTGCTGGTGATGGAAAAGTACATGCTTGCACGGTACAGTTTGGTTCAAGAAGTATTTTCCCATTCATCACAAAAATTTAGCATGCTATTTTCAACATACTATAATTTGAGACTCACTAATTCTATTCTTGCACACTATGTAGGATGGATGGTATGCAAACTTGGCATGTGTCCTAAACAGGTGCAATGCATTTCAGAAGCACATCAATTTTAGGTCACAGCAAATAAAAACTTGCTGTTTAATATGCAGTCACGTTGAGCAAGATTTTGGACCAATCAGAAGTGACAGTGGGCGGGACTACCCAGTGCAACACAGAGGGATGGCGTATTTTTGTAGGCCAAAACCCAGGAAAACCCGGAAATAAGGTTTGTGGTTCAATCAAGCTCAAGATATATTCACGTTTTATTCTACGACATTAAATACATCTTGAGATTTTTCGAAGCTTTTACTTGTCTCGAAAAATGCGGTTTAGTGATGGTGACATTGAAGTCATGTGACTGTAGTGTAAGTTCAATTATAGCTTACATTTAGCTTCTTCTGGAGATTGTATTTAGGCTTCAAAATTCATAAAAGATGTGTTCATTTGTGAAGATTATCCCGATCATAAATCATAAAAGTTTTTTGGTAACAGAGCTTATTTACTGCAATAATCCAAAGGAAAAATCCTATAGTGTTTTTGTCGAGGAAAACAGTGTGATGCAAACTCACAGGTTGGCCTACAAAAATACATCAGCACTCTATAGATCCAAAGCGATCAGCAATATGTACGTGAAAAACAAGTCAAATGAACATGAACAAGATGGAATCATGTGTTATCATCTGATGGTTAGATCACAGTGTAGTAAGTAAAGATATACATAATCCAACACAGCAGACTAAACATCTGTTAAAACGTCCTGAAATAAAGAGCATGTTATCATACAATGTTAAACATAGAAATGAATGTTGTTTGTCCTCACGGCTGCATGGTTGGCTGCAAAAGAGGAGTTATTTTCATAATGATCGGCCTGGTATACAAATAAGGTCCTTACAGCACGACATCCAGAGAGATGCTCCCTGCTTTCGGATCAGCTGGATCAAAATAAACATTAAATAATCATTCAATTAAAATGACCACTTAAAAAAAAAACTAATATAGTTATTTATCTGCTTCTGCTTTATTCACAATGAGGCACAATATCCAAACTATGAGGCTGAAAAATGAATTAATAATCTCTAGAACCATCATGACTTCATGAACATACTCTATTGCTGTAAGGAACATGGTGATGACAGGCTTCACAAGGTATATGACCCTTCTTAAAAAAGAAGTATGCTTAATGTGCACTTTTAGGGCTCTTTATGTGTTAAAAGAATATTTTAAAAGAACTATACTTGCAGATAATATAATATTAATGAAAAAAAATTGAGTGTACTTAGAGAGAGAAGCCAATGCACTTTCAGGACGGTTTCTTAAAGGGATAGTTCACCCAAAAATAAAAACGCTGTCATCATTTTCTCACCCTCAAGTTGTTTTAAACCATGACTTTCTTTTTTCTGTGGAGCTTAAAATAATATATTTTAAAGAATATGGGTAACCAATCAGTTTCTGTTCCCCATTGACTTCCATTGTATATATTTTTTTTTCCATACTATGGAAGTCAATGGGGAACAGAAACTGTTTGGTTACCCATATTCTTTAAAATATCTTCTTTCATGTTCAGCAGATGAAAAAAATCATACATAAAATCATATGGTTCATGGGTTCATAGCGGCAAACCATTGACATTTCAGTTGGGAGAGTGTTTCGCCTATCACTATTTTTATTAATTTTTTGCTACTAAGGGTTTGGCTCCTGGTTTAAGTGGAGAACAATGTAAAGTATTGTTTCATATTATTTCATAATTTGTTTAGTAAGGCTACACAGGGCTTGACATTAACTTTTTTTGCTCATCAGCCACTGTGGCTAATGGTTTTCCAAAGTTACCAGCCACTCAGCATTTTCACTGGCCACAATTTTGACATTGATACCATGGGGGAAAACTGCCATATAGATATTTTTAATATTATCTCATAATTTGGCAGCAGGAATATTAGGCTCCTGTCACTTTAAGACCTGACACACTGATCCATTATAGTGATACACATGCCTTTCTTTCTCGACTGTTTACATTCACTAAAAACATAACTGACTGTGTTTGTGTGAACACTTGCCAAGAACAGCATTTTGACATTATTTTGTGTGTATTTGACTGTTTAAGCACAATAAGCAGTACAAAATAACTCAGTTTAGTACTGAGAGGAGGCTTTATGTGCCGCACTTTGAGTGTGAGCACACTATCTGCGGGAATGAGTAAAATGATGCACAATACGCGCAAACCCGTCGAAATTCAAGCCCTGCAACACCAACAATATTCATCCGGAGCAAATGAAACGAGTGAGTGACGGGAGGCGGGTTTGTGTGTCGGAGAGACGAGAGAGAGCGCAGCTGTTATCGTGTATCTATGGAAAATGAGTATCGGAAGAGTTCCAGATATATTTCAATATCGATATGTATCGAAAAATTTATATTTTTTACAAAAATCTATATATTATATAGCCTATAAATTTCAAACCGCCAAGATGACTAGTAGGAGTGACTGCGTTACACTCCACTGCTGAAATCTGCGATATAATAAAGCAGGGTTAGGTTATGTTTCTGACACCATTTTGATATATATGAATGGTGAATTGAAACGAGGTGTTAATTTATTTATTTTTCAAAGTATTTCATACTTTGTCTCACATGTTTGCTTTAAACCATCATATGCTTTTAAAATGTATTATTTCCACAAGAAGCACAAAAAAATCACACTAAAGTGTAGCCTACTTCTTTTTCACGAGGGGATATTTGAAGGAAAACATACACAAATAAAGGACAACAATGGTGGACTGATTTAGCTAAAACATTAATCTCCATGCAGTGCGGCGTGTCGGTTTTGCGTGACACACAGGCGTGTGTTTACCTGTGTTTGTGTTGTCTGAGTTTCTATGTCTCTCTCTGTCCTTTCCTAAACACACAGACACACTATCATCATCATCATCATCATCATCATCATCACACCGTCTACATGAACTCCCACTATAGATCAGGTCTGCAGTAGCAGGGCAGATGTTTACCGTGGTCAGGTGTCTCTCTCTCTGCTGGCGTGTCCTGTGGGCGCGGGGCGACGGGTAACTGGGCATGATGGGCGGAGCCATGGAGATGGAGATGGTGACCCTCCGCTGCCTCTCGCTGACCTCCTGCCTCTGCTGCTGGTCTGATGATGTGCAGTTACACGAACACAAGGCAAATACATCCGTAAGTCATTTATATCAACAACACACGTGATTTGAGGAATAATAATGTCTGGAATACAAATAGTGAGGTATATACACTGAAGTTAGTTAGGTGTTTGTTCAAATCACTAACCTTAACCAAGAGCAATATAATAACAGTGATGCTTGCAACTCAAGCACCACTATCAGAAATAGCATAGTGTGAGTTATATAAAATCATAATTCAAACGTTTGAACTTATAATCATGATGTTTGGTAGCCCTTTTTCATATTGTTTTTATTGATATGGAGATTTAATGGTTTAAATTGTATTATAGCGTGTAGCTAATTATTAC
This sequence comes from Leuciscus leuciscus, assembly GCF_965113295.1. Taxonomy (NCBI): domain Eukaryota; kingdom Metazoa; phylum Chordata; class Actinopteri; order Cypriniformes; family Leuciscidae; genus Leuciscus; species Leuciscus leuciscus. The sequence goes on from NC_138742.1 coordinate 6,863,678, forward strand.
ATCGTCTGACATTCTTTTGCCATTTTTCACTTTTTCTTATACATTACAAATAAATAAAATTTGTTTTAAGAATTAAAATTTTCATTTTAGAGTTTTAATAGTTATATCTAATCATGTACAGTGTGGTTATGAAAACTAAAACTATTAAAATCATTTTCGTTAATTGAAATAAAGCTGAAATAAAATTAAATATTTAAATATTAGATGGAAAACTTAACCAAAAATTAGATATGTTGCCTTGGCAAGTAACTAATTTTTTTTTTTTTTTTAAGACTGTTGAAAGCACTAAATTTAGTAAAACTAAAACTGAAACAAACAAAAAATTAAATCTACATAGAGAAACTTTAAATAAACTTAAATAAAACTAAAATTACATTGAAAACTGAAAATAAAGCTAATTCAAAATATTTACAAATACTATAATATATTACTATACTATATAAATGTATATAAACTGAGCATTTATCACAAATCACATCATTGAGACGTGACGTTTCCATCTTCCTCCACTAGAGGGCGGTCAGTGTCTGAATGGAGGATCATGAATAACCCAAACAACTTCGCTTAGATGAGATGCGATTGTCAGAAGGTGATCTCAGGATGAATAAATATGATGATTGATAATGGAGCGGTAGTGATTATAGGTCTCTAACCTCTGTACAGCGCCCGCAGGCTCTGTTTGGCATGTCGATGCAGCTCCTGGACGCAGGCGGGCCGGGTCGAGGGCAGGAACACGTTCCTCTGCAGGAGCCAAGGGGCCTGGTAGTGTCCACTCAGCTTACTCTCAATGTCCAGATTAGACAGCGCTGCAAAGAGAAGGACAAATATCTTACACAGACATCATTCACACATTAGTGGCCATATGTTTATGCTGCCATAGTAACTAGACTGCGTTAATTAGTGGATGTTTACTGATTAATTCGCCTTTTTTAAGTAAAAAATGACAGGAAAATAATAAGAAAGATCAGTGACATCATGAATTTTTTTTTTTTTTATATTAGGTACTTTTTAAAAATGTGATTTCTATACCTCCACTAAATTGTTAGATGCTTCATTGCACATTCTCTTGACTTTATAAGATTCCCCCAAGACAGTCTGTCAACACAAAGTGAAACAGTAGGTCTGGTTGCTCCGATTGAGACCTTTAACTCTTAGCATTGCCTATAAACCTGCTCTGATCACTTCCTCAAACGCTCTCAGAGAAGCTGCGACTGGTGTGAAGTGCAAATAACCTCAGTGCTGATCAAACAGCCAAACATTAGCAAAACAATGCTGCAATCTGCCAGTGGCTAATGGATCAGTGTGTGAGAAACAAAAGGATTTAATGACAGCAAACACCTGATTCATGAGCCTGAAGCAAACATAAGCAGTCTACAGTGTCTATTTCAAACTAGTTCTGCATCCAAAATCACATACTTCCAGTGGGCGGAAAACAGTATGTGCAACTGATGCTGGAATCACACATGATAATGACAACATGGCGAATGCAGTGCATCTGAATTACATTCATACTACACACATTAATACTATATAGAACATATTTTGTTAGCGGTTGCAAAGTACAAAATACCTATACTCAAGAGTATGCGATTCCAGACGCAGCCCATGACTATAGATTTGGCCTGCAGATCCAGTTAGCCCTGGCTGGTAAATGCCATACCTACACCATTCACCTTTCTTTCCATTCATTGACAGACATTCAAAATGAGCTGATTCAGACTAAATTTGTAAGAAATGTTTAAATCACAAATATTATAATATTACTTAATTCTTGTTCGCAAGCTCATAAAAACAGGAATACACATAAATAATAGATATTTTTCATGCATGCGCACACACACACACACACACACACACACACACACACGCCTCAGTTCTGAATAGACACAGAGGGTCTGTCTGGCTGGGATGCTGCCGGCAGTTTTCGCTGTAATGTGAGTGAATAGACGTACAGCTCTTCTTTATGAGACGCTCCTGTCACCAGCATTAATGCAGAGCAATCTAGGTCACAAACTCAATAGAGCACAACTCTGTGTCTGTTATCTCGGTTATCACACACACACACACACACACACACACACGCACACGCACACGCACACACATATTTTGCACACTTTTACAGCAAAATTATGATGCAAGTAAATAACACTAAAATGTGCTTTCTATAAAGTCTACAAGGGTACATTTTGTTAATATTAATATTTGTTAATAATACTATTGTGACTGCATAAAATGCTAAATAAATATTTTATTCTTATTTTTAATCAAATAATATTTTGTGACAATATTTAATATAATTTTTACTTGGCAGAGGAACATTTACATTTAAATGTATGCATTTTCTGGATTTTTTTTTTCTGAAATGGATTAAATTTAATTCAAGGTATATGTTTCATTAGTTTTATTCATTCTATGGCACCATTTTTAACATTGATAATAATCAGAAATGTTTCTTGAGCATCAAATCATCATATCAGAATGATTTGTGAAGGATGATGTGACGCTGAAGACTGGAGTAATGCTGAACATTCAGCTTTGATCACAGGAATAAATTACATTTGAACATATATTCACTTTGAAAACTGTTATTTGTAATAATATTTCACAATTTTTACTGCATCAAATAAAAGCAGCCTTGGTGAGCATAAGAGACTTCTATCAAAAACATAAAAAAACGTACTGATCCCAACTTTCAAACAGTAGTGTAGATTAAGATGAAGAGTAATTGTCACTATTTAAAAGTTTGTCCCCAAATTAACAGCAAATATAATGTTTAAACATACTGTTTATTATCCCAAAAATGGCACACATCATCTTTAAAGATGATCCACTGCAACAGAAACATGCAGAATGATCTCCTCCTCACTCCAAGAGCATGACCTCACCATGCCAAACCTATTCCAGAGACCTCTTCCGAGATAATGCATCATGGGCCTTGTGTTTACCAGACAAAAGAGGTCTGCTAAGCATTTCCGCCCCGCTCCTGCTCTATGACGTCCTGGATTTGGCTTTCAGCTCATGTGCCTGTTCTGCAGACCACCTCTGCCATCCCATACCCCGCTCTCCTCTGTAGTTATGCCAGATTATTCCTCTCGTTTCTGATTTCTCCCATCTGGGACTAGATTCAAAGGTTTCATTTAAGGTAGAATATGTGTCTGGAAGCGAGCTGGACCGGTGTCCTGGGCCAGTTCTGAGTCTGGATCAAAGACTTTTGACATGTGAAGATGAACCGGCCTTTAGATGTAATAGCTGCCCTTCACTCTGAAAAATAACGCTTCCAAAAAAAAAACGATTTCACAGCTTTATGTCATAGGAGAAGCTGTGGTTCAGAGAAAAATCTGAAGAACTTAACATCAAGAACCTTTTTCCAAAAAAACTAATACACTCAAGAATCCTGTGCAGTGAAAAGTGTTCTTAATTAAACTATAGTTCTGTGGTGAGTACATTGAAAACCTATGTGTGCCTGGCTCTACTGATTACAAGAGGAGATCTGAACTGAATCCAGTTCGTTTTCATCCACCATTAGACCCAATTAAATCAGTTTTGGGATGCTTGTTTAAGATGTGAAACCTTAGATGTGAAACTATAAACCAACTTGTTTGGCATCACATACTGTACACCACTGTTTAAAATTTTTTTGGGGGGGGGTTTTATGACTTTTTATGACTGAAAGAAGACTTTTCTGCTCACCAAGGCTGCATTTATTTGTTAAAAAATACAGTAAAATCAAGAATATTGTGACATATTATTGCTATTTAAAATAAGTGTTTTCTATTTGAATATATTGTAAAATTTTATTTATTCCTGTGATCAAAGCTGAATTTTCAGCATCATTACTCCAGTCTTCAGTGTCACATGATCCCTCAGAAATCATTCTAATATGATGATTTGCTGCTCAATAAACATTTCTGATTATTATTCATGTTGAAAACAGTTGTGCTGCTTCATATTTGTGTGAAAACTGTGATACATTTTGTTTTCCAGATTCTCTAATAAATATAAAGTTAAAAAGAGCAGTTTTTATTTGAAATAGAAATCTTTTGTAACATTGTAAATGTTTTTGATCAATTTAATGCTGAATAGAAGTATTAATTTATTTTTATTTATTTTTTTATCTTACTGAACCCAAACTTTTGCACAATAGTGTATATTTCATCCAAATTTGTTACAATCTCCATCAAAGTTCACCATTAATTGAATCAAACTAGAGATCATAAGTCAAGTCAAAAGATCTAACCTCTGTACTTTGTACTGATTTATAATGCCGAACATCCTCAGTGACCTTGAAAAGATGCTTAGTGACCACTGTTTGAACTTACACTACTGGGACTAATCTGACAAATCTCCAACAGCACATCAGTTTCTGCTGTTTAATTGCAACTGCCTATATGGAAGAGTTGAAAAATGTTGCTCGATTTAACTGAATTGATCATTGAAATTCACGTTTATTTACAGTGCAACATGAAATTGTTGATGAAATGTTTCCATCCATTAGTCCAAGGCTGAAGTAATAGTTACTGGACACTTAGTTCAGACTGCCAGCAAAAATCATATTTTTTGCTTTTAAAAGGCGCTTTATAAAATAAAGTTTATTATTATTTTTATCATATCCAGATTTTATCCAGATGGTTTCTGAAAGTCCCGACAGCAAAATCAAACAAAAAGCAAACTTCAGTGCATCTCTAAAGCCACGCCTCCTCCAAAACACATGAACGCACACAGCAGGGAGCAAACAAAAGCGTCACGAGAGACGGCGTTAAACTACCTCATGTCTCAAACATTACTGTAATAATCAACATAAACAACTTAAAGAGCTCTGACCTGTACCACCTGACAGCTGCAGATTCATTTCGCTGTGCAATTGAAACGCATAAATTCGAGTCACAAACCGTTCCGAAATATAACGTCACAGGTTTCCATCTCTTCCAAATTACAGTAGTTATGGTGTGAACGCGGCATAAGCTCGTTGTTTTGGTTCAGGAGGAACTGTAAAAGATGGCTACTGTTTCGTTTGTGCTGCTCGGTGACTGACGTCTGTCTAACTCATAGCATGAAACACACTGTGTGATGTCTTGTTTGCTGCAACCAAATTGCCTTCGGGAAATGAATAAAGATGAACTGAACTGAACTGATGTCTGTGCGAGCAGGTGCGCGGAGGTATAGAAATACATCCATTGACAGGCAGGTAGGACAATATATTTAAATGTAGATGACAAATTTACATATAAATACATTTAGACCATTTAACTTAGTGATTGGTATCAGGATGTGAAGAGACTTTCAGCCAGCATAACAAAAAAACATTCTGGAATAAATCACTTACCCTGCCTTTAATAGTGCGGACAGTCTGCCTGAAAATATCTGAAAAAAAGCCGATTTGCCTGCATTTTAAAAGGCCTTTAGTGTGGTGGAAAGCATTATGAAAGTTTAAAGTAGGGTTTCCAAGTGAGACCCCCGCTGAGGACTGAACTCTTGCCCTTCTCGGTTCCCTTTACTCAGACAGACACGGCTCCAGTCAACCGTGGTGATGTAGCATCGCAGCCCATCAACTCACAATCAAGATGAAAACCACCGAATCACGCCATTCAACTATACACAAGGTTGAGTGCCATGCCAATTGGTCATCAATCTCTGAGAATTTTTTTATATATATATATATATATATTATATATTATATTATTATTATTAATATATAAAATCTGAAATATATCAAGTGAAAATTTGACATCACAAAATCAGCAATTTTGAAGTTTTATGCTGACATGCACATTTTTTATAAAGATTTTTTTTTTATTTACAAATTATTTAATTTGCAAAAAAACATTGTTTAATTTATCACATTAGATAATAGGGGACTGCCCTTTTGATAAATTTAATAAATAACAATAAAATAAAGGTTCAATAAAGTTAATACTTAAAAAAAAAATACATTAAATTAATACAAATTAAAACAATGATTCTATAAAGTTAAAAATAATATATATTTATATTATCTGTATATATATATATATATATATATATATATATATATATATTTATTTATTTATTTAAAATTATATAATAATATATAATGTAATATTTTTATTAAATATTTATATTCTCTATATATTTAAAATAAATTAAAATCCCAAATGAATGTTTTGCATGTTTTTGTGGTGAAAATACAGACTTGGTGTTAACATTCCTTTAAACTAAAATAGAATCTACAAACAGAATATTTAATTATGTTTGGTACTATGGGTGGGGTCAAATGGGGACATTGCATAAATAATAAAGTGCATTATTGAATGCATTAAAAACTAATGACAACAATGGTGAATATGACCCAGAACCATTTGTATGAAATCCATTAGTACCATTATAGTAACAGTAGGGATCTCACAAGACCTTTTAACCTACACAATCTGAAAAGACAAAGCCATATTGATTCTCATTCTAAGACTTATAGGTGCTGAAATGTTTTTTTGTTTTTTTTAAGGCAAGCAATACAAGATCCTCAAGCATTTCTCAAGCTCAGTCAGTCGGTTGATTCAAGACAGGGTAGTTGTGTGGAAGGGGGGCTGGGATATCTCTTCCTTATAGAGCTGTTTGGTTGTTAGTTGTTTAGCAGCATGGGGTAAAGAGCAACCCAGCAGTGATCTCTAACTGGAATAACAACTATTTCTTTCTATCCCTCCACAGTCCGAACACCTCAGAGAGAGAAGGGCATTTGTCTACATGGGTCTCTTCAGCAGCTGTTGCACCTAACTGATAAACACCCTAAAGTGTTTCCACACTAAACTGAGAAAAAGAAACAACGGGGGTTTCAACACTTTTGAAAACAGCAGTGCAAAGGTAATTCAAAAGAGTCTCTCTCTGTACATTGTCTAGTGATCATGGCAGCAGGTATTCATAAAACTATGATAGAGATGAACATTAACTAATCCATTAGTTAATTTTAGGGAATCGAGCGTTAAACAAGAAAAGAAAATGTGCAAATAAACCACTATTAACAGGCACAATTAATTCTTGGTGAATTCCCCCTCGTCCACACAAATCAGAGAAATCTCAAAGGTGGTAAAAACGGGCCATCTCCAATGCCTCTGTTCCACAATGACAGAAGTAAACAACCTCCAAAAACAATAGAGATGGTTTGTGGAGACCGCTTGTCTACTGATTGTATCATCCGAGATAAGCCAACAGGCTTATTCTGGCATGAAAAGTGGAGATGGGAAACAGAACAGACTTTATCATTGAACCTTTTCCTTTCCTGGTCCTGTTCTCTGTTTTCTTTACTATCTTTCCAAAGTCAGTGCTATTCTTCTATCATCAATGCTATCTGTAGATTAAACATGTAAAATGGCATTTTTTTAACACCACAGTTGGAAAGCGAAGCCGAAGTTGGAGGCCTTGGCGCCAAATCATTGCAGATATTCCAAAACCTCAAACATTCAAATTGAATTGATACTTTAACTACAACAGAACATTCTGTCTGAACATTTAATAGTTACAGTGTTGGATTTCATCTGAGCTCTTTTATTTAAAAAATCAAGGGTGCAGAATCAGTGATTTGCATCAACAAAGTGACAGCAATGCAACTAAATTGAGCCCAATTTTATGCAAATGTATAATGTCATGCAATACATCAACTCCAAATGAGAATGTAAAGAGTGGTGTGATCATTTTAAATGCAAGTAAATTTACATTTTAATGTAAAGTATGAAAAAATGGATATTAATTTTGAAATTTGCTTAAGATTACATTTAACGGTGTAATTAAATTACTAGAGTTTTTTAAACACTGTTATTAAATCCTAAAGCCTTTAGGAGAGCGATAGATTATGGCAACGGTAATATAAATGTAAAAATGGATGAAACAAGCATGTACAATTAAATATCCAGTATTGTCCATACCAATATATCATGCATCCCTAGTACAAACTAATGCAAGAAAAAGTATAGTGACCCCCAGCTATTTTAACTGCTGTCAGTGTGAATGTTCTTTAAGGCTGTCCTGTTTCCCAAGCTCAAACCCACCATCTTTAGTCTACAATCACCCTCTAATCACCAGCCACTGGTTGAGACATGAACCCTGAGCCAAACCCCGACCACTGACATTCCCCAAACACACACACACACACACACACACACACACCTTCCGACGTGGGAAAGTCTAGTCCTCCAAATGTTAGCCATTCGTTCCAATGACACCACACCTCACTGAAGACCACCTTCCATCCCCACAGGTCACAGCACATTTGGTATTATCACAAGTCAAATGTTTGGTTTAGCTTAAAGAGTGTGCCAATCTGGCAAATCTTCCAGGTACACAACATCACAACCATACAACGTGGTTAATAAGTCCATTGGGTCACCAAAGAAGCGAAGTAATGCACATTTTACATTGACAAAATGATGCAAAAGTAGACTTAGTAACATTCAAATGACATGAGTTCACTTAAGTCAGAGTTTCTAGGCTATAAATCAAATTACATCCAGGGATAAGATTGCAAAATGGAATTTGAGAGGTATAGATCAACTCTAAATCACTGGACAGCCATAAAAAGCTACAAAGTGTAGCATTCAAGATGTCACTATGACAGGAGACATCTACTGTACCTTTAGACCTCAGCGGCATGCAGCATCCGAGAGCCATTACCGTGGTGGAGTGTCTCAGCCGAGATGGTCAGCAAGGGATGAGTGTGTCTCTATCTTCCTCCTTGGTTTTGTTCCCATGTTTTCATTTGCCTTTCTGCTTCAGCCCCCTGGGGCTTGTTCATCACCCCATGGAATCACAGCACACTTCTTTCTCTCCCTCTCTCTCTCTCTCTCTGACTGACTGAGACCTCAGGCTACTTTCAGCTCAGCTTTGCTGCAACATCTGCAACCCCCCCCAATCTCCAGCCTTTTACCCTAGATATCCTCTACCCCCTATTGCTGGTGCACATGGTTCAGTCCGGCCACAACTTGGGCCACTGTAATCCTGTTATGCTTCACTGTGCAGTCCAAAGGAAGGAAGCACAGGGTCACTAATCCACACCCCTCCTGGTGGGACTCTGGTCAGTTAATGCTGCTAGTTGCACAGACTCATGTATGCATGATCGATTCACACTAATCAGCAATTCAAGGCAACTTAAAAATCAATATCAAAGAAGTTTAATACGCAGAAAAAATGATAACTAAGCTGACAATTACAAAGCATGAAAACAGGTGCCCTTTTAAAACATTCTGTTTGACTGGACGGTCTGACATGTCAACACCAATGGGGACACCAATACTTCATCAGGGTAACCCCATCCAAAACACATTCCCTACATAAAACAATTAGATCTGTAACCTTCTCTTGGGCACTAGACACAGTATAATAGCTGCATCCTGTCTATTGACAAATAGTCCAATACTGTCAATGAGGCTACAATTAAACGACCCATAAAACAAGGACTTGTGCTCTAAGATCTTCTTACCGCTCTGAAGAAACCAATATGCAATTTACAACCTATTGTTTTCAGACACAATGTTGGAATGGCTCAGTTACTACAGTAAATAGGATGTCTTTACTGTGAGTTGTGGCTAGTGTACTAACAGACTTGCATATAGGTGTGTGTGTGTGTGTGTGTGTGTGTGTGTGTGTGTGTGTGTGTGTGTGTGTGTGTGTGTGTGTGTGTGTGTGTGTGTGTGTGTGTGTGTGTGTGTGTGTGTGTGTTATGTTAGCTGGCACACTAATCACTGCTGTGTCATGGTGGTGTAGAAGAGTCAGATGGTAAACTACAGATCAGCTCTTTAACCTGGTCCATAACAGAGAGAAAAAACCCCCACAAATAACATCTCCTTAGTGTCTCAATTGTTTCTCATACACCAGTGGGATTAAATTGAGAGCAAATGGAGACTTTTTCCTGCTTCCCTTGGGCACTAATCTCACATGTGTCCGTTTGAGTGCCAGAAGACATCTAAACAATGTCTCAAACTCAAATGACCATATGCAAAAGAAAGCCAGAGATTGAATATAAGGTAATCATTAAACAAAGCTACATGATCCAAATGAACTGTATGGCTCTATACGACTATGCCAAAACTAGTTTAATTTTAGAAAAAAACATCTGAGACAAAGTAAAAACTTGAATAAGATTTTTTTTTTTTTAGTGCAACATTTGAGCAATGACATTTCCCTTTGGAGGTTCTCATTTGCATAAGTATTGTTGACTAAATGAGAGGAGATTTCATATGCAAGGCTTTGAGACATGTCTCAGAAGGACAAGGACACTTATTCTATGTTGATTACAAACACAATTATAGACGAAGGGAGCAACAGAGAGAGAGAGAGAGAGAGAGAGAGAGAGAGAGAGAGAGAGAGAGAGAGAGAGAGAGAGAGAGAGAGAGAGAAATACCAGCCTCCGTCTTAATCTCCTCTAATCCGACCACTCTCAGCCTCTGCTGACCTTGGCGCCATCATGACCAAATGCTGGAGTGAGACCACAAGAACAGTGTTTAAACACACAAAGACCTTACTGGGCAGTTAACACCTGAGACGAGAGAGGTGGATGTGTGTTTATAGTAGTTCAAAATTCCGTGCATTAGCATAAAACACTTTTACAGCACTTCACAACATTGCATTTTGGTTGCAGACAGGTTACACTGCAGAGTAATGTTGAAAACATGCTAAGAACCACACCATAAAAACCCACCAAAGTGCCCACCAAAGTGGCATTTATTTGATAAAAATATCAGCAATATAGTGAAATATTATTGCAATTTAAAATAACTATTTTCTATGTGAATATATTTTAAAATGTAATTTATTCCTGTGATCAAAGATGAATTTTCAGCATCATTACTCCAGTCTTCAGTGTCACATGATCCTTCAGAAATCATTCTAATATGATGATTTGATGCTCAAGAAACATTTATGATTATTATTAGTAGTGTTAATATATACCGATGTGCAGCTTCATATTTTTGTGGAAACTGTGATACTTTTTTCGAGATTCTTTGATGAATAGAAAGTTCAGAAGAACAGCATTTATTTGAAATATATGTTTTTGTAAACTTATAAATGTCTTTACTGACACTTCTGATCAATTTAATGTGTTCTTGCTGAATACAATAATTATATTTCTTAAACACTTTTGAACATTAGTGTGCAAGTAAAATAAAACAGTTTGGAAATGTTATGACAAAAGTTTTCAAATCTGAAAGGTTCTCTTACGAGAGGTCTCTCGTACTGCGTAAGATATCTTACGCTAGGGGAAAATCCTTTTTCCGCGAGATATTGAAGCCAAAAATTATCCTTAATTTTGTAATAATGCAAAACGCGTTGCGGCAGCATGCAGACATAGGCGAGGCAGCTCGCGCGCCTATTGGCTGCTCTGCGGCAACTGCAGCAGCCTATCGAGCGAGGCCTGGCGTGACGCCAGACCCAATCAGGGCACTTCGCGCCCGCTGCGTCACGTCCCGCCGAAATGGGCGTGGTCTAGGCCTATAAATAGCGCTCGAAGGCAGCTATTATCTGATTTTTCATCCTTCAAGCGAAGCACACGCATCGCTGGAGCTGGAGAAGAAGCCGCGCCGTCTGAGAGAGAGCACCTTCAGCGGGACGAGTCACTGAAGTCGCTGGCCGCGCCGCCTTCCTGCCTTCCTGCTGCGCTTTCCCGCGCTCATATCCTTTCCATTACTCTGTACTCTGTTTGTGTGTGTGTGTCGCCGCTGCGTTCCAAGATGCCTTCCTGCGGCTCGTGCAGAGCCACACTCAGCGACGGGGACCGCCACCTGACGAGGAAGCCCTGCTGGGAGAGGATGATTCCTGCTCTATCCTGGCGTCAGGCAGTGAGGATTGGGCGGGCTCTGAGGATCCCGCGCCCCCTGCCCGCACATCGTCAGGCAAGAGAGCGTCCATCGAGACGGAGCTCATGCGAGTACTCGCACAGGCCGCGGCGAGCCTCGGCCTCGAGTGGTCTTCGCCCGAGCAGCCCGCTCACAACCGGCTGGATGGCTTTTTCCTGCCTGGGGAGCGCGCTTCGCCTGCGTCCAGACCAGCGCCTTTTCTTCCTGAGTTACACGAAGAAGTCGCTAAGTCCTGGAACTATTCAGCTAGAGTGCGTCCTGCTGTTTCTTTGGCATTCTCTGCAGTTGACGATGTCAAGAACAAGGGATACCTTTCGCTGCCGCCGGTCGAAGAGGCGATAGCGGCCCACTTATGTCCGCCCTCCGCTGGACAGCGCGCTAAGTTGGCCCTACCCTCTAAAGCTTGTCGCACGACGTCAAGCCTGCTCCGCCGCGCTTTCTCCGCCGCCGGGCAAGCTGCGTCAGCGCTGCACACCATGGCTACGCTACAGATCTTCCAGGCCGATCTCCTCCGTAAGCTGGATGAGGAAGGACCTGACGCGATCTGCGTGCCGGACTTAAGGAGTGCCACGGACCTCGCTCTCCGTGCTACTAAGTCTGCAGCGCAGGCCATTGGACGGAATATGGCCTCTCTCACTGTGACCGAGAGACATCTTTGGCTGACGCTCTCGGAAATGGCCGAGTCCGAGCGTACCGCGTTCCTCGACGCCCCGCTTTCCGCCACAGGCCTCTTTGGATCCTCCGTCAAGGATTTTGCGGAGAGATTCGCAGAGGTACAGAAAGCGTCACAGGCTATGAAGCACTTCCTCCCGAAGCGCTCCAGCTCTGCAGCAGGCCGTGCGAAACCGTCTGCACAGAGCTTACAGCCCCAGCCACCGTCCACTGCCGCCACTTTGCAGCGCCGCCAGGCCCGAAGCGCGAGACCGCGCTCCCGCTCATCTGGTCGCCGCCCCGCCGTGCGTGGTCCGCGACCTAGGATTACGGTAAAGCCCGAGGCCCCGAAGTCGTCCTAGCACGTCTAGGAAAACGACGGTGTTCAAGTCCCGCTGCGGCCGGACTCACACCAAAGCTATTCGCTCGTCCAGTTCCAGCAAATGTGACTGTTCCAGTGTTTTCTGCAGCCAACAAGCCAGTTCTGTCACCCGCTTGCCTGCACACAAATGTCGTTTTCACGGCTACCCAGGTAAATCCCCAAAAGAGTGTATTTTCTGGTGTCCCGGCCACGGCCGATGGTGTCTCATGTGTAGTAAGAATGCCCACTGCCCAGTGCCCATCTCTACACACAAGCACAGCCTGTCACACAGGGATCGCGCACATAAAATCGACTCAGATCGGTTGCGCTTCAAACATGGTGAATGTGCCCACTACCCAGTGCCCACTAACACCACGTTATGCATGTCTCACGGTTTCTGTAAAAACGAAACCAACGTGCATTCGCTTCACTCAAGCGAACGATGCTTTCGGTGTGATAAATGTGCCCGCTGTCCCGCGCCCACATCCACACATAGACATGACAGTTCCTACGGGAACCGCCCAGCCCTCCCCCTCGCGGTTGACCACCGCAGAGGAGTCGAGCGCGGGCAATCTGCCCGCTGTTATCAGCGCGCCCCATGCCTCAAATGTCACGAGCGCGACGCTTGTGTTACAGCACGCCGAAGCTTCTCCATCGCTGAGCGAGCGGAGCGCGCTTCGTATTCAACCCCTAGCTATTCATGCAGACGCATGGGCAAAGCTGCCCGGGGTTTCGAAGTGGGTGCTGGACATTATAAAAAGAGGCTATTCGCTACAGTTTCGCCGACGCCCTCGCCGCTATGCGGCGCGCGTCGAGACCACGGTAAAAGCAGAAGTAGCACATTTACTTCGAGCCGAAGTGGCGAAACTATTGAACAAAGGGGCCATAGAGCCTCTCTCTCAAGTTCAGAGCGAAGGAGGGCTATACAGCAGATACTTCCTGGTACCGAAAAAAGATGGGGGTCTCAGACCCATACTAGATCTAAGGCAACTGAACAGAGTGCTTGTGAAGCGACAGTTCAGGATAATCACGACCAGACAAATCCTCGTGCAGATTCGCCAAGGAGATTGGTTTGTGTCAATAGATCTGAAAGACGCGTATTTTCAAATACAGATAGCGTCACGTCACAGGCGATATTTGAGATTCGCCTTCGAGGGCCAGGCATATCAGTACACAGTCCTGCCGTTCGGTTTATCCCTGGCACCCCGTACGTTTACGAAGTGCATGGATGCGGCACTCGCACCCCTCAGAATGAGAGGCATGCGAGTACTGAACTATTTGGACGATTGGCTGATTCTAGCGCAATCTCGCTCAGTGCTCATAGAACACACGACCGTTTTACTCGATCACCTCGAGAATTTGGGTCTCAGTGTCAATTGGGCGAAGAGCTCTCTGTCACCTAGTCAGAAGATATCTTTCCTGGGCACAGAATTGGACTCGCTGTCCATGATAGCGCGACTATCACCACAGCGGGCGGTAGACATTCAACGCACAGCGAACTCGTTCCGCTGCGGCGCGTCTGTCCCGCTCAAGAAATTTCAGAAGATGCTGGGTCTCATGGCCTCAGCATCATCAGTGCTCCAGCTGGGCCTGCTCCGCATGCGCCCGCTGCAGTTTTGGCTGAAAGCGCGAGTCCCACGCCGAGCGTTGGCATCCGGTTTGCTTCACCTCAGGGTCAATCAGATGTGTGTTACAGCTCTGAAACCTTGGAGAGCGAACGACTGGTACCAATCAGGTGTAAGCCTGGGGACTTCCTCGAGGGTGAAAGTGGTGTCCACGGACGCGTCCACCTCGGGATGGGGAGCGCTGCTCGAGGGCAGACCGTTCTTCGGCCAGTGGTCGGAACGGGAGAAGCTCCTGCACATAAACTGCCTCGAAATGCTGGCAGTAAACAACGCGCTGACGCGTTTTTGTCCCCAAATAAAAGGACGCCACGTCCTGGTCCGTTCGGACAACATGTCTGTGGTGTCCTACATAAATCGCCAGGGCGGCCTCAGGTCCAGGAACCTGTACAGGCTGGCAGAACGCCTCCTGGTATGGGCTCAGTGCAACCTGCGCTCGCTCAGAGCAGCGCACGTGCCAGGGCTCCTGAATATAGGACCAGACAGACTGTCCAGGAACAATGTTCCGGCAGGCGAATGGTCTCTACACCCACAGACAGTCCAACTGCTGTGGAAGAAATTCGGCAGAGCGGAAGTAGACCTGTTCGCGTCTCAAGAAAACGCTCACTGTCCGGAATTTTTCTCCAAGAGCAGGGACGCGGTGGCCCATGTGTGGCCCCGCCACCCGCTCTATGCTTTTCCCCCGTCTCTCTCCTGCCTCAGGTGATAGAGCGGATCAGGGAAGAAGGATGCTCAGTGTTGCTGGTGGCACCGTTCTGGGAAAACCAACCTTGGTTCCCAGTCGTGATGCAGTTAGCAAGTACTGCCCCGTGGCCAGTACCAGTGAGGAGAGACCTCCTCTCACAGGCCCACGGCTCGATCTGGCATCCTCACCCGGAATTGTGGTCCCTTCATGTCTGGGCCATCAACGGGTACATGTTGGACTCCCTAAAGGAGTATTAAACACGATCACGCAGGCTAGAGCTCCGTCTAGGAGACGGCTCTACTCCTCGAAATGGTGAGTGTTTTCGGGCTGGTGCACAGCCCGTGGCGTGTCACCCACAGACTGTGGAGTGACGGAGGTGCTTTCCTTCCTACAAGAGCTGTTGGATAAGGGCAGGGCCCCCTCCACGCTCAAAGTTTATGTGGCGGCTATAGCAGCGTTCTCAGGAACAACGCTTGGTCAGTCAATAGGAAGGAACGATTTAGTCATCCGCTTCCTTAGAGGGGCTAAGAGACTGAATCCTCCCAGACCTCCCTCAGTCCCCGTATGGGACCTTTCTACGGTTCTGGAAGCCATGAAAGGTGCGCCATTCGAGCCTTTACTGTCAATTGATTTGAAACATCTGTC
The DNA here is from genome assembly GCF_965113295.1 of Leuciscus leuciscus. Taxonomy (NCBI): domain Eukaryota; kingdom Metazoa; phylum Chordata; class Actinopteri; order Cypriniformes; family Leuciscidae; genus Leuciscus; species Leuciscus leuciscus. Next base: position 6,879,458 of record NC_138742.1, read on the forward strand.
TTTCAAGACTGTGTTTCTGCTGGCTCTCGCTTCAGTGAAGCGCATAGGGGACTTACACGCGCTCTCTGTGAGCGCGACGTGCATGGAGTTTGGGCCTAATGACTCAAAAGTTATACTCAAACCTAAGCACGGTTATGTTCCAAAATCCCTCAACACACCGTTTAGGGCGCAGGTTATCTCCCTGTCAGCCCTACCGGTCCCTGATGAGGAAAGAGATGCGGGCCTCCTTTGCCCAGTCAGGGCATTACGAGCTTATGTGTCTCGCTCGTCTGTTTTCAGACAGACGGAGCAGCTCTTTGTTTCGTTTAGCGGGCGTTCTAAGGGACTAGCCGCGTCGAAACAGAGCCTATCCAGATGGATAGTTGATGCTATAGCGTGCAGTGCCCGTTGGGTGTCAGAGCGCACTCCACGAGAGGCATGGCCTCTTCGTGGGCCTGGTCGAGTGGGATTGCCTTGCAAGATATCTTCCCGGAATCCCTGTGAGTTCCCTGGGTGATTGTGCACTATATGTACCCCGGGCTTTCGCCCTTGGGTCTTTGGTGTCAGATCTCAGCATGCACGGCGTTTTGCATTGGATCCCCTAGCGTAAGATATCTTACGCAGTACGAGAGACCTCTCGTAAGAGAACGTACTCGGTTACTAACGTAACCTCGGTTCTCTCTAGAAGAGGGAACGAGTACTGCGTATCTTGCCGTGCATGCACACGCTCTGGTTGCTTCGATGATGAAAAACCAGATAATAGCTGCCTGCGAGCGGTATTTATAGGCCTAGACCACGCCCATTTCGGCGGGACGTGACGCAGCGGGCGCGAAGTGCCCTGATTGGGTCTGGCGTCACGCCAGGCCACGCTCGATAGGCTGCTGCAGTTGCCGCAGAGCAGCCAATAGGCGCGCGAGCTGCCTCGCCTATGTCTGCATGCTGCCGCAACGCATTTTGCATTATTACAAAATTAAGGATAATTTCTGGCTTCAATATCTCGCGGAAAAAGGATTTTCCCCTAGCGTAAGATATCTTACGCAGTACTCGTTCCCTCTTCTAGAGAGAACCGAGGTTACGTTAGTAACCGAGTACGTTTTCTGTAAGTAGCCTCAATATATCAATATAAAAGTTATATTTTTAAAAACAAAAACACAATGTTCCTTATTTATATCTCTCTAAAATGCATTTAATGTTATTGAAAAACACTTTATTTTTTAAAGAAAGTGGCAAAAATATTTTGGTGATGCTGAATGTAGGACGAGGTTTGATGTGATAATGTGCTTTATAAAACATTCAAAAGGGATGTGCTAACAACACCAAAGCAATGTTCCTGCAAAGTTATGAAAATACTTTAAAAACAATATCAGTCATATTAAGTATGTAGGATGAAAATCTTTTATCACAACCTCTTCCCAACTTAAAAAAGTTGTTACAATAAAGCTGTGCTATAGCTGGGTATTATATTTAGTTTTCCTTTCCAGTATGGTCATAAATGATTCATCTGCACTGCATGCACGGACACACTGAAGACTGAATGAGTGAGAAGGAGGGAAGGGAGGAGCTTCAGTCTCAGACAGCAGGTAGACGTCCAAAAATAACACGTCTAATAAGTCAGCTATAATTTGGCTGGGTTACCCTTAGTCTGAAATGAAGCCAAGAGCGCGCACACACACACACACACACACACACACACACACACACACACACACACACACACACACACACACACACACACACACACACGAGACATAAGGCTGTTGGGTCAGTGGATCTGTTATAAGTGCTAATTCATCACTGTAACCAAAGTGTGATTAACTTTTCAACACTCTTGACACTTAAAAGTGTCCTAAAGTCAGCATGTTTATATTTAGCTGGACATCTGAAGGTAACTCTATCGCCTCCTTGAGGTTTGTTACTGCACACTTGCGATTTGCTGCTGGTTAAAGCAGCACTATGCAGTTTTGGCAATTTCTTTGCTTTTTGCTCGCAGGTTTCTCTATAGAGCTCCCCCTACAGCTTCGGAATAGATATTTGACAACATTGTCGTCAAAACTCGTTGGCGACTCGCCCCCCTCCCATCTTCTTTCTCTGGTCATGTGCATTTGTTTTCAAAGAAGCCGGAGAACGCACGGAGCCATGTCCACTGAGGTATGTATGATACACAGAAGGCTAGCATATAAACGTGTATGTGTGCAGTGCCGTAAAGCAATGTGTTACATCGCGAGACCTGATATCACGTGATACTTCCTGATGCTGCGGCCCGCCGGCCCAAAGTTGCAAGGGTGGTTTTTCCGCTTACAGGCACTAGGGGGAAGCGAGACAGCCACCATTCAACCTGTAAAAAGTCATATAACCATTCCAATGACTCCGAAGCTGTTCAGTTAAGGTAAATTAAGCTAAAAAAAAAACTGCATAGTTCCCCTTTAAGTATTTGTGCACATGCAGGTTATAGCCGTATTTTTTATTTATTATTGAATATCTCCACTATGATCTCAGCACAGGAAGAAAAGCTTTCCCTCTAATTCTCTCTGTCTTTCTTTCTCCTGATCTTTGGCTCCTTCCTCTGTGATGAAGCTCTTTGATCTGGTCTCAGTAGGTGGAGCTCATAGATCATCCAGGAATGTGATTGTAGGTTTTATTAAGCCTGCGTCTGCCATCCGCTTCCATGACCACTACAGCCGCTGCTGCCCCGCAGGTAAAACTACACTCATCATCATTCCACGGCTTTCAGTCATAGCTTCCTTAAAGGGATGGTTCACCCAAAAATCACTTACTCACCCTCAAGTTGTTCCAAACCTTGATGGAGTTTCTTTTTTCTACCAAATACAAAACAAGGTATTTTGAAGAATGTTGGTAAAAAAATACTATGGAAGTCAATGGGGTCCATAAACTGTCTGGTCACCAACATTCTTCAAAATATCTTCCACAGAAGAAAGAAATTCATACAGGTTTGGAACAGGTTTGGGTGAGTAAATGTTGACAGAATTTTAATTCTGGGGTGAACTATCCCTTTAAGACTACAACATTTATTTAGAATTAAAAAACCCAAAGAAAATATGGTAGAAAGTTCGTAAGATAACAAGATTTTTGATGCGAGTAGATTTATGTATGCTATTTTTTTGTATATGAAACACTATGCATTAGGACAGTAGGATTTCAAAGACTATTGTTGTCACATGACCTCTGATAAAAAAAATGGCAATATTTTTTGCCAATATTAATGTAGGTATATGTGTAGTGATTCCTGTAATTTTTTATAAAAAAAAAATATATATATATATATATATATATATATATATATATATATATATATATATATATATAATCTGAAATATATAAAGTGAAAATTTGACATGACAAAATTTGCAATTTAAAGGTTTATGCTGACATGCAAAATTTTTTATAAAGATTTTTTTTTTTTTACACATTATTTAATTGGCAAAAAACATTGTTGAATTTATCACATTAGATAATAGGGGACAGTCCTTTTGATACATTTATTAAATAACAATAAAATAAAGGTTAAATAAAGTTAATGAAAAAAAAATAAAAAAAAATATATATATATATTTTTTTTTTTAATTGTACACATACATTTTCCAAAATAGAAGGTCTTGTTACATTTATTTTATTTAAAACAGCCTTGTTATATTGATTCAACTTATTGCTCAAATAGTCGATTCAACTTCCCATCTGTGTCTGAAATCAGCCGATAAGGAAGCACAGGACGTCTTTTCTCCTCTCTCTTAAACTGACACTGGATCAGGAGACCTGGTTCTTCTACCCAGCGCTGAATTGCAGTGGTTTAGTGTGTGACACAGCGCCTGACCGCTACAGCTAAGAGCACACATGGATGGTATTTGTGTGCTCAGTGAGAATGAATTAGACCAAAACTGTGCGTAACGCTGACTGGATTAAACGATATCCCCACAGCGTCTTGTTTTCATTAGCGGGACGCCCGTACCGAATCATTAAAGAATCAAGTGATGTGGTTTAAAAGACATTCCCTTTCCAAACCAGAGCCTGTAACACAGCAAACTAAACTCTGACATTTCACTCAGAACCGTCAAAGCGCATCAGCATCAACTTGTTTTGAATTGTGTGTCTTTTACCACCATGAAAGTCAATTAAAAATGTGGTATTTTAGAAAGTATCTCTATGTATAAAATGCCTATAATGAAGAAGTTTGTTTGCATTTGTTTTCCCTGCATAACATTTTTCTCCCTTTAATAAAACAAATTCAACACATTTATATATTACAATATTTTCTATTCATTTATGTATTATAATATTCTCTATTCAAGAATATGTACATTTCTATACAATGATATGCTGAATTTACAGTTAGATGTCAAACACTACGCCAAGGTCATGGTTGATTCCTTGAAGTCACTTTGAATGCGTCTGCCAAATGCATGAATGTAAATGTAAATTTTTTTCCAACACAACTAGATTCAAGTCTGAAGTTATTAAATCCAGAATACGTCTGTTTTTCAAGTTATTGAACACATTTACTATGACAATGCACTGTGACGTCTCAAGGTAATTGCATACCTCCTGCAATTTGGCTATTAAATGAGACTAATACTTTAGTCATTTTCAGATTTATTTAGTTAAATACTTAATTGGACTTATAATTACATATAATTGCATTTACAGAGGTGAATTTGATGAGCTTTAAAAGAATCCAGGAAAGGAAAATTCTGGGCTAAATGTGTTCAAAATATGCATGTGTGTGCGTGTATATATGCATTCGAAAAATCTAAGAATCAATCCAGAATCATTTCTTGATTCACGATGCATCAATTTATTGTCCCAGCCCTAATATCGGTATCGGCCGATATATATTAATTTTTAATGTTATCGTTATCGACCCGATAAGAAAATTTTGCCAATATACTGTATTAAAGCCAATTAATAATGGATTATTTCCTTCAGATGCACACTGTTCACCATGATAGTTTTGAATTGCTTGAAATATAATTGGAATCACTTCAAAAAAAGGAAAATATACCGCACGAGTCTGTCATATGCAACATAAAATTATAATGAGAACATCATAATTGTGTGCTTCATGGGACATTTTAATGGTGAGACTTGTTTTTGTAATCAGGCTCTCAAAATTTGTATACAAATTTGGATTTAGATTTATCAGCCGATATATCGGTTATCGGCTTTCAAATATAAAGAGTTATCGGTATCGAACTAAATTTTCATATCGGTGCAACCCTAATATATGTCTATTTAAAGTTTGTATTATTTTTTAACTTCAGTTTTAGTCATTTCAGTACATTAAGTTTTGATAAATATTTCCTAGTTGAAATAAAATAACAACATGAAGTAAATTTTTATGGTTTTAGTTTTATTATCTAACTATAATAACCCTGTTATCAGGGTGTTGCTATGCGGTTTCTAAGGTGCTCTGGATGGTTGCTAGGTGGTTTCTTACTGTCTTCCCTAAAGTCTCTGAGATATTCCTCTGTGATATTCTGGTCAGTGTTATTTCATGACATTTTCTGCACTCATTCTTTCATCTGTCAGGCAAAAATCAGCCTGATGGTCTGTTTGACAGGGGTCTGGTCTCTGTAACTGCAGACTTGCATAGCAGCTCATGCTCAGATCCGGACCTGAGGAGCACAAACCCAAACTCATCAAGAAGCTCTTATCCAGCAGCCCATGGGAACACGTTCCTAAATCTAAGATCTGTGCATATGTCTTTAAAAACTCCCTGAAAACAGCAGGTCCGCTGGATGCTTTCATTTTCTAAGCAAAAAAACAACAGATATCCTTTACAAAGTCACAAATCAGCAGAAAGCTGCTCAAGATGAGACTGTCTAATTTCAGAAGTGAACGCAAACCCCAGAGTCCCAGAGAAAAACATCTTCAAAGGCTGACGGAAGAGTAGAGCAGTGTTCGCTGAAGTTTACACACAGAACTTTTGTTTAGCCAGCTGTGATGTATTACTCTGGAATATTTTCATGACTGCACTTCCCTAGTACTATTGCTCATACTGTACTTACGGTTAGTGATGTGACTAAACGCCTGACACTAATTTAACTTAGGCGTGTAACCCGTGTCATACAGGTGTGCAGATGCATCATATTATTTTGCTTGACGATAGAACAGGTGAAACAAACTCCACAGACCTGCATTGTAGGAGGGACCCAAACCATGTAAAATACTACTTTACCACATTGATTTTGCAGTGAATCAAATAAAAAAGTGTTCAGGACAGGAGATGTAATGCCCTCTAGTGGTGTATAAGGTAATAACTAGTTCCAGATACTAAACGTCATTGAATCTCCACAGCCAGGTAATAACAATATCTCAAACTGTATCTGAAAATAAGTTAGTAATGGTTATTGTAGATAAAGTATTAAAAAATGAGAGGACACTTACAATAGTTGTGTTCAAAATGTCCACCGAAGACATTTTGACCATGAACTGAGTTGGGTTTCTCCCAAGGTTTTTTTTCCCCATTCAGTCATCTGATGGAGTTTGGGTTCTTTGCCCAATTTATAGGTCAAATAGTTTGGGAACCCTGATTAGTACATTCAGTTTCCACTTAACGCTGTGCTATACTCACTGTACCTTTAAGAAATGTTTTTATTTCGCATTGCGTCTCTCTCTCTGTCTGATTCCCGCAGTCATTCTCCTGGGCTCTGGGTCAAAACACACGGATGCACACACTGGACCTCCCACTGGCCATTTATCTGCACCGCCAGGGGTCACAGACATCACCACCTACTTTCACAGACTCGACCTTTGACCCCCAGCCACCTCATTACAGCACTCCTAACAGACCCAGAGGTCTCTGATCTGACTCAAGGGGAAAGGTCAACTACCGGCCATGCTGATTTTCCTGTTATTAGGCTCAACGCTGGAGACCCTTTTGAATTCAACTAAGCAAAGGTCGAGTTTCAGCCAATCACCATTAAGCTCATCACCACCTGAATACCTCATTCAGCCAAACAAGGGTCCAAATACGGGGGGGTTGGGGTGTAACCACCCAAAATAGGAACAATTCAAAGATGGAAAAAGCAAGCGTTCTGTATATTACATAAAGAAATGTTTCAAAGAACCATAAACTCAATTAAAAGTTAGAGCACAAATTATTTGGGAGTTTGGAGGGTTCTGATATGTTACAAATATATTTTAAACAAAAATGAGACTCATTAGGCACATAGCAATGTGGTTTTAATGTGTACAGTACTTTTATGAAAATGCTTTATTCTTGTTTTATTTAATCTGTCATTACTTTTTCATTGTTGTGCTGGTCACTTAATCTTAAAAACAGAAATAGATTGCAGGGTATAGTGAAAGTGTGTGGAGATTGTTGGCACCACTTTGAATGATTTGAATAATTTGTTTAAAGTCAGGACTGTTGGTAGCCTAGAAATCTAGACGCACCCTAGCGGCAGCAACATTTATTTTGCAGCCAGGGTAGTCTAGCAACTCTCCGTTGACTTACGAGCTGTAAAAACCAAACTCAGGTCAGGCCAATCACATCGTGTATAGAGTAGGCGGGGCGGGCTTAACATAATGACGGCAGAGTTGCGACGGTTCCCTGCTACTTGAAAACAAAGAATAGCTGCTGCTGCTGGCGAACAGCGGTCTTTCGAATCAGCTTTGGCCGCGACTCTGGAGGACTTGGAGTTAAGCTTTTCTTTGAGAAAAGAGCAAAAAACGGCACTTAAAGGGATAGTTCACTTTGAAATAAAATGTTGGTATGTTTTAGCTTACCTCAAGGGCATCCAAGATGTAGGTGTCTTTTTTTCCACAGTAGTTTCAAATTTGATATTTTTAGGTCAAACCGTTCTTGTCTGTCAGTCATATAATGCAGGTCGATGGTCACTATCTCAAAGAGCATGCACAGAGTCCAAATTAAAACAATTCCCCATCGTCCAAATTAAACAATTCCCCATCGTAAGTACACATTGATGGACTAAGACACGAAACGAGCCGTTTGTGTGAGAAAACGAACAGTATTTATATCGTTGTTACCTCCAAGTGATCTGAGGGCGCGCGCGCATACTGCTGTGTGACGTGTGCGCAGACTGGTGCATAGATACATACACTAGATGTCGCCTTGGCTACGGTTTCGTTCCAATGAACTGCAGTAGCCAAGGCGACATCTAGTGTATATATCTATACCCGCCCGCGCTCTCAGATCACTTGGACGTGGCTGTGCCCTGTTCAGTGCAGCGCGCCATGGGAATTTTATTAGCCCTCCACCTTCCCCAGCACCACTTCACTATATATGCACCTGCCTACTATAGCAAATAAATACTATAGCATACATTTTAATGTCAGAACTTTGTATACATCACAATTTACCGTTCGCAAAGACCCGCCCGCTTTAGTTACTGTTGCTATGTCCGACAAGCGACGCCGCTCTCGCGCCACACCATGTTCTCACTCAGTGAAAAATACATCGCGGAGCAGAGAGGACACTGACAACTCGCTGACAGACAGGACAGACCAGGTTACTTTTGATATGAAACAAAGTCTCACCTTTCGAATTTGGTCATTTTTTAAAGAAATTTAAACAATAAATACCGTTTTGTGGCTCTTTAATGTGTCTGACAGATCGCTGTAGAGCCTCTTAAAGCTGCTCGTGAACCGATCATCTCTTACTTCTAGTTAATTTATAGCATCAAATAAACATGAAAGAATGTTGTTTTAACCACGGAGAGACATCAGTACACTCCTGGCGGATGGCGGACAAAAATGGCGGATGGCGGATTATGATTGGTCAGATCGCCTGTCAATCAAACTCCCTGCGAAGGGTCAATTGTATCTCAAAATGTTTTGTGTTTGGGTTCTAATTATTAGCTAACTGCATTTGCTTACAACTCAGGTTGCGCAATCTGAAACTGAACAGAAAATCTGCACGTATCTGGATATTCACAGGCGAGGCCTTTGAGTCAAAGTAGCAGAATTTACAGATGCTGACGGAGATCCATTTGGCTCGAGGTCTGGTGGAGTTGTTTTGGAAAGGAGACATTATTGAGAGCAGACCTCAGTCACTGCTTTACATCCATTCATACAGACAGCCTGCCAATCCTGGAACTGCTGTGTTGTGTGAGCAATGCGAGTTTGGCTGGATCAAGGGGGTTTTAGTTCTGTGTGAAGCTCTTCTAAGTGTGTGTTCTCCACAAAAAAAATAAAAAGCTCATTTTAAAAATGATTTTTATGACTCATGAAATGTTGAACAGTCCATGAGAAAGAAACTCATTTGGCCTTACAAGCTCCAAAAACAACTTGCTAATCTCAGCGCAGTTATGCTAACACAATGGCCACGGAAAACAAACGCAGCCCTCGTGAATGAATAAAGCATTAGCATTGGCTTGAAACAACACAAACATTCTGTTTCTAAAGGTGGAAAATCATCAATGAATCATAAGCTTCGTCAAAAAGTCAACAAAGCAATGATTGATTATACTCATTTAAATTGCATAGTGAATTGCATAATTATGAATGCTGGCTAACCAAGAATACTAAATATTAAAATTGAGTGTGCTACAGACATTAATGATACCTCAAAACAGAGATGCAGCTGACATCGTTGGCCACATGGTCTCTCTCACACACACACACACACGACTTAAACCTGCTCTCATGCGCTTGTAATGGATCTCCCAGAGAGTTCTGGCCTGGATACACTGCTCTCCACTGCCTTTGAAGTCCACAACACACACTCAATAAGGGATGTTGTGCGATATAAACCCTTTTTATCATGCCAATAAAACTTGATCACGAGAGAGATATAGTTAATTGCCCATGTTTCACTTTCCTCTCTAACACTAACTTAGAGGTATCATGGTAAAATCATGTCATGTCTCATACCAACTCTAAAAAATACTATGGTATTATATTTTTTTGACATGTGCCATTGTATTATCATTGAAGTACCTAATTCATTTTAAAGTACTTTTTGCAGTGGAAGGTGTGTGTGTCATGCTGATACCATGTTTTTTGGACACGGTACCATGGTAATGCAATGTTTTTTTAGACATGTGCCACTTTTAAAAAGGCACCAAAAAGTACTATGGTAATTGGAAGTACCTTGGATTACAATATATGAATAAATACCATTGGACATTAATTATACTGAAATTATAATTATGGCATTCCAACATACTTTCAAGAATACCATGGTATTACCAATGTTATTTTAGTATTATTTATATACAATTATTTATTCATATTTTAAATTTGCTGTTATTTTTTACAATTTTAGTTTTCATGATAATTTTAGGGTTTTTTTTGTTGTTGTAATTTTGTTGTTTTTTTGTTGTTTTTATTAGTTTTTGATGTCATTTTTTAATTATTTTATTTTATTATAATATAATATTTTTATTTGTCATTTCATTTTTGTTTTTTGTAATTTTAGTACTTAAACCTACACTTATTAATCTCGGTTAGTTGCAAAGTCAACATTGATTTTTTGGGGGGTTTTTTGTTTACATTTTCACGTAATATTTATATTTTATATTATTTCAGCTTTATTTCAATTACTGGAAACTATTTTTAATATTATTTGGCTTTAGTTTTAGTAGACAATAAAAAACACTTGATATTACCATGGTACATGTCCAAAAAACAAGGTAGAACTATGTTACTTTTTTGATGCTTTCTTTTGAATGTTGTGTTATTTATGCGTGTTGGATTTTGAGAACTCCCAAAACCTCCACTTCACCTCCGTGGAGTAATAGTAATATTTATAAAAGTAAAATTTTTTGGAAAGTTAAATTAGAGAGGCGATTGTAAATTTGGGGAGTCCCCATCTCTAGCAGGTGTGAGTTTCTTTTCCTTGAAAAATCACTGGCGAACAAAGACCCCGCTGTTACGAAGAGAATCCGAGAGATCCCAACAACAACGCTTCAATTGAGACTTCACCATCCCGGGCTGGGAAAGTTTCTGCTCGACTAAACAAGCCCAACCTGAGACCATCTCTCCATCACGCCATCCACAATAGAAAAAAAGTCACTTGTCTCAGAGCAAATCAAACATGCTTATCCTGGTGAAACAGGGAGGAGGAAAGAGAACGATTACGGTTCGCCTGCATGAAGGACCTGCCAACTAAAACAAGGAAGAGAATAATACAATAAATCTTTCATCACACAGTTCGAGCGCCAAACAAGCCCACCTCAACGCCAGTTCTGTTCTCTGATGTCATCTGTGATGATTTATGGGAAAGATGTACTTCATGTCAGATTAATTTGGAGTTTAATGGAATAACGAAACCCTGCATGACAGAGGAATACTAAGTTCTGATTGGAGGAGCTGCGTTCAAACCTGCACTGCACATTCAACTGTAGCAACTGTAAACGTTAATTATGCCAATAAGACATTTTATTTTGCATTTATTCTGTGCATTAATATTAATAAATGTTAATATTAATTGTTAATTAATTGTTGAACATGGATGTCTTTTATCATATTGCTCTCACCGGCGTTTTATAAAAGCTATCAGCCACTTGGGTAAAACTGTTGAAGATAGATAGATAGATAGATAGATAGATAGATAGATAGATAGATAGATAGATAGATAGATAGATAGATAGATAGATAGATAGATAGATAGATAGATAGATAGATAGATAGATAGATAGATAGATAGATACCGAACGCTGTGAGTGTGTGTTAGAAATCACCCACTATCTCAAAACTTTAAAGGAGACATATCATGCTTTTAAATCGTTCCTTTTTACATATAAATCATACATTTGTAGTCTATATAAAGCGGAACTGCAATGCTTGGGTCTGAATTCCTCATTTTTATAGCTCCACAGGCCCCTTTTCTACCCCTTTTCTGATGTGCGTCTGAGAGCAACTCGTTTTGGTGCGGTCTCTTTAAATACAATTGAGACACTTCATACCCCGCCCCCTCTCCAGGTTGCAGAGGTGACACTCGGTTCAACTCCACCCCGTTCGGCCATTTTTGTAGTTTGATAGCAGAGATACGATTATCTAGCGGCACAGAAACTTTTTATTCACACGTTATTAACAAAATGTCAACAACGGAAGACTTGTCCAGCCAGCCAATTTACATGTTCGAGCCAGAGTCGGAGCCGGAGCGAGATGAAAATGAAGACGACGAACCTGCAGAACAACGTCTTCATATGGATGTATCGCAATGGTGTGTTACTGTATTTACATTATGAAACTTTGGTCTTCCGACCTTTTACCACCGTGTCGATTTATTTTGATTAATATGTGCGAGGGAGAGAGAGCAAGACAGCGTCTAGTTTGGAGACGGTGAAGTCTTGTTTACACTTTCGCCTGGCTCCGAAGAGAGAGAGAGAGTGCGTGCGCGCGACCGGGTCTCTCTCTCTGCTCGTTCTTTCAGTCAAACATGCGCCGTCACAAGCGCGGCGGTTCATCTACATTAGACGGTGTAATGAAGCGTGTGGGTTACTACATCCAACAACCGAACATTTTAACTTACCCTCTCGTAACTTCTGCATCTTTTAGCTTGGACTACAAAATTGCAGCGAGAAATGAAAATGGCGGATTGCTCGAAGTGTTGGGCTGGACGTCAATGTCCTTATTTGGCAGTTCCGCTGCAAATACTGTGACGTAATAGTTCACAAAACGTCATAGATAACAGAAAAATCGGAACAGGTTGAAAAATATGACCAAAACAGAATATAAAGATATCAACGAAGCACCTGAAGAGAATAATTTCGACTTTTCTGTACTTCTAAACACTCCAAATATACAACAAAATGCATTTAAGGGCTAAAAAAGTGGATTTAGCATGATATGTCCCCTTTAAACACAACATCTTCAAACTACATTCAGAGAACATCTGACTGTTCTGGCAAAATCAAACAATTGCCTCCATGTTATCTGTGCTCAAATAATGCTTTCAGATCTTTCAAACATCAAAACACTACAGATCATTCATTAGACACCACGTCAAGAAATAGAGAACACAGCATCCAAAGCATGCAGTTACAGAAAAAAGTGTATTGTAACACAGTAAACGCATTTTGCATTTACCGTAAATAGGATAGTAATCACAACTAAGTAAGGTGAATAAATTGTATACTGTACTGCAAGTATAGTATTGAACTGAATATTGTATATTACTGAATTTCTGTATATTCAGCACTGTAAAAATACAGCAGTCCAACCTCAAAAGCCAAAAAGGTTAAAACACTCTGGGCACTATCATACGCCCGGTGCAATGCAGCATCAGGCAAGTTTTTTGCTAGTTTCAGCCCGACGCAGTTATTATTTTCACGTCCTGCGCCACGTTGTTTAAATAGAAAATGCATTTGCGCCCGTTTGTGCGCCCATGGGTCTGCTGTTCTGAAAACGAGGTGTGTTCAGGCGCATTGTTGGACCGTTGCTATTTTGAGGCAACAGAAATAGACTGCACCATTGACCAACTAAAACCTAGCCTACCCGGCTTGTCCCGTAGATGGTCTGCTTGCGCACTTTAACCTCTCACACAAGTAGTTCCGTTTGTGCTCTGGAGAAGCGTTCAGTTTTTCCGCTTGTAAATTCCGGCATGTAAATAGCGAATCCGCCATGGCGCTAGTGCAACTGGCTTTTAAAGGGAATGGGAGATGAGACTCTGGTTGGTTTATTGCGCGTTACGCCCAAAACACACCCATTACTCATTAATAGAATAGGGACGACCCTTTTAGAGCATGCGCCGGGTGCACCAACCATTTTTCCGGTCGTTAAACTAGCAAAAGTGGATTCAGACACGCCCTGAGTGCATGTGCGCCGTGTGCTTTAGACCACGCGCAAAAGAGTTGTGCAACTGCAAAATCAAGGTCAATGAGAGATTCGTTATGCCTCAGCATCACGTCTTCATGTTGGTCCGGCCTGAGGTCTCTGCCCACGTCACAGGCAGTGTCGTCTCATGCCAGGCAAAGGGAAAAATCCTCTAGTGTGCTGGATCCAGCCTGGACAACACTGTCCACACCTTTCTCATCCTCATCCTCTTCCTCCTCGTCCACCACCTCTTACACACACTCTTCCTCCTCTCGCTCTCAGAATGTAGAGAACAAATAATAAGTGAAGTGGCTAAACTTAACTTTATCTAGTCAAACTAAAACAACAGACCAATTAAGAAATCAGCATCAAAATGAAGTGATCTAATCAATAACTCAAATCAAGCGCTCGATCCCACTTCCCTTTTATGAGCCTCGTTCTGCAACCCACAAATCACACCGCAGTGTTTACATCCAGACATAACTTCAACACAAGAAAAAAGGCCTGAGTTGATTGGCTGGAGAAGACAGAGGAACGGATTTACGTGCGAGTGCAGTGTATCAGCCGGCGCGTGCCGTGTGAGATACACGTGATTTGAGAGCCTCCCTTTGATTCAGGTTCTCCAGACTGCAGAGCGACGGCCAAAATCAGCTGAGATGAAGGAGCCCGTTACGCAACCGTCTCATAGTGAGCCCTGGGTAAACACACACACACACACACACATCTAGTTTCAACCATTCCCACAGTTGTCACTCAGCAGCTCATTGCACGCCCACAAACATGAGGCTCGGCCCAGGTAAAAAGTTTGAAGGAAGGTGAGAGCGAGTTAAGAAAGTGAGGGAAAAAAGACTTATTTAGCGCACTCCAGAGGGCCTTTACATCACTCCGTTTCATCATATTCATCACACAAGCTGCCGTCTACTTCTGAGGAAATGTCAGAATCCCCAAACCTCACGGACTGCCTACAGCAGAAGAGGCACAACACGCATGGGAAAGCCATCATAACTCTGTCAGTCAGTCAGAGAAATGAGCCCAACGTGGAAAAATGCCGCCTGATATGGAAGCTTGTTTCCGCCACAGAATAAAACATTTTAAAAGATAATTGCGACTTTTTAACTTTATTTCTCAGAATTGGGAGATATATGGCCCTATTTTAAGGATCTAAGCGCATGGTCTAAAGCGCACGTGCACTCAGGGCGTGTCTGAATCCACTTTTGCTAGTTTAACGACGGGAAAAATGGTCGGCGTGCCAGGTGTATAGTCTAAAAGGCTTGTCCCTATTCTCTTAATGAGTAATGGGTGTGTTTTGGGCGTAACGAGCAACAAAACAATTAGAGTGTAATTTCCTATTCCCTTTAAAAGCCAGTTGCACTAGCGCCTGGGTGGATTGCTATTTATTTGGCGGAATTTGCAAGCGGAAAAACTGAACGCGTCTCCAGAGAGCAAACGGATCTGCTCGTGCGCGAGGTGAAAGTGAGAAAGCAGACCATCTACGGGACAAGCCGATTTCCACCATATCTTTATGTACACAATAATAATCTTTTACATTGTAATCCAGAGTGTACAGTGTTGTGGACCCGCCTATAAGCGCACATTACTAACGCGCTCTTTAAATAACAAAAAAAATATTGCTCCATTGACTTTAGACCAGGTTTCTGTTGGTCAGCGCAGTCTATTTCAGTTCTTCAAAATAGCAACGGTCCAACAATGCGCCAGAACACACCTCGTTTTCAGACCAGCAGCCCATGGGCGCACAAATGGGCTCAAATGCTTAAACAACGTGGCGCAGGACGTGAAAATGATAACTGCGTCGGGCTGAAACTAGCAAACAACACTTGCATCGCACTTGGCGCTGCATTGCGCTGGGTGTATGATAGAGCCCATAAAGTCAACATTGCGTGATATAAATTCGCAATTGCTTGTTATAAAGTCAGAATTCCAAGAATAAACTCGCAATTCATACTTTTGTTCGCGCATTTTGACTTTAAAACACACAATTGCGACTTTATATTATGCAATTGTGACTTTATATCTCCCAATTGCATGTTATAAAGTCAGAATTGAGAGATATAAACGTAATTCTGAGAAAAAAGACAGAATTGTGAGTTTATTTCTCGCAATTGCGAGTTTATATCTCACAATTCTGACTTTATAACTCGCATGTAGATGTAAACTGGCAATTGTGAGATAAAAAGTCGTAATGACACATTAGCAGACAGGGGGTTGACGCTGTGATACTATCAACATACAAACTGAATGACTTGAAATAGTACACGGTAAAAAATTGTTCCGGAGTTGTAAATAAAACAAGAGATTATTGGAGTATGATTTACAAGAAAATACTATTTTAGTTTTTCTAATTCAAAACTTCACATTTAATTCAATGTGTTACTTGTGTGTAACAACTACACTTTGTAGTTATTTGTGAAATTTACTTGTAAAATTGTGACAACAATCCACCAACAATTTTTTTAGTGTTAGAATCTAGAAAATTAACACAACTTTGTTATTTTTAACAGAGATAGTAGAGAATGAAGGTACCAATGATGCTTCATAGGTCATGTGACCAAAAGAGAGATTATTTGGTAACACTTTAGCTTACGGTTCAGTTCTCACTAACTAGTTGCTTATTAGCATGCATATTTACTTGGATATTGGTTGTTTATTCGTATTTATAAAGCACATATTAATGCCTTATTCTGCATGATCATATTCTACATCCCTTAATCTATACCCAACACCTAAACTTTACAACTACCTTACTAACTATTAATAAGCAGCAATTAGGAGTTTATTAAGGCAAAAGTCATAGTTAATAGTTAATTAATAGTGATAATTGGACCCAAATCTAAAGTGTGACTGCTAATTTCAAAAATTTCAATATGAACATTATTTAACATATATTATATTATTATATAAACATATTTCCAAGTCCATGTCTGTGTTGATCAGGTCATGAAAAGTGGACAACTGTGGCAATTGTGACAACTGTATACAATTTATAACAATTGTGAGTAGCTCCAGTTGGCAGCTCACTCATTTCTCTCTCTTTAATATGGTTTTCTGCTGCTTTTCTACGCATTCGGAGTGTTTCTCCACAGTCCTAAATCAGAGGATGTGGTCAGACGTTTTTGCAGACAGCTGGGTTTAAAAATAAACTCACTGGACCTTCCTGCGTTCATCACCCCACACTACGTCACAGCGTGCGCGTGTGTGTGTGTGTGTGTGTGTGTGTGTGTGTGTGTGTGTGTGTGTGTGTGTGTGTGTGTGTGTGTGTGTGTGTGTGTGTGTGTGTTACGTCCTCTGAGCGCATCATAACATTCGGTGGTTGCGGTGCCAGCAAATGGCACGGGAAAGCCGTCTCTGCCGTTATTTTTAACCCGTTGTCTCCATGGAAACTGCCACATATGAGAAGACCCACACACTCCTGCCAACTTACATGGGAGTGTGTAAATCTTCTGCATGGGAGTGTATGTCTGATTCTAGGCCACATCTGTAAAGGGTCATATATTGTATCTGGATCTGTGCATTTAAATAATCTATAGATATAATATATTCACCATAGTGATTATTTTGGGGCTGCTTTTGCAGGAATTAATCATGGTACAAAAGTACAAAGTATTAAGTTTCCCTCCATGTACGTTCTCAGATTCAACAACAGCAAAAACATGAAAACAAACTGATTTTTTCAGCAAAATCAACTTGTATTATTCGCTTTAGACACAATAAAGAGGATTTGAAGCATTAGAATTGTTACTTACCTGGAGAAGATGAAGAAACAGAATTGATGGAGCGACAACATGAAAGAGAAAAAGAGACATATATTTAGTCAAAGTGTGTTTATACATTACCGTTCAAAAGTTTGGGGTCAGGAAGTTTTTTTTTTTTAAGAAATGAATACTTTGATTCAGCAAGGATGCATTGAATTTATCAATATTGAAAGTCTTTTGTGATATTTCAAACAAAATCTGTTCTTTTGAAATTTCTATTAATCAAAGAAATGAATTATCACGGTTTCCACCAAAATATGAAGCAGCACAACTTTGCACATTGATAATAATAATAAATGTTAAACAAATCAGCAGTCATCAATCATATTAGAATGATTTCTGAAGGATCATGTGACACTGAAGACTGGAGAAAAGAAGCTGAAAATTCAGCTCTGATCACAAAAAAAAATAATTACATTTTAAAATATATTCACATAAAAAACAGTTATTTTTAATTAAAATAGTATTTTATTGTTTTTGCTGTATTTTTGATCAAATAAATGTAGTCTTTATAAGAGGTTTCTTTTTTAAAAAATTCTTCCTCCCCCAAACTATCCAAAATAATATATTTGAAATGTTATATATCAATATGTCCACTAAAATTATTTAACCATCAACGAGGTATGGACTTTAAAAAAAAGACTTTAAGGCCTGCGTTCAGTTTGAGGTTTAAGTAACCTTTAAAATAGCCGCTCCAGGGATTGAAACATGCACTTTTCCCCAGTACATGCGAGCGGTGTCCTGTACTATAGTGTTTGCCGTCAGTATCTGTAAATGTCTGACAATGCATGAGCTCAAAGAAGCCATTTAAAAGCTCATAAAGGGAAACCCTCCGCCGGAGTCTCTAATGTGAGGTCATTCATTTCAGGTCAACTGCACTTCACTGCATGTGACAGAATTTATGTGAGAAACCCAATATGTGCTCTTTTTTAAAACATTTTATATAACATACTATAAAGTGTGCAAACAGCAGATTTTAAAAAGACCACTCACTGCGACCGAATCGAAGTTTGAATCGGGTTCAGTCAAACTTTCATGTAATATATATAATAAAAATACATATATACATTATAAAATACTACGGGTTATTATTAAATATTTGTGTATTTTAAAAATAACATCTATTGCTCCTCATAAATCAGATTAAATGGAGACTAAAAACAGACTTCAGCTTAAGTCTCCCACTTCTCAGATGGATTTCTTCAGCAAAAGATTCCACTAATCTCACTTATATATCAAAAGTTACAGAGATCTCAGTATAAACTCAAACATTTCTCATCACAGTTTCTGCAAGACCTGATCTGAGCTCCATTCATTTTATAGCTCTATATCAACAATCATCTTGTTTTTATTTCTCCTAAAGTCTTGAAAGTAAAAGTTCTTTATAGTTCCATAAAGAACCTTTAGCATCCACGGAATCTTTCCATTCCATAAAAGACTCCTTATAGTGAAAAGAAGGATCTTTAGCTCATATTTTTGAAATGCTCTTCACAGTGTGAGAAAAGTGTTCTTTTAATAACGGTTCACTAAAAGGTTATTTGAGGAACCAAAAATGATTCTTCTATGGCATTGCTGTGAAAACCCATTTTTGGAACCTTTAGAAAGAGAAGAACAAATTCTGAGACAAAGTTTCCACAGTATATGCACCACAATAGAGAACTCCATTAAGTCTCCTGAGACGTAAAAGAGCAAAAACATTTTCCTCTGGGACCCTTCATTCAAAAAATATCTGATGTGCTGAGAGAGCATGCAGACAGTTCTCTCTCACACACACACACGCACACACACACACTGCAGCACACACATCCCAGAGGCAAAGACACACACACACACACACACACACTCGCTCGTAAGCCACATCATTACTCGTTCTGGATTCGCTGTCTCTGATTGGTCGAGAGGGAATGGATGGGTAGCAACAACACAGACTGGCACACGTGGTCGGCCCTCTACGACACACTCACACACACACTTTCTGTCTCTCGCAGGCAAACACGAAAACATTCATCCTCCCTGTCTTCAACAAATACACTCATTCACTGCACCATCTTTGTTTCTCTCTCTCCATCACTCTGCGTGATGTTGTCATGCTGCAGGAGAGAATGAGCAGGAGCAGCCAATGGGACGGCCTGTCATTCACACACACACACTGACCAGCCTCATGCTACTCAAAGCCTACGAGAATGTAGGTCAATTTTTTTCCTCTTGATAGTAGTTAAAGAAAGATATCTTCTCTGTTAGAAACACAGTACAGCGTTCAGCCAGCATGTGTAGCATTACAATGAGTGACACCGGATCATTTTAAAGGGATATTTCACCAAAAATACAAATTCTGCCATTGCCTTCTCATCCTCATGTCATTCTGAACCTGAATACAAAAGAACATGTTTTGAAGAATGTCCATGCTGCTCTTTCTACATAATAAAAGTCAATGGGAAACATGGGCTGTCAAGATCCAAAAAGGGCAAATAGCACAATATAAAAAGACCATATGATTCACGCAAATATATATGACAAATAGAACCATAAAAGTAGTCCTTATGACAACTCTCTGAATAGTTTTAGCATGTTATTGAATATGGCAATGTTAATGGTCTCGGCGGACTAGATCTGATACACTGATGCTGCTGCAGAGCAATATGGACTTATATATACACTCGCTGCTGTAAACATGTAAAGACATACATAAATCCTGTAGCAGATCTAGACAGGTGGAGCTGGGGGAGGTGGAGGGGTTCAGAGGAACTCTACGGGACTAGCTTACAGCAAAAAATGAACCAGACTATTTAAATGTTGAGCAAGCAATCTCATTGGCTGCAGGATCAGCAGAGGCCAATCAGCTTGTGCCATGCTGTAATGATGTGATTGCTTGCAGATTGCATGTGTGTGTGTGTGTGTGTGTGTGTGTGTGTGTGTGTGTGTGTGTGTGTGTGTGTGTGTGTGTGTGTGTGTGTGTGTGTGTGTGTGTGTGTGTGTGTGTGTGTGTGTGTGTGTGTGTGTGTGTGTGTGTGTGTGTGTGTGTGTGTGTGTGTGTGTGTGTGTGTGTGTGATAACAATAATAGAGCAAGTATTACAAGCTAACTCGAATTCCTTCATCAAAATGTTGACATTGAAGCAATATCAATAACAGAAAATAATAAGCATAACAGAATGATGAGAAAAACAAAACAGCAAGATGTGATATGGCTCATGATTCCCACGGTGTTGTTTTGTCGCCCCGGGGCAGAAAACCAAACAATCCACCTGTGGGTCAGGAAACGGCTTAAAGCAACAAGAAATATGGGTGTTGTTTGAAACGCGACTCTGTCAGTACTGAGAATGTGACACCAAAACATCTATTAATCATCTTATGCTAAATTATTGCACGTTATAGATCCACAAATGTCACGAGTTCTAGTAAGAGTCATAAAATATGTACATCATTCAGATTTCAGATACGTGCAATGTTCATCCACTAGCTTTGCACTACTAAACATCCGTCTCACTGCTCCATCCTTTTCTGTCTTTTTTAAGGAAAATCATGAAAATGGGGACTTTTTGTTTTTTGTGGAAGCAAGTCAACGTAACACAGCTCTTCTCTGCATGCAGTCATTAAAGAAGGCTGGCACGACGTCAGTGAACTCGCCCACACACACACACAGAGTCAGGATCATATCGGACCACCATGACGGCACACATAGCAGGAGGAGTGTGTTTCTCAATCCCAAAAGCTTTTATATCAGGCGTAATCTGCAAGTTTCTGAAGTCTTATCAAACGGTTGGTTCTGTGACGGTCAACAGAAAGTTAAACGCAGTGCAGTTTTTTCGGCCCTGATTATGAGAGGGACAATATTTCTAAAGGCACTGCACCATTTGGAATAGAATTGAGAAAGTTTTTTAAATTCAAATTCTATTTGACTTGAGGTAGCAGACAGAATGCGAATTCAAAGAAATTCATATAGCAGGAATGTTCAACTAAGGAAAGTTTATCGTGGCACAATATTAAATAATGGCTTGAAAAAGCTTTTTGGGGGGAAACCTTCAAGTTTAAAGGAATTCAAAGAAAACTGGGAAATTCTGGGAAATTAAGTTTAAGTTAATTCATTACATATGAAGAGATATATAAACTAATTTGTATATATTTTATCGATCTGCCCGTCCATCCATTAGGCCTATAAACCTTCAAACTTCATGGATTTTTCTAAACTTTCAAGATGTAACATTTGTCATGACAAACATTGCTTTTCTAGTTAACAAGTTAGACGAATTTCTTAGTTCATATTTTGATTTACTCCCTTACATTTGAATTGCGAATCACTCTCCTATTTAATTCAACTTCAATCCAAATTCAGCAGCTGAACTGGAATTTAAAATGCTTTCTAAATTCAGTTCTGAATGGCATGAGTCTCCTGGTCTTCTTTGAAATGCATCCGGCACAGATTAAAAACCACCGTTTGAGGACCTCATTACCAATTCAAAACATCCCTGAGTGTATTCTACGGAAACCAAGAGCTGAACGCTTCCTCGAGGTTTGACATCGGCTTTAGACGGGATAGAAGACTACAGGAAGCCCAGGTTTGGACGCTTGACAGGTCCACGAGTCGAGCTCACGAAGAGGCACCTGTGGGACAATAAAAACACGGCAAGCCACTAAATCTGCTCTCCATTAGTTCCCGATAGTGCAGAAGAATGCGAGTGGCTGCATCTGCGTGCCGAGACCTGTGGTCTTTGAGTGACCCTCCCTCAAGGCCGGCTCGCCCTCGGCCCGTAAATCCTGGGTGGAATAGGTGGTGTCATCCCAACCCTCATCAGTCCACCCTCAGGATCCCTTATTTCCCAGCTAAGAAAACATTCAGAGCGTGCCGGATTGACCCGGGGTGAGGGTGTGTCGGCGAACGTGTGTGTGTTTTACTGGCATTGTTTCAGGCGTACCCCATTTTACTGCATTCTTAAAAACACACGTGCACTCAGCGAATAAACATCCTGATTGTTTCCGCGTGTTTAATGGTTTTTCACTGGACGTGACCGCGAATATCGTCCGATTTCCCTGAAGCAACGGTTAAAACGTCCCAGAAGACTTCTTAAAATGAAGCACCTGCCTGCTTTTCGCCCTGGTGAGGTAATCGCTCGCTCGAGTTTTGATTCGTTATTCTGATCTCAAAGATATCGGGTGACAGTTTTGGATGAGGGAACACATCCGTAATCTGCTTTCAATTAGACCTCCCTCTCTCGTACAATTCCACGCAATCCCAGTCGTAGTAGAACTTAACCGCATAACGTGTGTTGTGTAGAAAAGCGCAGTACAGTCGCTGCACATGGAGGGAATTAGGGAGAGTCTGGTGCTTGTGGATCTACACGTGCTCCAGTTACAGTCTGGCATTCGGACAACAGCTAAAAGGCACCGCATTCATCTAAAAGTGATGGAGGTATTTTTGCGAGCCCTAATGGTGAGTATTGCTAAAACACAAGGGCGGAAAAGAGTAACTAAATACATCTGCCGCCACTAGCAATTCTGGGGTCTGTCGAGGGGTCTGTCTGTGACTTTGGACAAGGTTTTGGCACACTGGTACTCATTTGAGTGGGGCTTTTTATTTAAAGGGATAGTGCATCCAAAAAAATAAATAAATCTGTCAACATTCATTCACCCTGATGTCATTCAGAGCCCTGCTTTTTTCTATCCACCTTATTTTTCAGTGCAGTAATATGCAGTACTCTTATATTTGCTATTTGCTCTGCTTATTATGTTTACTGTATTTCCATTAAAACACTTTAGTCCATGTTGCTTGTGCACTATATTTTAAAGATGCAATACCTAAATTTAAAGGGAAAGAGCGTGAAAAAATGAAGTGAACTACCATTCGAAGTTAAATTTTGCACTTCACTGTAGCTCTTTTGTATTTGCACAAAACACAAAAGAAGATATTTTGAAGAATGTTGGTAACCAAACAGTTGAAGGGATAGTTCACTTTGAAATTAATTTTTGGTATGTTTTAGCTTACCTCAAGGGCATCCAAGATGTAGGTGTCTTTTTTTCCGCAGTAGTTTCAATTTTGATATTTTTAGGTCAAACCGTTCTTGTCTGTCAGTCATATAATGCAGGTCTATGGTCACGGTCTCAAAACACAAGCACTGAGTCCAAATTAAAACAATTCCCCGTCGTCCAAATTAAACAATTCCCCATCGTAAGTACACATTGATGGCCTAAGACACGAAACGAGCGGTTTGTGTGAGAAAACGAACAGTATTTATATCGTTTTTACCTCTTATACGCAGACATGTCCGAGTGATCTGATCTGATGTGTACGCAGACTGGTGCATAGATATATACACACTAGATGTCGCCTTGTCTACGGCAGTTCATTGGAACGAATGTCTTTAAGGCGACATCTAGTGTATATCTATGCACCAGTCTGCGTACACGTCGGATGCCCTTGAGGTAAGCTAAAACATACCAAAAATTTATTTCAAAGTGAACTATCCCTTTAATTTACATTTTACATTTACATTTAGTCATTTAGCAGACGCTTTTGTCCAAAGCGACTTACAAATTGGGACTAAATTAAGCAAGTCATCGTGAAGAGGCAAAAAACAACGCAAGAAGTGCTCAAAATACGAAGTTCAGGCATTATTCAGAGTAGCATAAGCCCGATAAGCGAGAATTTACAGGAATATATAGATTTTTTTTTTTTTTTTTTTTTTTTTTTTTTTTATGAGGTAAAGTGCTCACGGAAGAGAAGAGTTATCAGCTCTTTTTTGAATGTTGTTAAGGATTCTGCATTCCGGATGCCGGTGGGGAGATCATTCCACCAGCATGGAACTGTGAATGAGAATGTTCTGGAAAGTGATTTTTTGGCTCTCTGTGATGGGACCACGAGACGTCGCTCGTTGACCGATCGAAGGCTTCTGGTCGGGATGTAGACTTGTAGGAGTGAGTGAAAGTAGGACGGAGCTGAGCCTGTGACAGATCCCCATTGGGGATTTAATGATCCCCATTGACTTCCATGGTATTTGTTCCCCATACTATGGAAGTCAGTGGTGTCCTGCATTTACCAACATTCTTCAAAATATCTTCTTTTGTGCTCAACTGGACAAAGAAACTTATACAGGTTTGGAACAACTTGAGGGTGAGTAAATGATGACAGAATTTTCATTTTTAAGTGAACTATCCCTTTAAGCCAAAAATCGCCATATTAGGCCACTGAAACAAACCAGTCAATGTGTTCAATGTGCCACATAGCGCTCACAATCTTCCAGAGGTAAACCTACAGGTAGAATAAAGCATTAGCTATACCATCAAAAACTTCCAAGAGTACTCCCAGCACACTTTTGTTTATAAGGACGGGGTTGTGTGTTCCTTCTCAGCGAAGAAGAGCTTCGTCCCTGTACGGTGCGAATGACATTTCTCTCACAGTGAGGATGACATCATTTGTCACACCGTGGGCCGAACACCAGCGCCGAGGCTCCTGGGACAGTGAATCATTTCTACATCCATGAGTCTCCACAGACATCACACACACTGACCCAGTTAAAAGCCTCCGACTCAACGCAGGGCAACAACATGTCAGCTTCAACAAACACCATGAAAACAAAGCCAACAAAAAGACAAACTGTCTCAATTCTGGGTTTTTACAGAGCACTGAATTGATAATAAACA
The DNA here is from genome assembly GCF_965113295.1 of Leuciscus leuciscus. Classification (NCBI taxonomy): domain Eukaryota; kingdom Metazoa; phylum Chordata; class Actinopteri; order Cypriniformes; family Leuciscidae; genus Leuciscus; species Leuciscus leuciscus. The sequence goes on from NC_138742.1 coordinate 6,904,577, forward strand.
AAACCAATATACAACATATTTTGATGAGAAATGATTCTTATTTAAAACAGTTAAAGATGTGACAGACTCAACAATGCATCAGGAAAAGGGACGTTTCATTCACGCAGGAGGTGAACAGTCTCATCCGGCCCTCCAGGAAAACTACAGTATCTTCATGGAGACAATTGCTGTTATCTTACAGTCATGTGAGACAGGCCTCTGATTTGATTGGCTAAGCAGATTCCACATTAACCAATGAGGATGCACTTAAAAGTTCCTCATCTCATCTCATCCCTTTCTCAGCAGAACGCCACAGAAAAGCAATGCACTTCTGAGTAGGGATGGGAATCGTGAGGAGTTTAACATTTATGTATATTTGGCAGATGCTTCATTGCATTTTATAAGTTCATGCATTGCCTGGGAATCAAATCCATAAGCTTGGAGTTACTAGTGCCATGCTTTATGGTGTGAGAGGAATTAAAGTCCCCCTGTGGTGAAAATCAAGCTTTTAATGTTGTTTATATGCCTATGTGGTGTTTTTAATATTCTTTAAGACAAACCATGTGTAAATTCATGTCAACACCATTGCTGAGCATTTTCTGCTTAAAACTGCAGTGAACCAAAGACAAGCCTCAAAAACACAGTTTGAAATCGCTGGTGTTTCTGATGTCACAACCAATTAGATCAACATGTGATCGTCAACGAGTGGATCTCTGAGCTGGTGTGAGTGAGTGGAGGCGGGGCTCATTAGCATATTCATAGAATAGAGTATGCTACACAAGAGTATACTAAATGAGGCAAGGGTGTGGTTTTACATTCAAGCTTTAATGCATGAAGAAAAACATTCAAGGGAAAAAACACTTATGTAATTTTGGTGATCAAAGATGAGTTTTAAGGGATACAATTATTGACTACAGTGGGACTTTAACACTGAACAGTTATGGTTTAATCCCATTATTGATTATTTTAGTACTTTAATGATTATTTGAGTATGTTTTATAAGAAAATGCTCTTTCAGTTTTTCAAAATTCCATGTTTAATTCAATGCCTTGCTGTTTTTGTGTGTGTGTGTGGGGGGGGGGGGGTTGTGACATTTACAAGCAACTTCTGAGTAAAAATTGTTTTCATGAGTTTATGGAAGAATAGTTTGCATAATGAACGGCATATGTTTGGTACAATTGATTATGTTTCTTTAACTACTCTTTGGTTCAGTAAAAGTTTAAGCATAACACGGTTACAGTCCTCATCTAATTTCCAGTTGGACATCAAAAAAAGCAATGGCGTGCAGTTTAGTGATTCAGGAATCACTCCATATGAATCAGTTTCAGATTCACAATGAGTGATTTTTGAGTCTGGGAGCCAGATGAGATGATTTACTTCTTGTGTGAATAAAAAGTGTTTGCTTGATGCATTGTCATGTCATGTTTAAAATACTCACTTAACCCTTCAGTCGCACTGGATAGAAACAGTCATTTGTTCGAGAGTCAAAACTGTTTGCAAATTCTTGCTTGCGACCAGCAAGACGTCTCAATACACAACAAGGATATCTATTTATTTATTTGTTCTATTTCGCACAGCTCAACTAAAACATTTATTTTTCTTCTAAGAAATGACATATAGGCTTGAACATCAAAGCTCAGCCTAGATACTTCACTCATGTTGTTCTTTCATATTTCTCTACTTTTATCTTCAAATCACAACAATCCTTTTTACCTTATATAGATAACCTTCTCTCTCTCTCTCTCTCTCTCTCTCTCTCTCTCTCTCTCTCTCTCTCTCTCTCTCTCTCTCTCTCTCTCTCTCTCTCTCTCTCTCTCGTTTTTCACTTGGGCAAAATGTTGGACAAAACCTCTGTAAATCCTTCCAGCAGGTTCCCATATGAGGCAGCTGTGAAAATCTGCCTGGAATTTAACAAAGGAGAGGGAAAGCACTTCTAAAAATATTTGCAAAAGACATACAAAGTTGCCGTACACTAGGTATACGGTGTTAAATAAAACGTGACAGGACTAAAGGTTAGTTATGGTGAGTTTGTCTCCCAGTGTTTATTTTAGCCTGCTAACCCTCTCATCATTCTTCTTCACATGTCGACGTGGACCCGCGCTTGTTTACTTGTTTTCTGTGATGCTTGCGTGTGGGGAAGCCGTAGATAAAACCTCAAGTCACTTTCATTTGACCATACAAGGCTAAGCAGCGAGCGCTGTTAAATCTCGCCCACGTTGTTATGGGTAACCCCGTCTTTGGTTTGGGTTAGTGCTAAACACTCTTTAGCCCACAATGAACCGCTCAAAGTCAAAGTGCAAAGTCGACTGGGTTTTTAAATATACAAAGTTGGCTGTTACCATGACAGTGTTTGCTAAGGAGCTTCTATGAGTTTCACAGGGTGTTACAACCGGATCTCCCAGACTGTGGAATTTGGGAGTTTTAATAGCGTTTCAAACTCCTCTAAAACAAAAAATAACTGTGCTCTAGGTACAGTTTGCTGTGCAATTCGCTTATAACAGTCATTGTAATAAAATAAAATTAAAATTAAAAAAAATATGCATAATCACTTTATTTTCATTGCATGACTTTAAAAGCGTAATGAGACGCTATCAAACCAAAAGTGGAGCAGAAATAAATTTGAATCCACTTTTAAGGCCAGGTATGGTGTGAATGCAAAAAGATCTGGTTTCTTTTTTACTCGTTGGTCCACTTAAAGAGGTCTGAGGTTATTTTATAGTGGACTAATGTGTGAAAACACTCTTATTTTCTTCTTCTGAATGCATTGTTTTTTTGTGGAAGCTTGTTTTTGCAGCTTAATTTTTTATGCCACTTTAATATATCACAATGTGAAGTTTCACCTCAAAATGTAATACTCATAATTGCAACTTTTTTATTGTAAATGCAACTTCATGGTTTTTGGGTGCACCTTCTGAATGAATTATGTATGGAAGCCTTTTTCTGCCCGGAGTTAAAAAATAACAATTAATTAATAATTTTATTTCTCATAATTGCAACTCCCAATCCCAAAATGTATTTACAGTTTGTAAAGTGAAAGAAAAGGAGGAAAATACTGTTTTTCCCACACTGCCGCAAGATCCCAGAAGGCAACATATGGAAGTCAATCTGTGGAATCATTCAACTCCAAAAAAAGTACATTGAAGAGAGTTCAGTAAAACCAGTAAGCGCACACCTGCCCAGCTCTAGATCCTCTTAAAGGTCTTTCTGTGCAGCCCTGCAGCTTAGAGAAGAGCCGAGCTTCAGGAATTATCATGGAAAATATGTGGCAGTGAAAAAAAGGATTTACATACCAAGAGCCCGACAGAAAGACTAACAATCCTGCAATGAGCGCACCTACGGGTGAGAGAAACCAGAAACGGGGCAACATTACAGTAAATATGCTGAAACGCCCTGATTTCCCAGTGATATCAGTTGCATCTGCGATCTACAGTAAGTCGGTGAAAGAGGAGAAAGAAGAAAAACACAATACACCGTTACACAACTCATATCTGGATTATAATATATCTGATATAATATTGCAGTTCTTAAACTTAAAGAGGCTGTATTATGCCCTTTTTCAGTCATGATTTTGTTTTTGGACTCTACTAGAGAATAGGTTTTCATGCTTGAATGTTGAAAAACACATTATTTTTCACATATTTTACATTGTTGCAGCTCCTCTCTTCCAGTCTGTCAGTAACACTCTGTTTAGCTCCTGTCTCTATGAAGCCCCTCCTTCTGAAAAGCACAATGTGCTCTGATTGGTCGGCTGGACCGGTGTGTTGTGATTGGTCAAGCGCTTCAAGTGTGTTTGTGAAATGTCCCGCCCCTTACCATAACTGCCAGTTTCAACACACTACTAATTAACTCAACCAGGCCCCGCCCCTTTATTTAGTATTATGCCTAGGGTGGGAATTATTTAAATGAGGAATACTGACAGTTGGTGTGAGGTATTATATTTATTAAAAGTTTTCAAAGACAAACATGTTTCCTTTGGAATAACTTCCAACAAAATGACATTGATGAATCATTCACAATAAGACCAATTACAGCTCAATTTTGGAAAATGACAAACTCAAACTGAGATTGTGGGTTTTTGACTCGCGCCAGTGAAGGTCTGGTTAGGCTAATACGCCTCTATAGGAGATGGATGTGCTGAAATTACAGATGCCCTCCGACCCAATCCATTAAACCAGATTAAAACCAGATGAGCGTGAGTGTTGCACGTGCGCTACATGTGTCTGTGCGAGTCTATCTACACGATTCGATTTGACAACGTGCAATCAAAGTGAGCTTGTAAGTGAGATGACCTGTTTTACATCCGAATGCAACAGTAAACATTCAAAAATCCAATAGTTTTAACACTCTAAACAAATGCTGGGTTGCTTCAAGCCTTGTTTGGGTCAAATATGGACAAACCCAAATGTTGTGTTTAAAAGTTGAATTTAAAAATGTAATCCAACGGTTGGGTTTGTCCGTATGTGATTGTGACCCAAACATGGGTTGAAACAACCCAGTGTTAAAGGTATAAATTCATCCACTTTATCAAAACTGCTTGGATATGCATTTGAAGTAAGTAATGAAATGTAAATTGGCAGTTTTTTGCTCCTTATTCTTTATGATTCATTAATGCATGTTAGTCCCGACAACAATTAGTCTTCATAATGTTTTATCAAAATGTAAGAACTTGATCCAGTTTATCATCATCTCTCTCCAAGTCTTTTGTCACCTATTTTTTTCCCCTCATACCTTCTTTAACTTGGAGATCCGAAAGTCAGAAATAATTACAAAACTAAAAATCTGTAAAGTCTGTAAACTAAGAAATACTGTTTTTAATAATATTTCTGCCTATCAATTGATGAAAACCTTCAGTTTTGACAGACAAGGTGTGATTGCCACATTTAGAAGCTCTCCGAGTCTCCAGGCCTGGATTCTGCTCATTTAACACCGCCATAAAAAAAACTGCAAATGTGATTATTATTACTAAGCTCTGAATAAACAGGTTTTACATACTTCAGGGACTCCAGGACCTGCCAAGTGTTCAATAGGTTAATAAGAAATTCCTGTGATCTTAAAGGCTTAAAGGGAGAAAAACAGAGACAACACAAACAGTTCTGAGAAACCAAGAGAATGAGAGATTGTAACGAAAACATTTTTGTAATGAAAATGATTATGCTGCTATTAAGCAAAAATGCATTAAATTAATCAAAAGTAACAGTATTTTGATCTTTCTATCCAACATTGATGTTAACAATGAGAAATGTTTCTTGAGGATCAAATCTGCATATTAAAATGATTTCTGAAGGATCATGTGACACTGAAGACTGGAGTAATGATGCTGAAAGTTCAGCTTTGATCTTTTACAATATATATTCAAATAGAAAACAGTTTTTCTTTTTGATTATAATAATATTTCATAATCTTACTGTATTTTTAACCAAATAAACGCATCCGAGTAAGAGTCTTATTTCACATGGATTGTACCAATGGACTCAATCAGTTCTGGAAATGGCAGAGGAAAAACAAAGAGGTACAGATGACGACTAAACATCTGTGACTAAAAGAGCACAATCATCTCTTCAAAGTCGACATGACAACTCAATTGACCGTTTGCTTTCTTAAAGGGACAATTCACCCCAAAATGAAACTTGTCATCATTTTACATGTCATCAAAAGGAATTCAAATGGATTGTGAACACCCTTTTTATGATGACTTTAATGTTATAAAGCATCTAAAAATACAAATGACGCTTTAAAACAGATGCTCAAGCAGACACAACACTACCCAGGCGAATCAAAACAACACAGAAAAGGGAAGCTCCTATTGGACGAGGCTGGATTACACGGATGCAGCATGTGTATTGTGATTCAAAACAGGCTGTGATTGGATGGAGAAGCATGTGCTGGCAGCCAATGGCCTCGTTTTGCATTGTTTGTTTGTGTTTGTGTGTGTGTGCGCGTGTGCGTGTGCGTGTGTGTGTTTGTGTGTGTGTGTGTGTGTGTGTGTGTGTGTGTGTGTGTGTGTGTGTGTGTGTGTGTGTGTGTGTGTGTGTGTGTGTGTTGTGTGTGTGTGTGTGTGTGTGTGTGTGTGTGTGTGTGTGTGTGTGTGTGTGTGTGTGTGTGTGTGTGTGTGTGTGTGTGTGTGTGTGTGTGTGTGTGTGTGTGTGCGTCGTCTGTCTGTCAGAGCCCAGATTATTCCGAACCTTCTGTTAACAGTCGCACAAAGTCTGTCAGGGACTCGTCTGGTTTTCTCACCGTCTCTCTGGCTTCCAAACAAACTTTCTCTTGTGGTATTCCAGTGTGTTCCTGTGTCTGTCTCTTTCTCCCTGTTTTAAAGAGGTCTGAATGGACTGGTTCCGGAATATTCCAGTGAAACTATCCAAGCAAAATGATTTCATTGTTTAGTCCCATCCATTCTCCCTGGTGCCCTCATTACGATACAACCCTCACACACACACACACACACACACACCACACACACACACACACACACACACACACACACACACACACACACACACACACACACACTAACACACAAACAATGCAAAACGAGGCCATTGGCTGCCAGCACATGCACATCATATATGAAAGCACTTGAATTTATCCGAATGTAGTTTGAAATATAAAGTCCACTTAATATTTCAACCCAAAATCAAAAGAAATAAATTATAAATTATATTTTGCATAAAGGCAAAATATAAAATATATATAAGATATATAAAAAGCAGACCAATTTAGGACCACTACAATTATTTATTATTTATTACTTTAACGACAATTAAGCAAATTCTTATTAATGAAATGTGACACAATAATAATAATAATAATAATAATGATGATGATAATAATGGTAGTTTTGTTGTCCTGTATATAATTTATGCTAAAAAAAAATAAATCAATTTAATTCACATTACATATTTTTAGTGTGATAGATTACAAAAATATTGTTTTACAGTAAATTAAATGATAAAGTAAATAAATAATAATAATAATAATTATATTTTATTACAATATTAATAACAATTAAATAATAGTAATATTAATAAAATATAAAATGTTCAGATAATGTAACAGTGATGAGAATTTAGGATGAAATGAGTCATAAAATAATATCAGAATCTAAAAACTTAAATAAGCTTCATTTACCAAGGCAAAATATAATTTCACTTTTTTTTCTTTTTTTTGGGGGGGGGGGGGGGTGGGGGGGGGGGGATGAAATATGACACAGACATGTTCCTTTCATGTTACATTTGTTTTTTTGAGATTCATCTCTTCAGTCCTTGACATATGACTTTTTTTTTTTTCTTTTTTTTTACAAAACTAATCATTCTATTTTACATAAAGGATATACAGAGAGGTCATTTTCTTAAACGGTTAAAGAGGTCAAACAGGAAAGGTATTAAGAGATCAGCTGTCAATATAATCAACAGATATAGAACAACAGGGTTATGCTTTATCCTAAAGATGATTCATTTGAATATAAATGGATAATAATGGATTTCAGTGTGTTGTAAAAAAAAAAAAAAAAAAAAAAATACATCTCTCACTCTCTCTCTTTCTCTCTTTCTCTCTCTCTCTCCACTCTGAAGCGGCAAAAATGCGACTTGGCAGCCTGGGCGCATCTTGCCTGGCAACACAGAGGGCAGTGAATCCGCTCCGCAATCCCAGCCAGGGTTTGTGTCCCGCTCCGCTCGTGGCAGCACAACTGACTCGGCAACAGTGCGAAGCTCCCAGACTAAACTGTGACAGGTTGAGTCAAGGTAGCCGACGGCCCAATCTGGCTGCAATTATGCCTACCACCTTCATCTGAAAATGAGCTGCTTTAACAAGGGCACTTATCATTTGAAAGAGCCTCCTACCTTCAAACGACGTCGACAAACATCTGCCCAGACCTTTAAAAATAAATTGTGAGGTTTGGTCCAATTACAATCTGATTTCACCTTATTTGCCTGCACCCTTGAACAGGCGTTTTATGGGTCTGCTTTTCTCCCTCATAACTTTCCAAGTTTATCTTTTTTTTTTTTTTTTTTTTTTTAAACAAAAACTGCTGATTTATCCCATCAAAACAGAGACGTCTGAAGGAAGTTTGAACATTGGTCTGTTATTAAAGGTACGGGGTTTTGTGTAATCTGGCACAAAGGTCTGCAGACGGTCAATTTAGCATGAGGAAACTTGAGGCACGAAGACCTTGGTGAGGAGGAGATCTTTAAACACGGTGGTTGGCGCACAAAACTGTTTGAATGACTTGAAAAGACCAGCTCTACTGTTTCCTGAGGAGATATCTGATTAGTTTAGATTAGTTTAAAAGTTTCAAGTTGGCTAGATTATCTTTTGGCGTTGGATAATCAGCTGACTCACTGATTTAGAGAGGTTTCTGGGTGGTTTCTACAGTAAACGTGTGTCTGTACTTTCACCACAGGCTAATGGAAGTTAAAGTGAGAGCTCAGGAGCGTATCTGCCAAAAAAAAAAAAAAAGAAGAGGATTACAGATGAGACTATAAGAGACAGAAGCAAGAGCGAGAGAGAAAGAGAGATTGTGTGAAGAAAGAAATCTGTGGATTATTTTCATGCTCCAACACACTAAAAATACTTTCAAAAATGCATTTTGTTCTTAAAACACACTATTATCAGAACATAAAAGAAAGTTTGAGAGTGTTATCGTAAAATTGCTTCCACCATAAGCTAAAAGGGACCATAAAAAACTATAAAATGACATTTACAAAAATGCTAAATCATTTTTTTGTTTGCACTTTACACATTATTTTTTCATATATTATAATATATATATAATGATGCATTGTTATGCAATATTGAATATTATATATAATAATTTAAAACAAAATAATATATTTGAAAAAATGTAAAGCATGCATGCATTTTGCATGAACATTCGAATAATGCATGAAATAATGTATATTTTCTGGGCAAAAAAAAAAATCATATCAACACTGTACATCATTTTGTGTGTATATATATATGAGCTAAAAAATATTATTAGGCTTATATGTTGTCTGTATACAATAGCATGTCCAATTTATTATCAATGGTCATCTTGCTTTCTAGACTTTCACATTGCCATGAAAACATGCATATCGGTCGATCACTACTTGAATTTAACAGGAACACAATTAATTCCCATACTGGTTTATATTGGTTTAGTTAGTGGACCTGTATAGTCATACTGTACACATAAAACTTAGCTGGTGAATCGTCCACAGTGTTAAAGCTGGTTTATATGGAAGTCTTGGTAGTGCAGGTTTGGTGCTGGTCTAGCTGGTAAATCAGTCTGACTAAATGGTTAAAGCGATGCTGTTTTGTTTCACAGAACAATTACAAACCATAAAGGTTTGAAGCAACATGGTACTAGTGAGTAAATGATTTGAGTGCACTGTTCCTTTAAGATACTCAAGCATGCACACTTCAAACCACCTCTCACAGCCACAGCGCTCCGCTCGAGGAGAATTCAGAGAAAGGTAAATATTTGATGCCTGAACGGCTTGTTACTTCTCCTCCACGAGAACAGACATCTTGTGTGGGCCACCATGAGTTCCAGCAGAAACACCACAGCCACAAACGCTTCTCAACCGCTGCTTTAAATCTGTGGAGACTCTTCACTCTTAGAAGAAAAGTTCTATATAGAACCTTGAAGAGTTCCGTCAGGCACATCATATATAGAACATTTTAGAGGATCTTATCATGGGATCATTTTATGGATTTAGTTTTAATTAATTAAAATAAATGTCATTTAATTTAATTAAGTGTTATGAGTTAAGCAGCTTGTATGCATTTTTTTTTTTTTTTTTTTACACATTTTAAGACATTTCTCGTTA
>NC_138742.1:6916867-6931867 GCF_965113295.1 Leuciscus leuciscus
TGAAAATATTGTTGCAATGCAAAACAAATGTACTTAAAAAAAAAGAAAAGAAAAAATATATATATTTTTTTTTATTTAGGGGTCAAACATGGATCAGACATGTTTTGTGAGATTAACTACGGCCATGTGGGCCGAGACGCTCACTGTGGAAAAATGAAGCGTCATCGGATTGTGTCATCAGGCCTGAAATAGTCTTTCCTGAGAGGATTTTCTGATACATCTCAAGAAGTTGGAGTGTAATAAATGAGAGTATTATATTCAGCTCCACAAAAACAGCACAAGGACTGACCTCATCTAAGAAGTTCTGCTGAGGAGCAGAAGTTATGATGGGATTGATCTATAAAAGTTTCATTCTCATTCTTTTCACTCTGTCTTTTACTTTTTCAAACTCCTTTAAAGCCAGAAGTTAAGAGGCTTATGAAATGAAAATGAAAGTTCATTGAGCATAAATGTATAACACAGTGAGTCACTGATTTTGACGTAATGTTCTCAGAGAAGATCTGCAAGACATTTCAGCCAAATAGGATGAACCCGCGCACGGATCTGACAGCCCCTGATGTCATATATGATTAAATTAACTTCACATTTCAGGGATGGACTAAAATTACTCCGCAATACAAAACAGCGGCAGGATTTTCATGTCAAATGTAATCCTACTCGTTCTGTGGATTTGAGATCTAAAAAAAAACAAAGCATGAGTGATTATTAAAGCTCCTTGGAAGCGACCCATACACATGGGTTATGCTGATTACATTACAAACTGTGTCACAAGAAAGGCAGCAGGTCCTTCTGAAAAGCCATTTCTGTTCTTCCACTGACACTGCCCCTGCTCTGCGGGGTCATGTGGAGGAGCAGTGGAAGATTAAATCAAAACATGTACGGCAAATCTCAGGAAAATTGTAAATTTGGGAGGAATTTTTTTTTTCTCACAATGCAAAAAAAACATACATTTTAATAAAATATAATAAGATTTCCTACCCAAATTCTCATTTCTGTCATATTTTTTAAATAAATTTTTTAAATAAAATAAAATAATGATTTATATGAATAAATATAAATTAAATGTATATTAAATATGATTTTGGTGTATATTTTGACCTCCACGTATTTTAGTTTTATTTTATATAGTTTAAGATTCGCCTTTTAAAGATGCTCAGTAGGGTTGGGATTTGGGAATCGAAAATAATTTCCAATTCTGGAATCGATCAGGAGTCAGATACTTGTTATAAAATACATTTTTTGATTCCTCTTATCGATTAATTCGTGTGCATTTTAATGTGATTTTAAGCCACTCAAGCACAAGAAGACTCACCTCTCATACAGTGTGCGATACTGAATTCAGTTCTCTTTCACGTCTTCTTGCGCTTGAATGGACAAAAACACTAAATTGTCAAAATATCCTTGTAAACACAGTTTTGTCTTAAGTGAACGTAAAAAGTTGAGAAAGAAAGCTCATGTGTAACAGTATATCGGATCCGTGCAGTTCTTAAAGTGACAGGACCTAATATTCCTGCTGAAGTCTGAGTAACTAACATTAATCAAATAGCAAAAGACAAAGAGAAAATTAACTCGTTCTTGACTGAATAACTTCTGTAACTATATTTGTAATGTATATTTTATTTATAAAGTGCAGAGTTATTTTACATTTGATTACAGTTTATATACCCTGAAAATCTTAAAACACTGTTTCTTTCATTCGTATCCTTGTTCAGTTGTATTCATTTGTGCGATTGCTAATTTGTTAATTACTGAGTGTTTACTTGTCTTTAGTAATGCTTTAAATTTCTATTAGTTAGGCTATAGTTTTTCTGTGGTATTTTTAAACCATAGGCAGTTACTTGTGTAAGTGTTGCTGGTTTTTGTTCATGGCATTCAGCTGCAAAGAAATGTTTTGCAAAAAGACTTAGAATAAATGTGAATGATATCTATTTTATTAAATTTTTTTACCTTATCGGAATCGAAACTAGGAATCAATAAGAATCGGAATCAGAATCTGTCAAATTCAAACGACACCCAACAACTCTAATGCTCAGTTACATGTAGTGCCCAAAAACACAGCAGAAGCCATTGTGACCCGGGTGGGTGGGTGTTAATGCTAATGCTAATGATAATGAGCAGGGGGGCAGAGTTTCATATTATTTTGAAGCTTCCCCGGGCGCCGCCATTGATTAGCAGACCATCATCTGCTGTTAGCATTCCATTGACTCCCATTCATTTTGGCGTCACTTTGACAGCGAATAACTTTACATCTGAGTCGTTTAAAGACTCCATTTGTCCATTATTTATTTGTAAAGAAACTCCATTATCTTGTATCTTACGTTATGGCCCCGTAGAAGCAGTTTTTGTAAAAATAGGCTAACGATTGCGTCATAACCACGCGACTCTCTGTCGCACAGTAGAGAGATTACCGTATGGACAGGAGGAGAAGCTCGCGGGCAATCGGGGAGACGTGGAGGCAAAATGACAAAATAATTAATCAGAATACTTAGCAAAAGTTGCTCCTGCTCCTAGCTCATGGACAGCTCCTACTCACACTCTCCGTCTCTGCAAGATTCGGAAGGGAATGATTCAGATTTCTCTTGGCACAGCTACTAGAAGACAGACGGGTTGCTCACGTCACATCTACGTCGTCAAGCTCAGTGTGAGTCTGCGCAGTACGCTCGACCATCAGGAAGTGAGAGCTTCTAATTGACTTCACTTGTCTCCGTTGAATCCAATGGGGTCGCTGTGTCCAGTTTATATACTGTCTATGATAATGAGACCAGTCTGTCTGGGTCTGGACGAGCACAGAAAACCAGAGCAGATTACAAGGATGTGACACAAAGAGACTGTGACCCCCAAAAAGAGATTACAGAGAGAATGAGGTGACAGAGAAAAAAACACAAAGAGCACAATGATCATAAAATCTGTTGCTCAATATCTATATATATATATAGTTAAAATATATCTATTTTAACTATTTATGATGTTATATACAGAATTTTTTCATTTAGTAGTTATGCTTAACTTACCGACAAATATTTTCAGTTTTTACTCAGAAAATGTTTTTCTCACAAAGCAAAAAATAGTGCATTAATACTGATTTGAGTTCTCTTTTGCGTCTTCTTGCGCTTGAACGGACAAATACACAAAATTATGTCATACTATCCTCATAAACCCAGTCGTTTTGTCTTAAGTGAACGAGAATAGTTGAGAAAGAAAGCATGTGTAACAGTATATTGGATCCGCGCATTCTATATTCTTAATGTCTTTCTATTTAAGGAGTTTTAAGAAGAAAAAACAAACAAACAACTGAGACAAAGTTAATAAAACATAACCGAGCATATACAGAGAAACTTCTCCACAATAAATAATGTCCCTATGGGTGATTGTGTGAGTTACAGAGAGCATTGACATTTCCCCAACCTGTTAACTCATCCTCCAGGCTCGTTCCCTGAGTGTGTGTGAGCCGTGAACATGAGGACGTGTGCTTGTTGTGGAGCTGCGGGAGACGGAGATTACAGGGAGAGCCACGCGTGCACACGCCGCCAGACGAGGGGAGGACTCATTTGTTCCCATGGAGACAGTGCAGGGAAAGTCGGGACCTCCAATAGGGGCACATGCTGGGTGGGAACGTGCGGGAAGGGAGGGGAGAGTCTCTTCCAAAATCTGCCATCAGCAATATTACACGCGTGGTAGCGTCTCAGTTTCCCCTCTAAGCATCCGTGATTATGTTAAGCCACTCTAACACACGAGAGAAAGACAAAGGCTGAACATGTGGCTCACTGTCAACTCCATAGAAATATCTCTACTGGTCGTAGAGTCCAAATCCAGGTGCACATGCTAACACATTCTGGGTGGAACAACAACAAATCATATCCATAATTCAGTCTTGCAAATGACATATACATTTCTGTGTAAAAAGTAATGAGAAATTGTACTTAGGTTAAAGTAAAGATACCAATACATTTTTTACTCATACCTACCCAAAAATACTTGAAAGTATCCATATTTAATTGTACTTAAAAAAAATTATAAAAGTTTGCTAAGCTTTTTAAAACGACTTTTAAAAACAAGAGGCAGTAATATATTTTCTCATTTTAGTGTTTTTGATGAAAAAATGTAGTACAGAAATATGTCAAGAACCAAGCATTCACCAATGGTATAAATTAAGTTAAATTAAACAAAAAATTTTTTTTTAATTTAAATTATTTAAAAAAATTATAATAAAAATGAAAAAAAAAAATTTTTTAATTCAAATGAATAATTTATCACAATTATTAAAATGAAATTAAACTAAAGTTTAAAAATAAAAGAAATTAAAGTTCAAATTAAATTATTTTTAAAAATGCCAAAAATAAAACAATGGTTTAAATTAAAATTAATTTCAAAATTAAAGTTCAAATTAAATTATTAAAATTAAAATATAAAAATAATAAAAAATAAAATCTATGAACAATGAATAAATAATTAAAATAATTAAAATTAAAATAATTAAAATTAAAGATAAATAAATAAAAGTAAAGTTAAATAAATAAATAAATAAATGTAATTAAAGTTAAAAATTAAAATTAAAATTAAACAAAGTCAAATTAAGTATATGCAAAGACAGAACATGAAACCTTACACCCAGCATAAATCCCTACACGAATACTCTGAGAACACAGGACATTTTATATAAAATATCAAATGTAAAAAAAACAACCCTCAAAACTACATACAATATCTTCAAAACTGAAAATAAGTGTATACTTGCTCACATGCGACCACATACTAGCATACCCTCGTTTCAAATTCCTCCCTGATTGATTTAGCAAGCAGTTTTTTTTCACATTAAAGCTCTTCTATCTCTCTCCCTCTCCAGCAGACTCTGAGTAAATATCCATCAGTGCTGTAAAGATCAGCAATAAAGTCATTAGGCCAGTTAGCTGACAAGTAACCTCCCTGCAAGACGGTTATAAACACACCTCGCTAATGCTAACCTAATCAACAGCCATAAACACAATCTATGGCATCTATAAGCACCACAGGGCTCTGACTGCGCCGTAACCAGCGTCTAAAGCCCTTTAACTGGTTTAGGGTCTCAGATAATGACAGGCCAGGGAATGACAGGCACGGAGAGGAATGTGAGTGGAGAGACATGGAGAGTTAGGAAGTGTGGGACACTGCTATTAGAAGTGCAGTTCTCAAGTGCTGACATTAGCCATTTACTCGTGCAGATGTCAACACTAAAGGTAAAGACACCAGTCTTATAGATTACAGATTTCATGGAGCAAGTGCTTCCTTATCTGACAATGACAAATAATAAAGATATGCGACTTGATTAAAATAAAAATGATAGAAAATGTCATAGAAAAGTAACGAAATTAGATAAAAAGACAACAAACACAATGCATTAAAGGCTGCAAATGAGTGTGACTGTTGATTTCTGTTTGTTTGTTTGTTTTCTGATTGCATATTAGTTTGGAAAAGGACAAAGTATTTCAACATAAAAATATCATTACCCACCATGCCTTCAAACTGATTAATCGAGATTAATCACATCTAACATAAAAGTTTGTAAATATATACTATTTATATGTGTGTGTGTGTGTGTGTGTGTGTGTGTGTGTGTGTGTGTGTGTGTGTGTGTGTGTGTGTGTGTGTGTGTGTGTGTGTGTGTGTGTGTGTGTGTGTGTGTGTGTGTGTGTCCAAATCCAAATTAGTCCAAAAAGCATGCACCATAACAATTTACTTAAATTAACTTTATTTCATAGTTGCCAAAGTAACATACATTTCATCCAAATTAAAACCAATTAAAAATAATAAAAAATAAGTATTCTGATTTTTGAAAAAACAATGACAAAACACAACAAACTAGTGTTGACTAATCGATTAATCACATCTAACATAACAGGCTATTATATATATATATATACATATACTGTATATAAAGACACACACACACTTATTATATATTTACAAAATTAGATGTGATTAATGAGATAAACTTCTGTCCTCTTAGTTGTGCTATAACTTGTTAATGCTCTACTTAGCATGTGTTGCCATATGGATAATTAATTAGCAGTTCATTTGATGTCCATAGAGATCTCTCAGCTCGCTGAAGTCCAAAAGTTGTACACAATTATTAATTTAGGAGTATAAACCAAATTCTATTTGCACACACAGTTTGCAGAGTGCCACACATATGACCCCCACGGTTAGGAGTAAAAACAGGCTTTATTCAACATTTGCTTATATTTCATAGTTCTGGAAATGTGCATTACTTCCAAATGCTCACGCTAACATGAAAGTACCATTGTATTGCATTGTTTTTTGAACATGGAGTCTGCGAGCATAAAACAAACAAAAACCCCATCTGTACTACAGTAGTGCCTTCGCATTTATTTGCCTTCACATTTCTGATTATGATTCATTATTTTCCAATCTTACTCTGTTTCCTCTAAAATAAATAAGCACAATGTCCTGTTTATTTCTACGGAAGTATCACCGCTAAACAAACACGTGCTTGTGGAGAACCGGCTTTGGTTCGCGTGAACATCAGCGGCTGCTGAAGATGAGGCAGTTCTGACTGTATCTCAACACACGCAAACAAACCAATGAGTCCAGATCAAAGCGAGCCGTTTCTCAGACTGTTTCAGCACTAACACTCTCATGCACTATGATTAGATCATGCTCTGCTGGGATGTATTGCTGTGCTTGTGACATTTTGAGCATTAGACTTGAGAACGGCCAAAGGATTCTCCCAATTGGAGTCAGTTACGCGCCTTAAGGGAGGATCAAGAATATAATGCATGCATCAACGCACACAATACAACAGTTTCATGGGAATTTGCCTCAAATCAAAGTAGAAACAAGCATCGGCTTGAGGTGTGTGTGTGTGTGTGTGTGTGTGTGTGTGTGTGTGTGTGTGTGTGTGTGTGTGTGTGTGTGTGTGTGTGTCTACTATCAAACTATCTTTGTGAGGACCAGTTTGAGTTTTCGACCATTGGAGTGAGGACAAAGAGAGTAAAGTGAGGACACTTTAAAAGCCTGTTTGAGGGTCCAGACTTAAGGTTTATAAGGTTATAATGAGGTTAAGGGTCGGTTTAGGGTCAGGGTTCGGGTTAGGCACTTAGTTGTGATGGGTAAGGTTGGGGTAAGTGGCTAGAGATTGCATTGTGTCAATGAATGTCCTCATAAAGATAGATGTACAAGAAAGTGTGTGTTTGAGTGTGTGTGCGTGTGTGTCTCTCAGTGTGTGTGTGTGTGTGTGTGGGGGGGGGGGGGGGGGGGGGGGTGTTGATGGTGACGTCAAGATAAAAACTCCAAAAAAGCTTTTGTTCTGGTCAAGATGCCAAGACAAACTCAAGTTATTACATATATATACTGTATTTATATGCTAATGTATTAGCGTATGCTTGATTTGCATGGGAAGCTCTTTTCTTTGAATTATCCTGCCTCAACTTTCTGTTTCAATAGGAAATTCTGCTCCCGGCAGGGTCACCCGGCTAACAATCATGACATTTGCTGAGGACATTTCTAAAAGTCTGTTTACAGCACACATAGCCAGACTGAATAGCCCAAGTTTGCTAATATCAATAGTTAGGCTCATTGGACGGGGAAACAAACCACCAGTCAAAGATGTCGTATGTCATTAAAGGATCAGAACAACACAAGCAAAACTAAGACAATCCAGTGAGAAAACATTGTTTATGGAATTAAAAGGCCTAAATGATTTATCTTAATCAGTTCTATTGCAGTTTGAGTTTCCAAAACATTTTGACAAGACATCGCATATCAAAATATCCAGTTGCTTGTCAAACAATGAGATATTTCCTGGAGTTTTGATTGCAAACCAAGCAGAGATTGTTGATAGTTTCACCTCACACACACACACACACACACACACACACACACACACACACACTGACACACAAATCACAGTAACGTTTTACCACACAGATTGTTCTCGAGTGATCACATGACTCTGTGTGATGTGAAACCCGAGCCTCCGAGGCCAATGTTTGGAGCCAGTCAGGCGATCCCTTCTGCACTTGTTGAATTACGACCGAGATGAATTACGTGGGAAGGAAGAGATTTCAGGAGAAATGGCATAATCAGGAAGAGATCTCTCACTGTTTGTCATGCCCCGCCACAGGTACCTTGAAATCCATTTTCCGAGACAGACAGGTCGACGGCAGGGATCCTCGCACGCTGCCAACCTCTGTCTAAACATCTCAGGAATCATTAACTTACATCCTTATTTCCCAGAAGGAATTAGTTTATTAAGTAAAGGTCTGGCTAAAATATCACCACTACCTGGGCGCCAATGCAAGTAGAGCCCGTTAAAGTCAGAAACGACTGATTGACCGCTTCCCTCAAGCCAAAACTTAATCGAAGAAGTCAAGAAAGAGTAAAGCAGCTGTTAACCATTGACTATGGGATTCCAATGCAGGAAATTGAAGGGAGAATGGGATCAGGACAAAAAGCTGGACTTGAACTGCATGACTTACTGTACATGTGCACCATATAGTGTCAATGTGTCAATATCACTGCTCTAACAAGATATAACCCCTTGTTCAACTCAGTCAAGTTTTCTTTAATGCAGCAACAGCAATTTAGTGAATAATCTGGACAGCGTTTCATAGAAGAATCGTCTTTACGATTAACTTAGGTCACGAGGCTTTCATCTAGAAAGACCTATTTATACTCGAACAGAAACCGAAATACTCATTATATTTCGTAATATATCATATCTCATCATATCTCATCAATACATCATAAATACTCATACTCAACATATTAAATATTATCTGGAAAATATATTCCTAAATTTGTATTTTTTATTAATACAGATTAATTTATTTTTATATTATATATATAACATATAATAGATAATAATAATAGATAAAATCCAAATATTAAAAATATTTTTTTTAAATGACAAAAAATGTAATAATTATAATATATTATATAAAGATTTTTAAATACATAAAATAAAAATTAAAAACATTTTGGATATACATTTTAGTGCTCATTAACATCTTAAGTTAACATGTAAACCATCTAAGAATTATATATATTTATCATTAAATTTATAAAGAAAAAAATATTTCAAGTCAAGTCATCTTCATTTATATAGCGCTTTTAACAATGTAGATTGTTCCAAAGCAGCTTTACAGAGATAAACGTATAATTTAAGGTAACAGAGATTGTTTTGGCTTTATAGCGGTTCTTTAATAAAGTTATTTTTCAGCTAAAGTTAGTTTTGATTGATTTGCTTCCGTCGCAACGATCATTTGTTATTAAATTAGGGGCCGCCAAGACGACATCGTTCTCTCTACACAAACTTTAAACGCGAACCTGTGAGAAACGCTGATGGCGTTCACATGCACATTAAGAATTGGTTCTATAGTTATGTGCGTTTGAATATATGTGCGCAGGTTTGTAATTCCCTACAAATTCCCTATATGTATATATATATACACACACACACACACACACACAAATACAGTATATATATTTCAGTGCTCATAACATTTTTAAGTTCTATAACATTTTAAATTTATATCAGTAATACAAATAAATACATTTTGTGTGTGTATATATAAAAGATATCGAAAATCATTTATAAAATCATATAAAGTTTCACAGTTTAAATCCCCCAGTTTAAAACCCACTGCTCTATGATAATAGAGACGGTTGTGATTGAACTAGGTCAAATGTTCACTGTAGAAGTGAATGGTGACCACAGGAGCCCTCCTCAACCCCTCATCAAACTGTAAGGTGCTTATTATTGTAATCCGCCCGCTGAGGGGCCGACGGGAGGATATCTAGAGCAATGGGCTGAGGTGGGTCACTGTTTTTGGGGGCAAGAGAGGCCCTTATATCCCCCACCCCATATCTGTTTATCGGTTTCGCTTGCAATCCTATTCTCAATCTTTCTGTGCCAGTTCCAGTCGTTGTTCTGGCCGGGACCCAATGTCAACAGTATTACACACAAATCACACACCGAGGAAGCTTGTGTCGCCCTTCAGTCAAACAGTGTTTTAAGACATCAACTTGATGTGACTTGTTCACTCGATCAGTGGAAACATGCAAACGAAGTCAATGAATGAACAAATAAACAGGTAGTGAGGTAATGGGATTATGTAAAACCTGTACTGCACTTTCTAAGACTGGTTTCAATTACACTGTCACACCTCTTACACATGAACACACTTTCCAGACCTGATCAGGCCTTCGTAGATCAGATTAGACCCTCAGATTCCAGACCAGACCCAGCTGAGATCAGACGTGACAGACGACCCAGAGACCGGCAGGTTGAACTGCTCTGTTAACCCAACACATCAGCCATCTGTGCGGGACAGATGGGACCCCACGCCCCCCTTTAGCCCGAGGGGACTTTCAGTGGCATTCTCCCACACTTACACTCACACACTCTCGGTTATGAAAGGACGGGAGGACCGGGAAGACAGAAACATGAGAGGAGATGAAACAAGAGGTTTATTGTAAAAGGAGGGAAAATCAGGAGATTCCAAACAAAAGCGAGTTGTTTCATTATGTACTTATAAAAGTGCAAACTAACTTAGTTTCAGCTTGAAATAAATATCAAAATCATTAGACTGATTATTGTCTTATTAAAGGTAAAGTGTGTAATTTCTGGCTGGTCAGGATTCTCAAACAGAACAATATTTTGTACAGATACTTTAGTTTAAGCGCTGACAAAAAGCCTTTTAAAGGGCCTCTATTATGCTTTTTCGAATATTGCCTTTTATGTCGTGTGTAAGACAGATGTTTGTGAATGTAAAAGGTCTGCAAAGTTTCAAAAGATCAAAGTTCAGATAAATAAAGTTACTTTTCCGAACTTTGGTTTATGACACGCGCTGTAAGCAGTCGACCAATCACAACAGACTGGGCCATCTGACCAATCAGAGCAGAGTAGACCAATCACAACAGACTGAGTCATTTGACCAATCAGAGTAAAGTAGACCAATCACAACAGACTGAGCCATCTGACCAATCAGAGCAGAGTCAACAGACTAGGCCATCTGACCAATCAGAGCAGAGTAGACCAATCACAACAGAGTGAGACATTTGACCAATCAGAGTAAAGTAGACCAATCACAACAGACTGAGTCATTTGACCAATCAGAGTAAAGTAGACCAATCACAACAGACTAGACCATCTGACCAATCACAGCAAAGTAGACCAATCACAACAGACTGGGTCATCTGACCAATCACAACAGAGTAGACCAATCACAACAGACTGGGCCATCTGACCAATCAGAGCAGAGTAGACCAATCACCACAGACTGGGTCATTTGACCAATCAGAGTAAAGTAGACCAATCACAACAGACTGAGTCATTTGACCAATCAGAGCAGAGTAGGCCAATCACAACAGACTGAGTCATTTGACCAATCAGAGTAAAGTAGACCAATCACAACAGACTGGGCCATCTGACCAATCACAGCAGAGTAGACCAATCATCACAGACTGAGTCATCTGACCAATCACAGCAGAGTAGACCAATCACCACAGACTGAGTCATCTGACCAATCAGAGCAGAGTAGACCAATCACCACAGACTGAGTCATTTGACCAATCAGAGCAGAGTAGACCAATCACAACAGACTGAGTCATTTGACCAATCAGAGTAAAGTAGACCAATCACAACAGACTAGACCATCTGACCAATCACAGCAAAGTAGACCAATCACAACAGACTGGGCCATCTGACCAATCAGAGCAGAGTAGACAAATCACAACAGCCTGGGCCGTCTGACCAATCACAGCAGAGTAGCTCTCTGAAAGGAGGAGTTTAGAGAGACTGAATCCTTTATTGAACCGTTTCAGACACTGTGAGAGAAGAGCTGATGCTGTAATGTATATTATGAGAAAATGAAAGAGTTTTTTTTACCTTGGATGCATGTAAACTTACTGTAGGAGACGTCAAAACAAAATTAGAAACCTTTAGGGGCACTTTAATGTCAAATAAATTGCAGGCTTCACCTTTAATGATTAATAAGTCATTCACTTTTGACCTGTGAACAGCTAAAACAGAGAAGTGCGTGATGAATCCAAATTATTATTAGCTCATTTATCCTTGTCTGTTTCATAACGGAAATGACGAACTGCCTGTAGAGTGAACCTTTCCTCTAGGATGACCTGAATGACTTTCCAATGTGAGCACACTGGCATCCCAGCCTTGACCCCCGCTGACCTCTACGAAGACTGACCAGGAAGACGAACTATCCCCTTAAAGGCAAACCAACAGTTCCCAAACTTTACAGACTACCAGACTAAATAGACTCCATATTTAATCTAATCAGCCCACACATAAATGAGGCTATGAGAGATAAAAAATAAAGTTTGTTCAATATGTCCAAACATACTGTACTTTATATGAACACATAAACAACACATTCAAGCTACTAAGTATCATTTATATACAATTATAGTATGTATTTATATTTTAAATCATCTTTTATTTGTATATACCCAGGTTTAATTTTTATTTGAGTTTAAATCTTTTTTTCTTTTTACACTATTTTTTAAATGTCTACATAGCTTTTTTTTTATAGTAATTTTAGTACTACAACTAAAACTTAGTTTTAACTCAGTTAGTCTGCCAAGGCAATATTTCAAACAATTTAGAAGATTTTATTTTTATTTTTTTCATCTAATATTTATATTTTATTTTATTTTATTACAGGTATTGTTTAATTACCAACTATTTTCTTTAAGGTTTTCTAATGTCATGGTAGAGCAACAGTTCGAAAAGAAAAGTTAGTTAAAGCAAGTTAAACTGTTAACACGTGTATAGATAATAACTACATTTTAGTTTCTAAATTCTATGGCACAGACAAAGTGCCATAAAACGGTCAGTAACGGCATCACACACACAGATGCATTTGAACTGTTTCATCAGCTAAACGATCAAACAAGGTGCAGAGTCTAAGGTGAAATACAGCATCTCTACTGTTGAAGATGAGTTCTGGTGTGTGAAAACAGCTAATCTTTATAAATCCCTTTCGCTTTATTAATGAATGTGTTTCTATGGTATATAATTACACCCTCCGTCCCTGGGAATAAACAACCCAAATCCCCCTGAGACATGTCCCAAACGTCAGGCCTCACACGCCTCTCTCCTCAGGCCGCCAGCTGCTCGACCGCTCCACACACACACAGAGAGAGAGAGAGAGGCTGGAGACGGTTGCAACATCAAACCTGCTTTGAATTAAACTTGCACAATCACACGCTCCTCTCCAGCCCCCTTTTGTTTAGGGATGCCTGTCCTGCCAACTCTCCTTCTAAACTCTTTCTCTCTCACACAACAACACGAGCCGTCTGTGGTGCTGCGAGTCGAGGGGTTTTCCTACAGCCGTCTGGCTAGTGCTGGAAACGGACTCAGAAGTGTGTGAGAATTTGCTGAGGAGTCAGTGTGTGGGTTTATTTAGTCGTAATTTAGGGACAATATTATTCCCAGAAGTTAGATACGCCTCACAAAACCTCCCTATGGGAACATCTGGGAACAGTGGCGTAGGTTTCATTAGAGAACACGTCGCCCACGAGATGTTAACCGTAAGCAAAATGCATGTGTGTGTTTGCGAGTAAGGCTCACTAATTCTCATTTATGTTCTGATCTCAAACATCTCATTTACAGTTATTGTAATATACCTTAATGTATGAACGTAACCATTTACTTTTATCTGGACAATGTTTGAAACTTTAATTGCTATTGTTATACTTCTCATGTAAGATGAATCACTTTACTCTGTATTCCTCATTTGTAAGCTAAATGAATAAATATAAATGTTGAATTTATACCATAATACCAGAGTATCTACAGTAACTTATGTTCTATACAAAAGCAACAATGAAACAATTAGACGTAACATTAATTCAACATTATTTTTAACACCTGAGAATGTAACGTTACTTCCTGTAAAGAAAAACTAGAATGGACTATGCAAAAACCTGCTCAAGATGCATTTCAATGTACTTATTGTAATCTGTATCATTTTGTTTGTTATTTTTAAAAGTAAAGTCATCCAACATTGCACATCACCGACTTTGTTCCTAACCTAAAATAGTCAGTTTAACTCAAATAAAAAATAAAAATGTTCACACACACAGACTCACAGAGTGTCTCTCCTGAACACAGCTGATGTTCAGTCTGCTAGCAACAGTAAAACAACGGCTCTAGCCTGTGACATAACATGCACACACACACACACACACACACACACACACACACACACACACACACACACACACACACACACACACACACACAGACAGACAAATATATACACACTCTCTCACACACGTTTTCCCGAAAGTGAGTCAGCAGGGCTTCACTTTTTCCAAGAACAATATCAGAGCCCCGAAAAACAAAGGCAGCAGAAGCCACAAAACAGAGTCAGGTCTCTGGCGGCTCAGACTGGGTGTAACAGTGTAATAGTGAAAGCGCAACTAGCCGGTACGTCTGGATACGTACCGTGGCCATGTTTTATCAAAACATAAAAGCAACATTCCCGTAGGAATTAAGATTTCTCTCAGATGAGCAGCCAAAGCTAGATACCATCAACTGGGATGCTTACGCTGCCTTACACTCTCTCTCTCTCTCTCTCTCTCTCTCTCTCTCTCTCTCTCTCTCTCTCTCTCTGACACATACGTATGTTCATCTGTTTATCTGACTGTGGTAACACTGTTTATTTTGGCCAAGTGCTATATGTGCGTAGCATTACCGCTGGAGTGTGTGTGACTGCATTGCCTGTGTGTAACAGCTATACACATTATTGTGTTCAGACCATTCATGCCTTCTGAGTGAATCTAATCCCAACATAACAACCAGGCCGTGAGCTCTATAGCTTGCATGACTAGTGGAGAAGTTCTCATTCATCCCCGTGTCTGTGTGAGCGCACATGAATAGCACACAGCTGAAAGCGCTACGTCACTCTCCTCTGACAGGTTTGCCTCTAACTATAGAAGTTAGCAACACCATGAAGCTAAACACAATCTCCTCAT
>NC_138742.1:6936867-6954367 GCF_965113295.1 Leuciscus leuciscus
TTTTCCCTCCCTTCTTCTCCTCTTCCTTTGATCTTTGCTGTTTTCCTAATAGTGGGAGAGCTCATAGAGCAGACTCGACTCAATATTGAGTCCTGGGGATCCGCTTTCCAAGACCTGGGATACTCAGCAACAAACACAAACTAGATAGTATTAGTTCTGAAATGTAGGCATGCTCTATTATTTATAACACAAAGATTCCTATCAAGTCAAGTCACCTTTATTTATATAGCGCTTTTTACAATACAGATTGTATCAAAGCAGCTTCATATTGATAACATGAAAATAATACAACAAAGTTTGTTTCTAGAAGAAAATTGCATCATCGTCCACCCATAATAAGGCAGATCAATAATATTGTTGAATATTAAATGTCCCCAACTAAGCAAGCCAAAAGCCAAGGCAACAGTCATCAAGTCCACTTGGATGATCTATGAAAACTGTCAAGTCACCTTTATTTATACAATGCTTTATACAATGCAGGTTGTTTCAAAGCAGCTTCACAGTAATAAACACGAAAATAACAGAATCAATGACGCAAACTTCAGATGTGAGACCAATTCAGATTTGGCTTAAAACAGCTCTAAGAAGACAATAGCGTCATTATTCAGTGTTGATTCAGTTCAGTTCAATAACTGTGTAAAGTTGATCAGTTATGAAATTAGTTAAATTCAGATAAGCAGAAGACAATAGTGTCTTTATTCACTTTGAGTCAGTTCAATGTTGATTCAATGTGTCAGTGTTGATGTTGCAAAACTCAACTAATTCGATTCAGATATAAAGCAGAATAGCGTCATCCAGCTTAATTCAGTTCAAGTTCTGTTCTCGTTCTCATCCGATAGTGTCTGAGCTCATTAACATATGACAACAAACATATCATATTCTAAAATGTTATTGAATGAATGTTCAGTGAGAGAAGAAACTATCATAAAAACAATTGTGCCAGTTTTGTGAAGAAAAATAAATTAATACAAGACGCAATATTTATACAAATGACTTAGAACTGATTTGAATCTGATTTGACTTGAACTGACCCGGGTTTTGTTCATCATATTCTCTGGAAATTAGAGAGATCGAGGAATAGTTCACCAAAAAAAGGTCATACTCCATATAACATACTTAATGACTTATATTTTGGTCTGTACTTTACACAAAGCTAACATATGTCTTCAGAAGACTTGGAAAACCAAGTTCTGTCATGAAACTCAAAATGGCGCCAGCTGATGGGTCATTAAAGCAAGTTCACTTTCTCATTGGATGTTTTTCAGTGTATTTAAAGAAATAGTTAAGTTACACTTTATTTCAATGCTCCACCAGACATTTTACTCACTATCAATAACTTTGCAACTACATGTCAACTACTAGTCCTTATAAGTATTGCTAAATCTTTATTCTGATGCTCCATCAACAGTCATTCTACTGACAACAAGTAACTTTGCAACTACATGTCAACTTATACTAACCATAACCTTACTTCAGTCTAATACAGTCTACTAATACTCTAATGAGAGTTAGTTGATACTTAGATACTTGAAGTTACTTATAGTTGGTAGAATGTCTATAGAAAGTGTAACTATTCCTTTAATTCCAAATTTAACTGAAGAACATCCAATGAGAAAGTGAACTTTGCGGTTATCGGGACGCCAGATGCTTGTGTTGTGGGAAACTCCGAGGCCTCGAGGGGAACTTTGGGAAGTTACATCATGTCATCCCATCATCCAACATGAGAACAAATAAAGCAATGAGAAACAGAATAAGACTATGTGTATGTTTGTGTATGTGTGAGAGCGATCCATCAGCGGATGGCTCATTACGCTCCAAATTCACCACCAGCTCCAGGAGGGTGTGAAAGCGAAGGAGCGAGACAGACAGAGGAGGACAGAAATCCCCAGTTTAGCTTCATAGATGATCCGTGATATTAGTATGTGTCTCGGATATCTCGGGAAGTTCCCATATGATTACTGCACACAGATGTAAGTGTGTGTATGTGTCAAGCATTGCATGACTGTTCTCCAGTTTCATATTCAAAAATCCACCATATCACTGCATGAATCAAAAGATTGTCCAGAATAGCATGCTAGTTCGCGTTCGTGCATGTGTGATTTCAACGCACACATCGCTGAAACGCTGCGACCGTTCACCCCTGATTCTGTCCCGTATCATGTTGCACATAACACATCATCATGAGCATCAGTGCAAAAAAGACTGACAGGAAGTGGACATACAGACAGAGGCTAATGCATTTATAATGAGGGGTTGTTCTGGTGCCACAGCCACAGAAGGAATGACAGAATCGGAAAAAGAGAAATGGGGCATTGAATGTAAAGCTAAAGAGAGAGCAAATGTTTCATAGAATGCACAAAAAAATCTTAATCTTGGAAAACTGTTTTGCAATGTAGGAATTTGGCATACTGTGTAGACTTCTTTGTAAATGCAATCTGTGTAAAAAAAAAAGATCTCATCCCAAAAAATGTCATAAATATGAATTGGTCAAAAGTTACAGGAAGCCTGAACTATGCTGGCACACAGAGAGGCTTAAAGGCACAGTAGCAACACACAAAAAAAAAACTTGTTTAAAGGATCAGAGAGACTAGAATATGGCCATTAAAAACTAAATTATGGCTTTTTGGTGCAAGAAACCTTGGCTAACACTATCAATGGACTTCAGGGCCAAGAATATGAGAGTGAGGAAGATTAAAAAAACACAATGTGAAGTTATTGAAAAATGCATGAATTTAGCTTACTCTCACATCTTACGTTTTCTCTCTTTCTCTTATTTGATCTAAAGCAGTAAAATCAGAACAAGGCAGAAAATCCCTCCTCTTGTTGGCAGGAGTTTGACACTCGACACTGTCATTCAGAACACAGAGAGAGTGAAGAGGGTCCTGCTGATGACAGACGGTCTTACAACATTCATCACTGTTTATAAGGGCGGCAATTTGGGACAAAAGCCTGTGTGTGTGTGTGTGTGTGTGTGTGTGTACACTTGTACAACTATCTTTGTGAGGACCGACCCTTGGAGTGAAGACAAAGAGAGTAAAGTGAGGACATTTTGGCCGGTCCTCACTTTCCGAGACCCCTTTAAAGGCCTGTTTGAGGGTCAAGACTTAAGGTTTATAAGGTTATAATGAGGTTAAGGGTAGGTTTAGGGTCAGGGTTCGGGTTAGGCACTTAGTTGTGATGGGTAAGGTTAGGGTAAGCGGCTAGAGATTGCATTGTGTCAATGAATGTCCTCATAAAGAAAGATGTACAAGAGTGTGTATATATACAGTGTATATATATATATATACTTATTTAAGTTTTCATATTTTGGGAGGAAATTCTCATGAAAATTTGATGAGCATTTATTACAGAAAATATATTTTTACAAATTTGATTTAAATAATGAATATGAATAATAACAACAATAATACATATGTTGCATTTAAATGTGCTTGCTTTAAAATAAATATAATAGAATAATTTCAATTAATAATACTTACTATAAATAATATAATAATAAAACATATATAGAAATATATAATAATAATGATCTGATACAAACCAATCATTTTTTTTACTTAAAAAAAAATATCTGGACAAGAGCATTTCCATCACTTCATTACAGAAATAGGAGTGAATTATGCTTGTCATGAAAATAATGTCACAATGCAAAAAAACATAATAGTCCTAAGACATGCTTCATTTTCTATATGCATCGTGAGACTCACTCTACGGCGATCGCCTGCCCATTACAGGGTAAAGTAATCTAAGCGCATATGTGTGTATGGAAAGGAGAATCCACTGGTGTGGTCTGGCATCAGTTTGAGTGGAAACAAGTCAGTTTGAAGCAGTGGAATCGTCTGGAAGGATCTCAGACATCCTGCACACACATTTAACTGTCGGGCCGATTACAGAACCAAAACCAACACCACCACCAGCGCCCAGAGTGACATTCATTCAGGAAACAGTTCTGTTCCCCCTCAACAGGAACGTGAACGCGATAGGGTCAAAAGGTGCTTGTGGCACATATTCACACACAACACGTGGGGTCAAAAGGTGAGAGAAAGCGTGCTAGATCTCATAGGCTGAACAAACAGCGCTGCAGATAATCCGACAACAGAGGAAAGACTGAAAGAGAGAGAGGGAAAAAAACAGGAATGTTGTTGTGGCTCAGACTAGCAGGCAGCCAGCATTTATTCATATGGGCCGACTCATGAGGGATGCCTGAGACAGCACGGTAAAAAATGTACACCGCCTGTCAAAGCCGTGACTGACCACAGACTGTCCGGTCGCTGATCTGCTGGAGTTTTGAGATACCGCAGACTAGTGGAGAACCGCAAATCTTTCAGGCCCTTCTGTGAACCGTGAGACCAGGCCCAGCCCACAAACCATGAGTCCAGGCCACGCCCACAAACCATGAGTCCAGGCCACGCCCACAAACCATGAGTCCAGGCCCCACCCACAAACCATGAGTCCAGGCCAAGCCCAGGCCAAGCCCACAAACCATGGGTCCAGGCCAAGCCCACAAACCATGGGTCCGGGCCCCACCCACAAACCATGAGTCCGGGCCCCACCCACAAACCATGAGTCCGGGCCCCGCCCACAAACCATGAGTCCAGGCCCCGCCCACAAACCATGAGTCCAGGCCCCGCCCACAAACCATGAGTCCAGGCCCCACCCACAAACCATGAGTCCAGGCCCCGCCTACAAACCATGAGTCCAGGCCCCGCCCACAAACCATGAGTCCAGGCCCCACCCACAAACCATGAGTCCAGGCCCCACCCACAAACCATGAGTCCAGGCCCCGCCCACAAACCATGAGTCCAGGCCCAGCCCACAAATCATGAGTCCAGGCCCCGTCCACAAACCATGAGTCCAGGCCCCGCCCACAAACCATGAGTCCAGGCCCCACCCACAAACCATGAGTCCAGGCCCCACCCACAAACCATGAGTCCAGGCCAAGCCCACAAACCATGAGTCCAGGCCCCACCCACAAACCATGAGTCCAGGCCCCCCCCACAAACCATGAGTCCAGGCCCCACCCACAAACCATGAGTCCAGGCCCCACCCACAAACCATGAGTCCAGGCCCCACCCACAAACCATGAGTCCAGGCCCCACCCACAAACCATGAGTCCAGGCCAAGCCCACAAACCATGAGTCCAGGCCCCACCCACAAACCATGAGTCCAGGCCAAGCCCACAAACCATGAGTCCAGGCCCCACCCACAAACCATGAGTCCAGGCCCCACCCACAAACCATGAGTCCAGGCCAAGCCCACAAACCATGAGTCCAGGCCCCACCCACAAACCATGAGTCCAGGC
Source organism: Leuciscus leuciscus (assembly GCF_965113295.1). NCBI lineage: Eukaryota > Metazoa > Chordata > Actinopteri > Cypriniformes > Leuciscidae > Leuciscus > Leuciscus leuciscus. The sequence continues at coordinate 6,942,170 of NC_138742.1, forward strand.
CAAGCCCACAAACCATGAGTCCAGGCCCCGCCCACAAACCATGAGTCCAGGCCCCGCCCACAAACCATGAGTCCAGGCCCCGCCCACAAGCAGTGACATCATACACAATTGTTTTTATATAGGCGAAACAATGTCCCTGCTGGAGACAGACAGTGATGTTTTTAGGGATTTTTACAGAAGGATTTTACAAAAGGACTGTGATGTATATGTGCTCCATCTAAAATGTTTCCAATCTAATTCTTTTTTCTTTTGCATGCAAAAGTCTCATACTGCACCTACTTGAGAAGCAACAAATACATACGATTTTAAAACTTGTTGTCCAGAAAATATACTTCTTTACAATATCTTTTTTTTCTTTTTATGTGCAAAAGTCACTTTAAGGGTCTCTGTACTGTATCTGTCTATCTGTGTAAAACCATAGTATTTGCATCTATGGTCTATTGCATCTAGCAGTGTAAAAACAAATAGACAATTCAACGATAATATAATAATGGTGTAAGATTTCAGGGACCGAATGCAATGTCACAAATGTACTGAAGAAATTTCACTGAAGCTCTGGCAGCTTCAACCGAGTGCTTTCCCTCCCTCTTTTTCCTGCTCACTTCCACAGGTGTTGTTTTTCGGCCTCGGAACTGGTTTGCTCATAAAAATGATTTATAAAGGCGAGCTTTTAACTCGGATGAATAAAGGGAGTTCGCTTTATTCCAGAGACCCACTTACTGGCACCATGGGCTGGGTTACGGGTCGTGAGGGCCCACATGGTTTAGTGGGATTTGAGACTTTTAAAAAGGACATATTCCACACTTTTGTAGCATTTTATGCTTTTAAGACAACTTATATTGTAAGTAGTCAAGGTTTCTTGCTCCAGTTCTTTGGTTTGCGGGTCTTAGCTGGTTTAGCTGGACAGCCAGGTAGTTCTTAATCATAAACGACTGCTCAAAATACCCCTAAGAACAGCTTAGGCTGGTTTAAGTACATTTTTCATTAGAATTAGAAATAAACAGGTAATTTAGATTTAAACAGTCATGATGCAGAGTAAACACAGGGTCGCCTTGTCAACGGTTCGACTCTTCTAAAGAACTGATTTATCATGTAATGACATCAGAGAGATATTATGGGCTGGAAGCATGTGTGTGTGTGTATGTGTGTGTGTGTGTGTGTGTGTGTGTGTGTGTGTGTGTGTGTGTGTGTGTGTGTGTGTGTGTGTGTGTGTGTGTGTGTGTGTGTGTGTGTGTGTGTGTGTGTGTGTGTGTGTGTGTTTTATCAGATGCACATTATTAACACTGGTGGGTCGGTTGGTTGGTTGGTCGGTCGCCCTCAGCAAAGTACTCTGGAAATTGAAATTCCTTGTAGCTCTTAAATCCTTTCCCTCCCTCTTTCCTGCACTCTCGTTCCTGATGACAGGCCTCTCTGGCTGCGCTTTCCAGCACTTATTCCAAGGAAACGTAAAATGGAAAGTTTTACCGTGGCATTATGTGAGTGTTTTCAGTTTTAAAGTGTCTTCTCTTCTGACTGTATCCAGCGAGCAGGGCAGGGTTATGCTCTGTGTTTTCTCTGTGTAATACGGTTACATAACGTCTCTCACAGTTATGGGAGGATTGTGAGAGGGAGACAAAGCCGAACATCAGGGAGGAGCTGTTGGATTCGGGTCGGAGTCACAGTGCAGTTTGAAGGCCCTTTGAAGACGAGAGTCAGCGGGACGTGGAGAAAGAGACGAGGGCTCCAGGAGAGTGTGTGGAGCGCAGGAGGGTCTGAGGGCTTTATGAGAATAATCTGCTTTAGACGTTTCTCAGCGCTGCCATGGAGAGACAGACTCCACTGAAAGCATGAGACACCAGATATTCATGAGACTAACGTGGGAACTAAAGGACTTTTACATCAAGTGTAACTTTTTGAAGAGACAATACAAGACAAGCTGAGTCGAGAAGTGACTAGAAGAGATAAAAAAAGATGAGACTAGATGAGATGAGATGAGAAGAGTTGATAAGAGAATAAACGAGTAGAGAAGAGACGAGAAGAGAGGAGAAGAGACCAGCCGAGAAGTGACTAGGGATAAGAGAAAAAAAGAGGAGAAGAGATGAGATGAGATGAGAAGAGCATAGAAGAGAATAAACGAGTAGAGACGAGACAAGGTGAAACGAGAAGAGATAAGCCAAGAAGTGAGAAGAGAAATAAAAAAAAGAAATGAGAAGAGCAAAGCAGAGAAGAGAACAGAATAAACGAGTAGAGACGAGACAAGATGAAACGAGAAGAGACGAGTCGAGAAGTGAGGAGAAAGAAAAAAAAAGATGAGACGAGATGAGATGAGAAGAGTTGATAAGAGAATAAACGAGTAGAGAAGAGACGAGACAAGATGAAACGAGAAGAGAAGAGACAAGCCGAGAAGTGACTAGGTATAAGAGACAAAAAAGATGAGAAGAGCAGAGAAGAGAATAAACGAGTAGAGATGAGACAAGATGAAACGAGAAGAGACGAGCCAAGAAATGAGAAGAGAAAAAATTAATAAAAAAGATGAGATGAGAAGAGTAGAGAATAAACGAGTAGAGATGAGACGAATAGTGATAAGAGAAAGAGACGAGATGAGTAGAGAAGAGAATAACCGAGACGAGATGAGAAGAAAAGAGGAGAGATGCTTTTTTATGAGATGACAAAAAATGAGACAAATTAGATGAGTAACTTGTAAACTTATAAGTAATTCTATAAGTGGACTTAACACTACGACATTGCAGAACATGGACACTTTAAAGTGTAGAAGCCCACTGAGCTGTATTGAGAGTAACGCAGAGAGTCCTGCTGTGAAGACATTAAACACATGTAGAGTAATTAGAGGTTTGCTGGAGGTCTCCGAAAGACAGACGACACAGTCTGAGTTATGAGCAGCAGCGCTCATAATGACACGTCTGAGGACGCACCCCTCATTTTCATCAATCTAATCACAGAGAAGAGCATGTGTGTGTGTGTGAGTGTGTGTGGGGCGGGCAGATCTAACAGCACGGTGAGCCGGAGGAATGTCTTTGATGTCACGGATGGAGTATGCAGGGCAAAGTCATAACAGTCATTTTTCAGAGGGAAAATTACACAGGGGCTCCATGGACATCAACCCCTGAACAACAGCATGAAGTCAGTCCAAGCGGATCCCCAGCTTTCTGCGACAGCACTGCCCTGAGAGATTAACCACCAGGAGATGAGCTGTCATCATCACAAAAACACACACTGAAACAACACAAAAGCAGCGACAAAAATACCTGGCAGCACTGAAAGGCATTCCAGAGCCCGGAGTGTCACTTCTAATCCACAGATATTTCACACTTGAAGCTCTTGTGTTGGAGGAATGATCATAACACTCATGGATCACATTACCTAACATAACACCAAAACGTACAGAGGTGATTGTCTCTTGCAATTATAGATTGTCATTGTGATTTGAACAGTATTACACTTTAGCATGCAACTCATCAACAAACTCCAGAGCAACAACATTAAAAACGACTTATCCATAAATAAAGATGCTAACGCATGCTCAGAATACCGTAGCCGCTGCTTAACTGTACAGTGACATGCAAACAGACTCTTCAAACTCCCTATTATACACATAACTGTACAGCAACATGCTAACAACCACTTAAAACACTTTAAAAACGATTCAACCATACATAAAGATGATAACGACCACTTAGAAAACCTTAGAGGCTGCATAACTGCATACAGTGATATGCTAACTCTAGGAACCAGCATGCTAACAAACACTAAAAACTCACTAGCAACCTCATAACTATTCAGCAACATACTAACAACCACTTAAAACACTTTAAAAATGATTCAACCAGAGGTGGGTAGAGTACCCAAAAACTGTACTCAAGTAAAAGTACAAGTACTTATAGAAATATTTACTCAAAGTAAAAGTAAAAGTAATAATCTTAATAGTTACTTGAGTAAGAGTAAAAAAGTATCCAATGAAAAAACTACTCAAGTAGCGAGTAACTTACTTCGGATCATATAGGCCTCTATTTTATATATATATATATATATATATATATATATATATATATATATATATATATATATATATATATATATATATATATACAGTATATATATATGAAGACTTCAGATGCAAAAGCCTCTGAGTGCCATCTGAAACTTTCTTCTAAAACAAGCATTTTTATCAAGCTTGTATATTTAAGTTCAGTAATTTCACTTTAATGACAATTAATAGGTACTTTTCATTGCCATTTAAGTGAAATAACTGAACATACAAACTTGATAAAAATGCTCTTTTAGAAGAAAATTTCAGATGGTACTTAGAGGCTTTTGCATCTGAAGTCGTCATATATATATATAATAATATTATTTAGATTTTTTTTATTTAAATGACTATTATTTTCATAAGTAGATTGGCTCTCTTTGCAACAAAAAACATTATTTCTGCCATCTGTAGCCCGAAAATCATTGCCTGTCCTTTGGTTTGTATAATAGTAACTTATACAACTACATTTGGATTATTAGACAATGTCGAAATAAAGTGAATCTGCAGAGTGTTGCATTCAAAGGCATGTAATTGACACAGAGAAGAAAGAGTTAAAACTCTTCACATGTGCTCGCGCTCATGACTGCTACTGAACATCTGAACACAAAAAAACAAACACAAGTACATCGACGGATCTTTTTCTGTCTGTTCTCCAAAATATAATCAAATGTATATTTCTGCAAGCATGTTTAAACTGGTTAACTGTGTGTACGGCAGGCAAAGGCATTCGTTTTCAAGTCGAGTTCACACGCCACTGCGCAACAGTACACACACACTAACGCGGGATGGCGGGTGTTCATAAACTGTGAACAATGGTAGCTTATTTAATGTAGAAATTAATGTATTATGTCCAAAAAACGGGTAATGTCATCCTTTCTAGTAGTGCTATCATGGCATAATAATCTGTTTGGTTGAAAAAAGTATTACCTGAGTTAATTGAAATCGAATGTATCGTCCTGTGGAATCATTCATTCACAGACAGCTTACGAAGATGTTCTACTAATAAAGATCTTCATCGCTGGCAAATATATGATGCATTTGAAGATTTGCTCTCACTTGACTGTACTGTAGGTCCACGGCAAAGTACAGTTTTTTTCATTAGAAATGTACTCGAGTAAAAGTAATAAGTACCACACATTCAAATCTACTCTTAAAAGTACAATTTTTCCAAAAAAAATACTCAAGTAAATGTAACGAAGTAAATGTACTTCGTTACTACCCACCTCTGGATTCAACCATACATAAAGATGATAACGACCACTTAGAAAACCTTAGCAGCTGCATAACTGCATACAGTGACATGCTAACTCTAGGAACCAACATGCTAACAAACACTAAAAACTCACTAGCAACCTCATAACTATACATCAACATACCAACAACTGTTAAAAACATCATGGGAAACACTTAATCTAGAAAATCACTTAGCAACTGCATGCATATCGTTCTGTTTAATTCCACTTGTGAACAGATCAAGATGCAATTATGTGTTTGTTTGTTTGCTTGTGTGTGAAGGTGTGTTCTTCGCTATTGTGCTGCTAAGGTGTGTGAAGACAGAAGAGTTGACAGCTCAGGAAGTCACCAATTACAGATTCCTTTCACAGCACACGTTACATTCCCTGTCGGCATTACAGGACTCATAACTACATGTGTGAACGTCTGCACTGATTACACGTATTGTAATTTAAATGGTTAAAGGGTGAGTGGACATAAAATGACTATATAACATGTGCAAGTGCAAGTGAGATTTAGCTTGGATTTCAGGGAATAACGACTTAAATTTCAGTCTTTTCCTCACACAAACCCATCATATGGCACTATATGATGTGTAATATTAAGGAGAAGTTATATGGTGTATTTTGCAATGCTTTTTGGTCATTTTTGGAGCCTGACAGGCCCTGGTCAACATTCACTTTGTCTGTATGGAAAAGAACACCCGTTACAGGAGTATTACATCTCCTTTTGTGTTCCATAGACGAAAGAGAATGACATGAGGGTGAGTAAATGATGACAGAACTCTAATTTTTGAGTGAACTGTCCCTTTAAGACATTTCAGCACCTGTGTGTGTGTGTGTGAGAGAGAGAGAGAGAGAGAGAGAGAGAGGAGAGAAAGGCACCTGGGTGACCTCCATTGTGAAGAAACACACCCTTACAACAACAAACAGGTGTTGAGTTTCCGGCCCTCAGTGTCGGATCGCACAGGTCAGGAAATGGGTGTTCGTCTTCGGTTCTGCGTAAATCAGAGCATTCATGCACAGGACGGATGATTCACTGTTTATTACTTGTGGAGATGTGCAATTACAGAGATTACGGGATTAGGACGGAGATCTGCCTGTCTCGAGGTGTGTGTGTGTGTGTGTGTGTGTGTGTGTGTGTGTGTGTGTGTGTGTGTGTGTGTGTGTGTGTGTGTGTGTGTGTGTGTGTGTGTTGTATTAACTTAGATCATGGGTGAGGGCAGCCTGATTACTTTTGCGACACACAAACTCAAGCTGAGAGATGCTGTCCTGGGATTTCATTGGCATTTTTCATGCGATCATTGGAAAACAATCAATAAGAGAAATGCAGAGGACATTTTGCGATTCTTTTCTGAAATGCTAAAGGAGAAACGGGAGATTACTGTCTCCATTTAATCTCATTGCTGTCGAAGGAAACACAATTGAGATGTTAAAGAGTAAATCAGCATGAACAAAGAGATCTCATTTATGACTGTCCCACGGGAATAGACTCCAAACAAATCACAGAGTAGTCTGAGAGGTCATGACCTTTTCTTGTCTCGTCTTTCAAAAGCTCTCACTCCCTTTCACACTCCACCACTAGAATGGCAACTCAAGATTCACACAGAAATTCACAAAATCTAGATTTTTTTATATACATATACAAAGCTAATTACAATTAATTTCATTTGAACTATAATCTTATGTTCACAATGATTTTGCCGGTGAAATAAAATTAAGAAACATTGTGAATGTCATTATTATGATTTTAATTTGAACATGACACAAATTTTAAGCAAATACAACATCATATAGGCTACATCAAATAATCCCAAATATATTGTATATAATACATCAAAATATAATTTTTTTCCGATTTTTTCGGCCAAACCCTACTCTAAAATATTCCACGTCACACACACAGACGTCTTTTTTTTCATGTTTTATGGGGAATATGCATAGACATAATGATTTCTATACTGTTCAAAGTGTATATTCTATCCCCTACCCCCAAACAAAACCACACACACACAGAACCTCACATACACACACACAAACTTTGTTCAAGCTCTAAAAAGTCTCAAAGTGTAAATACTCCCAAATCCTCCCTTTAACCTTCGACCTCTCCCTCTTTCCCTGTCATACCGCTCATCACTCTCGGTTTGGAAATGGATTCAGCTTCCCTGAGGTGTAAAAAGTGTTTTCCTGTAAGTCAGCTGGATTTAAAACTCTTGATATTACTGAACAACCCACTGAAACCACATCAAACGGACAGCCGCTTCCCTTAAAAGACCAAAACCATCCAACTGGAGACCGCCGATGACTTTGGGTTCACCGTGTGTGTGTGTGTGTGAGACACAGCCAGTAACCGCCAGTCTATGATTCATCTCTTACCAAAGAAACTTTGAAAAAATCCTACTTGGATTAATTTTAGCACTTAATTTTAGTGCAATTAAAACAACTAAGGGGAAACAAGACGTACTAATCATTTTCGGATTCATTTCTTCCTGCAGCAGACATGAAGTGTCTTTTTGACACCTGTTTTTAGCTGAACATTGTATGACCTCAGCCCTGAGAGACGTACATGAAAAAAAAAAAAAAACTATGTCGGTGCATCAGGCCTGTCTGCAGACACATTCTCATACTCATAAAAGAGACCTTTGATTTCCAGCTATAATTAACAACCATATTTTATCAGCTCACAGTCGTCCAGACCTGCATGAGGCTTTTAACAGAGAGATAAAGTGTCACCGAGAGAATGTGCATTAGAGTTCTGAGTTGATATTGCATGCTAAGAGGCTTGATAACATTGTAGCATCTGGATAGAGTCAAATTGTAGTTGGTTGGTTAGTAGAGCTTCTTACTGAGAGTTGCGAACTGACTTCTATAGGAATGGTGCATCACAAGGACAAAGCAACACTCTGTCATGTGACCAAAACCCGAATCTTTCATTGCATTTGCCAAATGAAAATTTCTAGGTCTACCTTTTTCATAACCTAAAAACAGATTTTGAGCTTTCTTATCCATTAAACCTCAACAGAAATGCCCTTAAGACCAGGCAAGCATATGTACATTACTCAGCCTATCTGTGACCAAACTCACCCTGATACAGCTAGTACTGACAAATCTTTAAGATTAAACCCAATCAAAAAACCTCAAACTGCTTTCTATACAATTATTATACAATGCTTTTTAAGCAAGTAGACCCAAATGCACTGATTCGCTAACATCTGACTCAAAGATGAGTGAATGTGTATAAACACAAGCAAAAAATGAGTTACATTAAAATTAAAACAAAGTGAGCCAAGAACAAATCAGTCGGTCAAATTATTTATTATTTTCTGAACTAAATCAAATGATTAATTAAAAAGGTCTTAAAATTAAAACAAAGTTGAACAAAAAAATAGAACATAAATGGTTTCAGACGACTTGGAATAAAGTGCATTCTTAAGGGCCGTACACACCGGGACGAATATCGGCGCGCGTTATTCGCCAGCGTTTTTCAACGCGTTTTTTGTGTTCACACCCAAGCGATTTTCGCTGACGATGAGCCGAGTGAACATGCAAATTCATTCCCTGACATTAGATGGCGCTTAATGTAAAACAGAAATACAATACCACTCCATAACAGTATACTCTGCAATACCACTCCATAACAGTCTATACTCTGCAATACCACTCCATAACAGTTCTCTTTTATCAAGATTTTTGTAGTCGCTGTCGCGTTTGTCATATAGTTCTTTATGTTCCGACACCAACGAGACCAGCAGCTCTACATTCATCTTGCCTTGCATCTTCCTCGTCTTATTTCTACCTGGCAGTGTCTGTCTATGGGCAGTGTATACGCTACTTCGCGTATATCTTCTTCGCTGTTACGTATGTGTCCTCGGCAAGACCGTTTTGTGTTTGAGCGCCCCCAAGTTGTGTTTTACTGTAACTTCAGAAGCTCCAGACACGTGAGCAAAAGCGCCAATCTCATTGGTCGGATAGTTTTTGACGCGGCACGTCAAACCAAAAAACGAACCCGAGGCGTTTAAAAAAAAATTACGCTTTTACGCGTGGTGTTTTTCGCGTCGGTGTGCACACTCACATTGGCGCCCTTTGTTTAGTCACGAGGCGTTAAACGTCGGCGAATATCGCGCGCAAAATTCGTCCCGGTGTGTACGGGCCTTTATGCGCACTTTTTGTGTATTTTTGACCCAGTCCTCATGAAAAGACTATTGCAGAATATTCTTCACAAATTCACCACAGAGAAAAGAAAGTCATATGGGTTTAGAACCACATTAAGCTAAGTAAATAATAACTGAATTTTCATTTTGGCAGCACTGTACCTTTAAGAGGTTTAAAGTATGTAAGTTAAGAAAAATGGCAGTGAAGCGACTCAACTGACGCTGGTAGGTCACATGAGTACATCCACATTCATACTATAGTATAGAACGTAATGTTTTAACGCTCTTGAAGTAATTACTTAGGCTATTCAAAATAAGTACCTACTCAAGAGAGTATTTCGGACACAGCCGAGGTGTAGAAGGAAGACACTGAATGGAGGAGAGAAAACACAAGTACAGTCCTCGATGAGAAGGTTAGACGAGTTTCACCTCTGGGCTGTTACTATGCAGACTTTGCGGTAGAGCGTGAGGGAGAGAGAGAGAGAGAGAGAGAGAGAGAGAGAGAGAGAGAGAGAGAGAGAGAGAGAGAGAGAGAGAGAGAGAGAGAGAGAGAGAGAGAGAACGAGAGAGAGAGTTGTCTGCAGCCCGCTGGCCTACTCTAATGTTGCATAACAAATGCGCTCGCTCGTTCCCTGTTTAGCTTGCTTTAGCCCGGAGACGCGTGACAACACACCGCGCGCTACCTCCCGAAAACCGCCGAGGACCAATAACAGCTGGATCATGAGACAAAGAGGAAAACAGAATGATGCAAACGGACAAGGTGTTTGTTGTCATCCTTCCTCATCAGGCGATTCAGCCCTCCCCCCCGAAAAACAGTGCAACTGGTGCGTGTGAGATCGGGGAAACTCGTGAGGAAGCGCGCGATGCATAATCCATGCGGAGTCTCCAGTCACACCCTACATAAGAGCTGCATTAAACCAGCACACAGTCATATATAATTCAACAAATCTGAGGAGGAAAACACACTGAAGCACAGCAGGGACTAAGACATCAATGCAAAAACACAGAAAGGTGATTGGTAGGACTTTTAGCACTTCAGGTTTTATTGAACTATTTTCCAATGAAATCTTTTTTGTTATGTTTTACTGACAGGTAAAATGGATAGATGAATTTAAATGAACTCAAACAAAAGGAGATGGAGACAGACAGATGGATAGATGAACATTCAGACAAAATGATAGATAGATAGATAGATAGATAGATAGATAGATAGATAGATAGATAGATAGATAGATAGATAGATAGATAGATAGATAGATAGAACGATAGATAGATAGAATGATAGAATGATAGAATGATAAATAAAGCAGACAGATGGATGGATAGATAGATAGATGGATAGATAGATAGAGCAGACTGATAGATAGATAGAAAGATAGAATGATTACAATGATAGATAAAGCAGACAGATGGATGGAGAGATAGATAGATAGATAGATAGATAGATAGATAGATAGATAGATAGATAGATAGATAGATAGATTGATAGAACGATAGAATGATAGATAGAGCAGATAGATAGATAGAGCAGATAGACAGAAAGATAGATAGATAGAGCAGATAGACGGATAGATGGATAGAGCAGATAGATAGATAGAGCAGATAGATAGACAGAAAGATAGATAGATAGATAGATAGATAGATAGAGCAGATAGACGGATAGATAGATAGATAGATAGATAGAGCAGATAGAGCAGACAGACAGATAGAGCAGACAGACAGATAGATAGATAGATAGATAGATAGAGCAGATAGATAGAGCAGATAGATAGACAGAAAGATAGATAGAGCAGATAGATAGAGCAGATAGATAGAGCAGACAGACAGATAGATAGATAGATAGATAGATAGATAGATAGAGCAGATAGATAGATAGATAGATAGATAGATAGATAGAGCAGATAGATAGACAGAAAGATAGATAGATAGATAGATAGATATATAGATAGAGCAGATAGACAGATAGATAGATAGATAGATAGATAGATAGATAGAGCAGAAAGATAGATAGATAGATAGATAGATAGAGCAGATAGACGGATAGATAGATAGATAGAGCAGATAGATAGATAGATAGATAGATAGATAGATACATAGATAGATAGAGCAGATAGATAGATAGATAGATAGATACATAGATAGATAGATAGATAGATAGATAGATAGATAGATAGAGCAGATAGATAGATAGATAGAGCAGATAGATGGATAGATAGATAGATAGAGCAGATAGATAGATAGAGCAGATAGACGGATAGATAGATAGATAGATAGATAGATAGATAGATAGATAGATAGATAGATAGAGCAGATAGACGGATAGATAGATAGAGCAGATAGATAGATAGAGCAGATAGACGGATAGATAGATAGATAGATAGATAGATAGATAGATAGATAGATAGATAGATAGATAGATAGATAGATAGATAGATAGATAGATAGATAGATAGATAGATAGATAGATAGATAGAGACAGAAGCTCACACCCATCTCAAAAATAATCTGGTCTCGTATTTCGTCCCACCCTGTCCATCTCGATATCAAAGCGCTCAGGAAGACTCAAATCCTCCACCTGTGCACACACACACACACACACACACACACACACACACACACACCTCCACCCATGACATTGACTGTTCCTCTCGGTCGGTATGGATCTCTCTTCAACAGAAACACAGTGAAAGAGCTCTAGTCTCAGTGATGACCCTCAGTCTGTACTGGGAGAAAGGCACACGTCTGGAAACACACACACGTTCCAGTCCTGCCCGTCACTGTCCTCGGG
>NC_138742.1:6959367-7019367 GCF_965113295.1 Leuciscus leuciscus
CGGCTCGTGGCGAGCAGCTCGTGCTCCAGCTCGTGGAAGAGCGAGCAAGCGTGTTTGGCCAGATCCGACAGCTGGCGCAGGGTCCGGGACAGAGACACATTACTGAGGGCGCACAGGTCCTGGAGCAGAACACACTCCTCGTCCGCGTCCGTGCGCCTGCACAGCCACTGGGGCTCCACGATCCGCTTGGCGAAGGGCATTTTGTCATGTAGTGTTTCAGTATAAAATCCACCTTTGGAGGGAAACACAAACAGGTTCCATGTAAAAAGCAAGACCCCCTCCTCCTCCTCTTCCTCCGTTAGTCCAGGGTCTCTCGCGGCTCGTCCTCCATCCTCCGCTCGTTCTCTCCGGACACACACACACACACGCTGAACCGCACTGAGATCCGCCTCCGCCGCTCTGATCCCTCTCTTACACTCGCTGGCGTGTTTTCTGCGCTTTAAACTCCGAATGCTTTTAAGGAAAGTCGGAGTGAAAACCTGGAGCGGAGTGAAGCATCAACTGGATCCGGAGCAGCAGCCTTCCATTCATGAGGCAGACAGATGTTTTCAAAGTCACTTCATGCATCGCGAAAGAGCTTAAAGAAGAGGTCTGCAACTTTTTTCATCCCTTGCTGGATAGAGAAACAGAGCATAAAAAAAATTAAAAAAAGTAGGCTATTATTTATTTACTATTGTATAAACTTTATTATGTATTAAGATGATCAATTTTTATTTTAAGTTCATTTAAAGTTTTAGTTTTGTTTGTGCTTGACATTGTTTTTTTAACTTTTTTTATTTCAGTTTTAGTAATTTTACTTCAACTTGGTCGCCAAAGCAAACATTTTTTATATATTTTTTTATATTTATATTAATATTTTATTTTATTTAAGTCTTAGGTAACCCTTTATTTAAAGGTGATGTAGTTGCACGTTACTACATATACTTACTATATAACAGTAAATTATGCATAATTACAACTAACCTTAAACCAAACTCAAAGACTCTATAATAAGTACGTGTGTTTAATTAATATTACTCAGAATTTATTTAAGTAAGTACAATGTAACTACGTCACCTTAAAATAAAGTACAATCCAGTTTTATATCAATTAATGAAATTATACAAATAAATAACGATTTTTAATAGTTTCAGTTAAAAAGAACAACACTGGTATGAAGTCATATGCATGTATTACATTTTAATTTTACTTAAAACAATTTAATATGATGTAAAGAAAAAAAAAGGTTTGGTTGAAGTTTTCATTTAGATCAGACAGTAATTGCTGGATCCACTGCTTTAAAGTCTGGGACATTATATGCTTTAAGATAAATTTAAACAGATATAACTAATGAACCAATAATATGATGCAAAAGACCACAAAAATAGAAAAGGTATAAAAATCTCAAACCAAAACACACAGAAACCTGACTTGAAACTTACCTAGACTTTAGACTGTTATATCCCTTCCCCATTTGACAGCTTGCCCTGGTTTCTCCTATAGAATCGAATGGAATAGAATAGAACAGAATAGAATAGAACTTGATGCTCATTGTAAATATTAGCTAATTTAATAACCCGCAAAACAATAACTGACCTTTTAGTGGACTAACATTCTTCTTAGCATTGTTGGTGTGAAACATCAGTAATAATATTCCATGCAGGTGTGTGTGTGTGTGTGTGTGTGTGTGTGTGTGTGTGTGTGTGTGTGTGTGTGTGTGTGTGTGTGTGTGTGTGTGTGTGTGTGTGTGTGTGTGTGTGTGTGTGTGTGTGTGTGTGTGTGTGTGTGTGTGTGAGAGAGAGAGAGATTCCTGTGTGGACGCGTCACTGAGAGTGTCTCATTCACATTTGCTGAGTGAGGATTTCACTAAAGCCTGATGTGAACAGAAGAGCTCACGTCCCTAAAGCCCTTCCTACAGCGCCACTAACACTAGAGTACTCACACAGAACTGCCATCGCTGCAAACACACACACACACACACACACACACACACACACACACACACACACACACACACACACACACACACACACACACACACACACACACACACACACACACACGAATGCAGGGTCGTGGCTGAAAATCAGTGAAATCAGACTGATGTATTTGAAGGATTCTGATGGTTTTCCCAGTAAACATCATGAGTTGAGGAGCCGCTGGATGAGCTCAGCTTCTTCACACACTCTTCACCCTCTAGTGGCAGGAGATCTGACAGAAGACACGTTCTACTGGATCTCGACACACTGTAGCTCATGGTTCACAATCAGGGTGCCGGGGCCAACAAGCTTACAAATAAATGATATTCAAGTTATCTTAACTTAACTTAATTAAAATGCTAAATTTTCTTCACTACGAGCGAGAACTGAAAGCTGTGTGTCGTCTGGAATATAAAGACATTCTTGTTGGTCCTATTGTGCACTGTCAAACCAATTTTTTGTATATAATATATATATATATTTATATATATATATACATATATATATATATGATATTTATTTATAATAAATATGAACCTACATTAATAAACACCAATAAAATATATTATTTTATTATGAAAAAAAATACATCTTATATTAATAACAGTTAAGATCAATAAAATAAATCTGAATAAAATAACTGAACTGTATATTTACATGTACTATAATTAAAAAAACATTACCCTAGATTAATAAATAAAACATAATAAAATATTTTATTACTAAAACAAAATATATTAATAAATTATAAGTATATTCATAAATGTACATTGACCTAGATTAATGAATAAAATATAAATACAACACAATAAATAAACCATTATAAATAAACCATAACAAATACATACATAATACATCATAAAATACATACATACATACAGTACAACTATATATACAGGTATATTTATAAATTAACAACCTAGATAATAAATGTTGTAACAAATTATTAGTTCATGATATAATGGATTAATTAGATTAATAACCAACAATAAAATATAATATTGTATTATGAAAATAAATACATCTTATATTAATAAAATGTAAGAAGAATAAAATAAATGTGAATTATAAATTAGTTGAACAGTATAATTACAAGTAGGCTATATTTATAAAAACATTATCATAGATTAATAAAAAAATATAACACAAAATATTGTATAAAAATATATGAATAAATTATGAATATATTTATAAATGAACATTACCCTATTAGATTAGTAACTAAAAATAAAACAAAATAAATATTTTATAATTTAAATAAATAAATATATTAATAAAATAAACAAGTAACACAATTGTGAAATTATTCTAATATAAAATAATAAATAAAACAAAAACAAAAAATCTAAATAAATGTATACATAATTAAAAACAAATTAGTAAATGAATACATATTTACTTAAATTCATAAAACTATACTGCACAAACATATTTATAAGAATAATAAATGATGCACATTTTTGTTCATTATTAGTTCATGATATAATGCATAAACTGTTTTCTTGGACAGTGACGCCAGACAGGCTGAGAACCTCTGATCAACTGAAATCAAATCAGTCAAACATGTTCATATAGTGAATGGGGTGAACGACACCTGTGTGAACTTGAGGAGGACTGACTTTATACATCCACGTGAGAGAGGAAGACGAGCTAATTTTGGGTTCATGGAGAGAGTGGGAGCCTCAGTCGTTTGACCTCTGACCTCTACAATGCTTGTGTCTATGTGAGACCAGCACAGCTGCCACAAGTGAGTGTGTTTCTATATATACGTCTATTTACGTGTGCATGCGATGCTAAAACGACCGTCTCATCTGTGACTCCAACTGCTCGAGACACTAAACCCGCGAGAACAGTGATTCAGAAGCTTGCAGAAGGCATTATTTCTGTGAGCAAAGCAGAGAGGAACGAGCTATAGAAACTCAGAGCTGTTGTTGAACTGGATTTGAATCTGTAATCTGGCAGAATGGAGTAAAAAGCCCTCACGTGACCTAAATCCGTCTGTGTTGATGCGATTGTTTGCTTTGGGGGTTGGGCGGAGATATTAAATATGAATGAGTAATTCAGGGGGGAAAAAAAGACAACTTAATGACCCTAAAAAGCATTTAGATGCTTGATTCACACTTCAAAATGTCAACATGTCACTGCATTTTAATAGCAGAATATCAGTCGCATCATTTATGCTCAATGTCTTAGTGTTTAGTGCTTCATTTTCAACATTTAGCATTTTAAACTTCTTTTCTGAATAGTTTTGCCTGAAAAGTGAGCTTTCTTTCAACTAAATACCACTAACTTTGACGTTTTCTTATCTAATGTTATCACATTAGGTGTGATCTAAGTGTCCAAATACGTGTGTGGACTCTGTGGACGTGAGGCCCGGATGCGGTATATGTCATATGTTTTCATAAGCATGTCAGTCTCTATTGTCCTGTTGTTTGGCTTCATTCCACAGTCGATCTGCTGCGCGCGTGATGGACAGAACAATGATGCCGATATCAGACACTGAGGTCACACTCACATCCATTACACACTCAATACAAACATTTACCACCACTTATCCATTCACTCAGTATTTTACATTTAAAAGAAATATTTGGAGAAAAGTGTTTGGATCAATAGCTGGAATTCCTGTTATTTATCTGGACTGATGCGTGATTGTTGATTCCCGTTTGGAATCTTCGTCGATGGAATTCCTGTCGTTTTACAAAGTTACAAACTAATTGGAATTGGAATTCGGAATCAAATCTAAAGAGATCAAATAAGAATCCACCAAGTTCCTACTGGATAAACAGACATTCTGATGGAATAAACTGGGAATTGCTGTTTATCCAGTAGGATCTTAATTGATCCTTTTAGGATTGGTTCCAAACGACTAGCATTCCTTTAGGATCTTTTGACAAGGGACGACTCCCTCACGGCACTAAACGCTTGTTTATTAAGTATTTTGCCAATTTTGATGATGTTTTCTGTTAAAGATAAGAGGTTCGCTCCATTTAACACTTTTTACTGTATTAAAGTCCATTCTATATATTATTAATCTTAATTTTTTTTGTATTATAATATTTTCCATGATAGTTACCACAAAAATTACATGTGCATATGAAAATGTTTTAGTTGGTTAAAACTTTATTGTCCAGCTTTAGCTGAAAATTGGTCTTTGGCTTCGCTATACATACAATACACACACTTAGTTTAACTTATTTGCAGATGTTTTTAGTCAGAACCAAGACGTGATATTAAGCCGCGTTTCCACCGCAGGAACTTTCCCCAGGAACTAGGGACTTTGGGCTGGTACTCGATGTGTTTACACCGCAGGAACCAGGGTCTAAATGAAGTTCCGGGTAAATATTTCCCCCTCCGATAGTCCCTGCTCATGAGGTAATACTCTTTCAAAGTTCAGGAACTTTCAGGGGTGGGACTTGTGCGCTGCACAAGCTGATTGGTTGCGTTCACGCCGTATTTTGGTTGGATGACTCCACGCAGCATTTATTTATTTTTAACCTCCCTTTTTAAAAAATCTATTGCGGTTCGTGTCATGGCTTCATGCAGTAAGAGTTGTCTGTCTGCAAATATGGAATTTAATTAAAAAAAAACTGGTGGACTGGCGACGAGTTTCAGGCTTTATTAAGGATATTTGTGGAAGAGTAAACTTTCTGCGCGTTCGTCCCAGCCATCTCACGGTCAATGTCCGCAATAGCTAACATACAAATTTTATATCTAACGTTAGCATTACGAGCTACTGAACACGCTTTATCAGTGCTCGTCTCTTTTCTGCCACAGCTTTTATTATTAAGTCATTATGTTTACACATTGTCATCTATTGCAAGGCACTCCAAACCATGTTCCAAATTTACTATAACAGGATTGAACATAGCGCTTTGAGGTTAGTAACAAACAACTATTTACAAGACTGTCACTATTTATGATTGATAGACGGGTTCGGGCTTTTTTTAAGCGTATTTGCGAAAGAGGAATTTTTTTTGCACGTTCGTCCCAGGCATCTCACATGATAACACTGATAACATACGTTGTCTAATTTTATACGCATACGAGCTTTCTGAACACGCTTTAGTATCAGTGCTCGTCTATTTTGTTTTGATAATTACCTCGTTAGTAAACCAATACATAACTGCAGCACAGTTTGAATCTCCTCCATACTTATTATAAATGTGGTGCTCAAAACTGATTAAGTCCGTCGCAGACTGGGAGGAGCAGTTGCGCGCAGTTTACCTACCCGGTACTTTAGACCGCGGTGTAAACGCATAAAGCAACCGGTCTGGGGCGAAAAAAGTTCCTGGGAAAAAAGTTCCTGGTACAAATTGTTCCGGGTAATTTCGGTGGAAACGCGGCTTTATAGTCTAAAACACTTTCAAATACGAAGTTCTGTCATGAAACTCTAGATGGCGCAGGCTGATTGGTCTTTAACTCAATCTGTGTACTACAATCACATCATTCTCTATAGGGCACAGCTGATTGGTTCCTGCTGTATCAGTAGCCAATGAGCTCGCAGCTCAGCCATCAAATACTGGTCAGCATTTGCTGTAGCAGTTCCAGTGCGCTTTCAGAAACCCTCCACCTTCCCCAGCTCCACCTGTACAGATCTGATACGGGTTACTCATGTATATTGTACAGCAGCAGCGTGTCTTGCTCAACAGAAGCAGTGTAGCAGATCTATTCTGCCAAGACTAAACATATCAACACTGTCATTATCCAATTTTTTTAGCCAGTCTATTTTGCAAAAAAATTACGTCAGTATAGTTCTGTCATGACAACTCTCTTTTTGAGAAGAATATTGTGTTTCCTTAAGAAGAATAACCTCTGATTTGCTTTCTTGCAAATAAGTTTGAGAAATTCACCAGAGAAATTCAGTTTACAATTAATAATAGTTCCTAAATACTTGAAGATCTTCACAATTTCCACAGGCTAATGCCATTATTCCTGTTATGGGGCTCTGGAAGATTTAAAATCAATTATTTTAAGGTTTGTAGATTGTGGGCCTAGTAATATTTGAGTATTGATAATAACATCACAAACAGAAACTAACCTGACCAGTAGTCCACAGCTCTATAGTACATATGAAAGCACTACATGCCTCGTTCATTCATTCATACGGTTGAATACCTGAAGACTCTTCATGACTACTACTTCAGTTTTTGTTTTCCGCGCCACAAATTGTGTTATCTTGTCCATGTTGGGGGAACCTATCAATTTCCAACACAAACAGTCTGAAACACATGAGATTAGGCAGTGAATCAAGCTCTCGAGACAAACAGAAGAGGGGCTTCAGAGGTCACGACCTGTTGATCCACTCGCCATACCTGCACCATTGATTCTCCACGGTCTTCACGCTCGAGTCATAAGGAAACCAGAGAGATCAACTCACGGCAAAAGCGTTAATAGTTTCAGGTTGCATACAAGTTAACTCTATGGAAATATGGAAAATAACTTTTACTGTTTACCTTCTGATCACCATGCAAAAAATGTATGTTCTTCTTCCTCAGAATTTTTGTCTTGTTTTTGTTTGAGTTCAAAACAAGAACAAATATGTGGCAATAGGCCGAGAAAAATCAACTTTAAAGGCAAAACAAGTTCTCAGAACCCATTGACATATGTGTTATTGTATTAAGCGTAAACTCACTTAATTTTGAGAATTTTGCATCTCAAGTAAATGTATTTTGATTTGAAAAAAGTTTAGATATTTGTATGGGAAAACAAAACAAAAATACTGGTGTAAATATTAATCTTTTGCAGTGCATTCAAAATTTAATGACACTTTATGAACTTAAGAATTTCTGCTCCGACTTAATTTGTGAAAGGGTGAATTAAGACTTTTAAAGTCCCACTGAAGTGCCTTGAAACATGCAGCATTATTTAATGTGTTGAAGTAATTCCATTGAAACAGGAAGACAAGGCGGGACATATCGAAAAGCTCCTCCCCCTTTTTTAAATTGCCAATAGCGCTGTGTTTATATCAGCTCAGCAAAGCCGCAGTTTTATCCTAATCTCTAACCATTTCTCCTCATAATCTCCTACATATCGCTTTAAAATATAGCATTATGTGTAGAGTTCAGATGGGTCCGAAACCTTTCTGGTCTCCGAGACTCAGTCATATGATCCGCTCTGTGCTGTCGTGTCTCTGGACCAGATCTGTGGCTGTTCAAGTGTTCATTCACCCCAATGGATAGTGTAAGC
This sequence comes from Leuciscus leuciscus, assembly GCF_965113295.1. Taxonomy (NCBI): domain Eukaryota; kingdom Metazoa; phylum Chordata; class Actinopteri; order Cypriniformes; family Leuciscidae; genus Leuciscus; species Leuciscus leuciscus. Next base: position 6,967,515 of record NC_138742.1, read on the forward strand.
ATATTTACACTGTCTGAATTGTTCTCTATCCCCTAGATAGTGCACTATGTGCCATTCACCATTAAGGAAATAGTAAATGTGTGAACAAGTGACTAATTTCAGCCGCAGCTTCAGTGTCTAATTATAATATAGGGGGCGGAGCTTCGGATTCTAGATAGCATTTGATTGGACAGAAGAAATGATGAGAAGATGAAGTGCAGAGTGATGTCATCAAAACCACTGATCCATATTGGTGGAAGTGAGAGACTGTAAGTTTTGAAAATGCGAATTTTGTCATTGTTTTGGAGCACACTAGCTTATAGATAACAGTAAGGCTAACATATTCATACTAAAAGACAAAAAAACTTCAATTTTGATTTCATGGGGACTTTAAAGGGATACTCAACTTTTTTTGGAAATAGGCTCATTTTACAACTCGCCCAGAGTTAAACAGTTGAGTCTTACCGTTTTCGAATCCATTCAGCCGATTTCCGGGTCTGGTAGTACCACTTTTAGCATAGCTTAGCATAGATCATTGAATCGGACAAGACCATTAGCATCTCTCTCAAAAAAATGACCAAAGAGTTTCGATACTTTTCCTATGTACCATGAGTCCAGCAGGCGTAATGATATGACGCAACGCCTGAAAATAGTCCCCAGCTCGGTAACTTCCAACGTGACCGGGACTAAGTTTGTCTAACCTATTAGACCTATTTTCAGGCGCTGTGTCATATCATGATTCCAGCTGGACTAATAGTACGGCAGCAAAGTTTCTTGATTATTACGCAGGAATGAGAGTATAGTTCCTAGCCATATCAGCCTAGAAATTTTCCGACGGTCTTAGTACACGATGTAACTACAGAAGAGTCAAGTTTTGAATAGGAAAAATATCGAAACTCTTTGGTCATTTTTTTGAGAGAGATGCTAATGGTCCTGTCCGATTCAATGATCTATGCTAAGCTATGCTAAAAGTGGTACCGCCAGACCCGGAGTTCGGCTGAATGCATTCGAAAATGGTAAGACTCAACTGTTTAACTCTGGGGGAGTTGGAAAATGAGCCTATTTCCCAAAAAAGTGGAGTATCCCTTTAAGACCTTTTTAAGACCCACATAAACCCTATTATATATTCATCATGAACAACTTAAAACAGATTCTACAAATGTGCAAGGCAAAACACACCACATCGGTCATATTCTCACATAATTCCACAGGTTTATTGACACACTCATAGACAGAACATTCCCACTCCTGCATCAGAACACAGTGTACGAGAGATTCGTTCGGTATCAAAAACACACAACGTGGCAAACAACAAGCTTGCAAAGTCAGTATTTTTGTTTTTGCATAGAAAAGTATTTAGCACACTTTTGAACAAAAAACATGTATATATTTTTTTGCAGTCACTGGTTTTTATTTGATGCAGTTTTTTTAAACAATCAACTTTTTTTTTTCATTTTTTTTTTTTCATAATTACTGTTATTACCCCCCAAAATAATTTTAGGCTAGTAAGAAATACTTAAGAAATTACTAAAAATTGGAAATAATAGTTAAGGATATGGCAAGCCATAAAAGGAAATGTAAAAAAAAAAAAGAAAAAAAAAAGGACATTTTGATGAATGTTTTTTTGTAATACATTACAAGCACAATCACTGGATCGTCCTCACTGATCTGAGGTTAACGTGGCATTCAACACGTACGTCTACATATTCTAACACTCCTGTCCTGTACTGTCAAACTACTCACATACAACATGCCGGCAGAACTAGTCGTGTAAAAATAAATGTTGATCTTCATGCATGAACACATACAGTCTTTAGGACACATCCATCTTTGCAAACTCTTTGTCCCAGTGCACAAATTAATGATTATTCTACATTCATCTACATTATCATCAATGTTCTGCATAGGAAAAATCACACAACATCGGTCAAGGGTCATAAGGGTCAAAAATAAAGAAAAATAACACAAATTGTGAAAGAATATATTTCTTAAAGAAAATCAAGCTTTATTTTTTTTTGTATTCTGATGTACTTTTCACGATAATTAAACAGTTTTCCATCCCCAAATTATTATTCATAATTAATTCCTGTAATGTAATATATATAGTGCTGTCAGATTGATAAATTGCTATTAATCACATCTATCATAAAAGTTTGCATTTACATAATATTTATGTGTGTGTGTGTGTGTGTATATATATATATATATATATATATACATATACATACATATATGTGTGTGTGTGTGTGTGTGTGTATACTGTATATGCACACATTTATTATTATATTTATATATATTATATATACACACACACACATATATAATGTAAACATAAACTTTTATGTTAGATGCGATTAGTCTAACTAGTCATCTAGATTCTAGATGATCAGGTCATTATTTGTTGTGCTTACTTTAATGATTAAAATGTACTTATTGTCATGAAAAAAATCTTTACAGGCTATACTTTATCCATAAGTCCATATAAATGATAATATTAGTTATAATAATTAACTAATCATTATTATATTATTAGTTATTTTATTGTTCTGCTCTTGGGGTGAAATGTGACTTGTTTTCATGAGATTCACCCTTATAAGCTTATCCTTGGTGGAACAGGATCCGCTTCAAACATATTCACGTTTATTGAAATTATGGTAACAGAAAATACCAAAAAAAGTGATTTAAATCATAATAATCCGACATAATGGTGCAGTAATTGGACATGTAAAAAAAAAAAAAATCAGATCCATTGCATAAACCATAAATTGATTACCAATTTCCTGGAATGAAGTTGAATCCTGAAGCTTTTCATTGGTCTGCATAACTAACAGTTGGTCGTGTTTGCATGATTCTGCTGAGTAAAAACAGGCAGGAACACACAAACACAAACACAAAAAACTATCTATGTTTTCCTAGAATTCTTGGCGCTCTCCTGAGGAGGTAAAATCCTCTTCCTGTGGTTCTGACACAGTGTTTGTGGCGTCTTAAAAGTGTTTGGTCACTTAAAGTAAGTATCCTGTCACGTGACTGAATTATAGCTCAGAGTGTCAGACCGAACCCAGAGTCCAGCGCACGCACGAGAAGGACAGAGAGCGAGAGAAAGCGAGTGTGTGTCGGGTCAGGTTGACGCCACGGGCCGCAGCAACTCCAGCTGGGATTCCAGAGTGACTCGCTCCCGATGCACAACCTTACGGAGAGAGAGAGAGGAGAGAAAGGGAACACAGAGGTGAGCTAAAAGTGCTCTGATTATTTGAGATAAGATAAGCCGACTCGATCAAATTAAACTCAATTTCCTTTCAACATTTCCTTCAGGCCTGTACACTGTAAAAAAAAATATTCTAACCTCCCCAACTCAAAATTTTCTAGTGACTGGTCACAACTACATTTTTCAATTGGCCCAAGTTAATTCTGTAAAATTAATTTAATCAATTGTTGCAATAGTCAGTTAACATTGGCTCAATGAGAAATAATAATTGAAATAGAAAAATTTTGATGTGACCAGTCACTAGAAAATTTTGAGTTGGGTAGGTTAGAAATGTTTTACAGTGTATGATATAAAATATAAATTAATTAATATAAAACACTATTGTGACCTGATGCCTAAAGTAAGTGATCTGATATAGATTTATCAAATCCAAATTCCCTAAAGCTTGTGTGAATAAAAAAACTTGAATTTACATAATTTGAGTGGTTGCTAACCTTATATGAGCAATAGCGCCAGTGATGCTTGACTAAGCACTAACAAGCTGATCCTCAATTGACAAATGTTGGTGAGCACACAGGCATTTGTCACATCAGGAATGCCACTGCTAGACAAAGTGACCCGAGGTCATGACCTTCAGATGACATCAAACTGAAAGGATGAAAGCAACTGGTCTGACACTCACAGACACGTTTATTTCGACCTGTCTTCATTTGTCATTAAAGTCACGAATATCACATTATCTTCTAGAACAATACAGACACACACTGTCAAACAGCCTTCAATTCACGTCATCTGACACCCATCAGGAACATCTTCTCATATATCTGCACAGGTCTGACTGCTTTTGATTCAGTGTATCTGATACCCCATATATTGTCCCAGACTTCATGCCTTTCCACCATGAAATGTATAGGCACTTCTGGATATTTCCCTGTGCATGCTCATTTCTCCTCTTTTTACATTTATATGACCTTTGCAATCATATAATGCTAACTTAAACTTAATATTTAAAACACTTATAATTTAATAACATTGTTACATGTAATTTTTTAGCAAATTTCAAAGTGAACATCCATTTTTCATATTGTACATTATAAAGTTTTAACGCCTAAATTCACTTGGAGCATTTAAAACAATTGATTTAGTGTTTTATTTTTTATTATTTATAGAATTTAATAAGAATCAATGCAACAATTACATCTTAAAATGCACATATACCCATCCATTCAGGGTCATCCTAGTCTTAGTCTGTACAGCCACACTAGCTACTTCATTTTCTCCAGCCAAATGAAATAAAATTATAATATTCTGTCAGTTATATTTAAATAATGTCTAACTGTTATAGCAAAACAAGCTTGTGATGACATTATTTTATTATTTAAAGGGATCATAAACATGAACTGAGTAATACATTTTTTCTTGAGCTTTCGACAAATATGAGGTCATCATACTATAAGAATATCCTGTAAGTTTCAGAACTGAGAACTTCCATGTTAGTCCAAAAACAGCTTTTATTGTAACCAAGCCCATCGAACGACTCGTGGAATGTGTCTATAGATCTTCTGAAGCCTCTAAAGAAGAAAATCACCGCCGCCTTCATCATTGCAACTTTGGCCCCGCCCACTGGCGTGTTAGTGAGACGGACTATATAATAATAATAATAATTCGTTACATTTATATAGCGCTTTTTCTGAGACCTCAAAGCGCTTTACATAGATGGGGGAATCTCCTCAACCACCACCAATGTGCAGCATCCACCTGGATGATGCGACGGCAGCCATATTGCACCAGAACGCCCACCACACACCAGCTTACTGGTGGAGAGGAGACAGTGATGAAGCCAATCAGTATATGGGGATGATTAGGATGCCATGATGGACAGAGGCCAAGGGGCAAATTTGGCCAGGATGCCGGGGTTACACCCCTACTCTTTTTTGAAGGACATCCTGGGATTTTTAATGACCACAGAGAGTCAGGACCTCGGTTTAACGTCTCATCCGAAGGTATATAACATTACCTTCCAAAGGATCCTAATGCTAGGAATGTGGTTATTTATTTTCAATAATGTGTATGTCTCAGTTGAGCATTATTTATTTGTATTCGGTACATTTCACTGTGGATTCTTTGGTAAATCAGTCACAATTTCGGCGCAGGCTTTGCAAACAGACTTTTACGATATGGACTCGACAGTAATGTATGGTGACCGGGAGGGGACATGTTTGGTTCACTTAGTTTTGTCGAGGCCACAACATATAAACTCGTGGGAACGTGATATTAAGTCGTGGGCACGAGATCGTATGTTGAGCAACGACATCCGTTTCTCGTGGCTGCCAGTTTTATAACATGTGGGAATCGAATCTTTACACACGATACGGGCTCCTCCTTTTACCCCGGTCATAATTTACTTAGTTATTTGTTAATTTAAGTTTCTCATAACTTGTTTTTGTTTATTGCCTTAAACGGGACTTTATTCGTGACCCGAGTATTTCATTCAAGCCAGCAAATTTCTGATGAAAAAGCCCATTCAACTCAAGAATGTGCTTCAGGTGTCTTTCACTTACGTACACATGTCTTAATGCCAGAGACCGCACTATATCTTTATATGACATTCCTAATTCAAAGTAAAATGTTATTTCATCAGTCATCTCCATCTCCGACTGCTGTATATGGTTACAGTATTGACCGGTGTGGTACCATCAACATCACTCGTGGCCACGAGAAATAGATGTCGTTCTCTCAAAATATGATCTCGAGGCATAATGATGTCGTTACCTCAACAAAATGATATCGTGGCCAAGATTTATTATCACATTCCCACGACTTAATATGATGTTCCCACAAATTAATATCTCGTGGCAACAACATATTATCACGTTCCCACGAGTTTATATGTTGTGGCCACGGCAAAACTAAGTGAACCGAACATGTCCCCTCCCGGTCACCGTAGTAATGCCACAACATGCAAGTAACTGTGTTAATTCTAATGCCTGATCTGTGATCAGTGATTTCTGATATGTAATGATTCATATACAGTCAGAGGTGTCAGTAAATCAAACCAGTGACTAAACGGTCAACTTCACATTGTTTCTCCTAGAAGGATGAAAATAATCTGTTATTTAAACTGTGATTAATTATATATAGAAAGTGATCAAAGAACGCTCCCTTTGCAATCGCTGGAGCTGTCAATCACACAGCACAAGTTTATGAATCTCTTATTTGCATTGTGTTTGCACTGTTAGTTATGATGAAAGCATTTGTTAGTGTGCAGAAATCGGGGTTGCAATGACGAGATCACTGCGCTCAACATGTCTGTGATCAGCTTACAATGCTCATCACTGCAACATTTTATGCCACGATCAGCATATAATGCTATAGATCTAAAAATAATGCTATAATCAACACTTTTCACGATTAGTTAACCATGAGAGCAGTAATAGTAAAAACGTGCAAAAAAAAAAAATCACGAGAGTTCCACATGTAATCTTAGCTATTCCATATACAAAGATGTCAGCCAATCACAGCAGTGGACGATTACACTGAAGTCTCACAGCCAATCACAGCAGTGGGCGTTTACACTGAAGTCTCACAGCCAATCACAGCAGTGGACGATTACACTAAAGTCTCACAGCCAATCACAGCAGTGGACGATTACACTGAAGTCTCACAGCCAATCACAGCAGTGGATGATTACACTGAAGTCTCACAGCCAATCACAGCAGTGGACGATTACACTGAAGTCTTACAGCCAATCACAGCAGTGGGCATTTACACTGAAGTCTCACAGCCAATCACAGCAGTGGACGATTACACTGAAGTCTCACAGCCAATCACAGCAGTGGATGATTACACTGAAGTCTCACAGCCAATCACAGCAGTGGACGATTACACTGAAGTCTTACAGCCAATCACAGCAGTGGGCATTTACACTGAAGTCTCACAGCCAATCACAGCAGTGGGCGTTTACACTGAAGTCTCACAGCCAATCACAGCAGTGGACGATTACACTAAAGTCTCACACAGACACGACCCTTAAACAGAGCGTTCAAATCAGAGGTCAAGGTCACAGTAGGAAAAAATGCCTTTTATTTCTAAATTATGACAATTTTTTATGCAAAAATTATACTAACATTATAAGTGCACCCCAGGAAACATTATAAAACAATGCAGTTCATGACCCCTTTGAACTTATTTGAATTAAATGTAAAATATACTTTACTTCTTTTTTTTTTTTTACATTTATATTATACAAATTAAATAAATAATTAAATAAATAAAATTGGAAACAAAAGCAAACACTTTCTAATGTGAGATTCATAGCAAAGCGTGCAGTGGTCTTCAGGTTAACTGTTTCCCAGAATGCAGTGCAACCTGATCTGCACATGAGCATTTATGAGCGTCTTTCACTTTTCATTTCCCTCACTTTCTTTCACTCTCTCTTTCTGCTCTCCCTGTCAGTGGTAAAATGCATTTCCAAGCACACACACACACACACACACACACACACACACACACACACACACACACACACACACACACACACACACACACACACACACACACACACACACACACACACACACACACACACACACACACACACACACACACACACACACACAGCTGCTGCAGGATGCACTATTTTAAAGAAGACAACTGCTTGAGGCCGAGTCTAAGCTTGCATTTTCCGAAAGCCAGACTGTGTGTGTGTGTGTGTGTGTGTGCGTGTGTTCATTGAGCGGATCACTGAATAAATTGAGGACTGCAACTCTAAACCATCTTCAGTCACTCAATAACTCTTGAAGGTAACACAAGCCGTCTGTGTATATATAAAAGCGACATGCGCTCGATACGAGACTAGAGATATGCGATCGGTCTGGGTAGGGGTGTCGGAAATAGTACGTGCCGCCCAACCGGAAAACTAACCTAAAAGCAGACAGCTTCAATCTTCAGATCCTATCATATGAGACTGCTAACATCTTCAGCATCACTGGCCGGCGTTTCTTTATTAATGCTTCTTGGAATAAGCATGTGTAAGAACTATTCCTGTACAGTATGTGTGTGGATATGGCTGACACACCTTTAGCTGTTGCTGTAGTTCACTGTTGAGACGTGTCAGGACTGCGTTGGTTTCTCGGTTCTTCCTGATGGCCATCTGGATCTCTCTCTTCTGCTTGGGTGGAGGCCTGGAACACAACACAATAATCACGAGCGCTGTCTGCACGTGTGGATGAGCTTTTAATGATGTGCAATTCAGGATCCCACTTGTTTAGCGTTTATAAATCACTGATACATGCTGTTTGTTCCCTGATGTGTTCTGTAAGAGGGGTTTTTATTGATAGATTCATTTTAGGATTTATATTTAATATTATATATGTATATAAATTATTACATAATTTATATTACTATTATTATTATTGTAGTTTTTTAATTAACATTTTTTATACATATTATTACAATAACATATAGCTTGAAGATAAAAAATAAGTACATTAGAAAAAACTACAACAATAATAATAATATCATATAGTTATTGTAAACACTGCCATTCACATTAAATATTTTATATTATATATTTAATATATTTTGTTATTATTGTATTTTTATTTTGTCTCATTTACATTTTATAAGTAACCTTTAAGCTATAATGTTTTGTCAATAGTTATTGTAAACATTGCCATTGTGTTATATTTAATATTGTATATTCTGTATTTAATACATTTTTGTACATTTAATAAATTTTTGTCTTCTTTTTCACATTTATATACTTGCAATTTTCTTTTTGTAAGTAATCTTTAAGCTAAAATGTTATTATAGTTCTTGTAAACTCTGCCATTACTGTACATTTAATACATCATATTATATTATTTAATGAATATATGAATATGAATATGAAGAACTGATAAGAATGTAAATGTGTACCTTGAAATGCAATGTAAGTCGCTTTGGATAAAAGCGTCTGATAAATGTAAATGTAATATATTATTATTATATTTCTTCTAATTTACATATTCGCTTAATTGTTTTATTTCTTTCTATAAGTAATCGTTCATCTATGTTATTGTAAACATTGCCATTCTTGTATATTTACTATTTAATATATTTGATATTATTATTATCGCATTTTTCTATTTTTATTTTTCTAATTTATTTGTTATTTGTATTTGTAATCTTTAAGCTATAATATGCTGTTGTAAACACTGCCATTCTTGTTCATTTTTAGATAAATAAAAATGAATAAAATAAAGATATACGGACCTCTGTGTAGATTTGGTCAGTGTGGCAGCAGAGTAGGGCGTGGTCAAGGGGGGCGTGGCACTCAGGCTTTCTGGGTGGAGCTTTCTTCGGACTGGCTTCTGAGGGGCGTGGCCTTGTTGCGCCACTGTGGAATCCTGGGAAGTGGTTTAAATGTTTCAGGTAGACTTTGAGAGAAACTTCCCATATCGGTAAACTATCATCAAACATGCCCTAAACATCTAGCCTGGAAATCCAGACCCAAATCTGAAAGATTAATGGTCTGGCATTGAGTAATGAAAATCGCCCAACTCGAGGGGCGGCACCAAGCATGCATTTGACAATCGCACTGCATGCAATTGGATAACACTACGACCAATCACAGCAAGCCCCATACGTTTAGCTACCAGCGGAGCTAACTGGTAGATTAGACTCTTGCCGTATCCGGTCGGCAAAACAGCAAAAACGCCCCTTCTTGCAAAGGAACGATTTGAGCGCCGTCTTCTGTTCCTCTTTTAGATAAAAAGCCAAGTCTAACTCGTTCATTGCAGTGGCCAAAGCCGTTTCAAACAACTGGTGTTCATCCATAGCCATCTTGCAATGTTTACTAATGACTTCAACGTCACAATGCTGTCGTCATCTCGCCTCTGGCCCGCCTATATCAGATAACCCGATGTGATTGGTGCAGCTCGGCTACAAGGGCATAGTTAATGAGCATCATTACTCGACGCCAGAGCAACTCGCTGAGCAAATTCAAATTGTGCTCTCGCGAGAACTCTGGATTTCCAGGGTACTAAACATCAGTACACTGAAGAGCAGTAAAGATGCATTATGTTCATGGTCTGAGCATCTGTAAGATATGGAGCCCTATTTAACGGTCTCAGATGAGGCGTTAGGTGCTGGTTTAATGGAAAGGGGTCAGTTCTTACCGATTTGGGTGCCAGGTCTTCTGTGCTGAGAGCTCCTGTCACGATGGTCTCCTGCTGTCAGAGGAAGATGAGTTTGAGATCAGGAGGCTTTCAATGTTAGTTTTCCAAAGCAATTTGTAACATTAACCAAGGCAACAGGACATTTATGAGGATCTGTTATCATGCTGGGCTTCATTAATTCCTTGTTTTTCATTTACACTACCGTTCAAAAGGATCGGCGAGACTCTTTCAGGTCTTTTATGCATTTATGCATGTTTATTTTACACACGCATGCAATTAAATTAGAAATTTTAAGCTTAAATGGAGAGAAGAATAAGATAGATGAAAGTTAATTTATCCACATATACAAAAGACTTCCTTAAAGGGCCTCTATTATGCTTTTTCGAATACTACCATTCATGCAGAGTGTAATACAGCTGTTTGTGGATGTAAAAAGTCTGCGAAGTTTCAAAGATCAAAGTGCAGATAAATGGAGTAAGTGTCTCCTAAAAGAGAGAACCGATTCTGAACTGCTGAAACGAGTTGTCAGTAATTTCATGCTCTTAATTTCTGTTTCATACCCAAGTAACAATGTAACAAATTTGCATAATGCCAGTCTACGGTCTTCATTGGCTGCCGCCGAACGACATCTGCTTTGACCCTCAAACACTGTAGTTGTAGCGGAGACTGGAAGAGTTTGGCTCGTGTGTCAACATGTTGAGAAGACGCTGTTTTCTGCGAAAGCAAATCCTCTTTGCTGCACTTCAAAAGCATGAGGACTCGCGCTGGAATTGATACGGTAAAACCGATGCCATCGTTACTGTTCGTATCACTGTGTATCAAATCGCTGAGGAAAATTTCCACAGCTGAAATTCAGATATGGTTGTGGGCGTTTGGTTTCCGATCAACTGACCAATTAGAGCAGAGTAGACCAATCACAACAGCCTGGGCCGTCTGACCAATCAGGGCAGAGTAGACCAATCACAACAGTCTGACCAATCAGAGCAGAGTTGCTCTCAGAAAGGAGGGGTTTAGAAACCGATTTGACCTTGGATGCATGATTTGACCTTGGATTTGACCTTGGATGCATGATTTGACCTTGGATGCATATAAACCTATTGTAGGAGACTCCAAAACAAAATTAGGAACCTTTAAAATATAACAGGGGCATACTAGTCTGCATTTTCCCTTAGTCCTCTTTCCAAAAGCTGCAATTTCCGAGTCTCTCACACAGAGGATGTGGGCAAAGAAAAAATCGAGGCGTAGAAGTGAAGGCCGCATTAAATTCTTCCCTCACTCTTTAAAGTGAATTACACAGCTCTCCCTCAATGCTGGCTCAGGATACGACACCGTGTGCGTTCATGGATCACTGAGGGCGTAACATCAATCCCGACATTCTCAGTAAAGACTCTCTGGCTTACAACACTTACACTGCTGTATTTCACACAAATATGACTACTGTTTATTTAATCATGCGTGACTGGAACGTCCATATTTCCACGCTATCGTACTCTGTCAGTGTAGTGTAAACATTCAATCACTTCGTAAAAAATGCAATACGTTGGCTTAAAAAGCCCCCGCCGCCCAGGACTGTGGTCGTTGTGGCACAGGGAATCTGTTCTTTATGGCACAATGAAAAGTAATAGCAGAAACAGGCCAATTGCAAGGCCGTAAATTTGTCTGAAAAGTCATAAATGATTTGATTTGCTGCGACAGGAGTTATTTCACCCAGCTACCCTCGGGACAAAACACAAGAGTTATGACCGCAATACAGCCACGTGAAGGTAACGGTGCCCATCGCCGCCTATAAAACTCAGAAGGACCATTACATGGGCAAAGGAGTGTTAAATAAAAACAAGTGTTCCTACAAATGGTACAAAGACTTGGAAAAATGGTGACCGAGCCGAACACCTGCCCAGTATAACCTGCTGTGTGAGAGAAACATGGGTTAGTTGGATAGGGTCACATATTCTAGACTGGTCAGTTAAAGCTGTTTTGCACATGGATAGTCATCTGCATTAACAACAGCGCCACCTGTTGTTTGTATGAGGTAATGAGCTGTGAATTCATGTCACATAGTAATATTACACAAAATATAAAGGAATATGCACACAGAATGAATTATATTTACATGAGGATAGCAAAGTTCAAAGAAATAAAGAGAGAGAGAGAGAGAGAGAGAGAGAGAGAGAGAAAAAGCTTCTTTTATACATTATAATTAATCAATTGAAAAAAAAAAAAAAAAAAAAAAAAATTGAAATAAATAGATAACTTTTAGGAGACATGATTCATAATTGATTCAGATAGAGTTTGCTAAGCTAATGACGCAATACTCCAAAAAGCATAAAAATACAAAAGCAGAGACAAATTAAAAACAATTTCAAAAACGACTAGTTTCAAAAAACACTTTATTTAAAATTAAATCATGCGTGAATTAAAAATTTTGTTTTACTATTAGAGTGAAATTATAATAATAATAATAAAAAAATATTATTTATCCTCATTGTAATTGGAGAAATAAATCCAGCCCCTCAAATCCAGCCCTGCATATAACTATATAGATTTAATAAGTGAATAAATGATTATAAAGTGTTTCTGTAACAGAGACTGAAACAAACCATGGCTGTTTCCATAATATCACATCATAATACTGAATACTGCATAAATATACTCGGTCTCTCATTCGTCAGCACTCAGGAGAGATGATGATAATAACATGGTGTGATTCAAGGTCAAACATGAATCTCTTGGTTCCCGCTCAGAGTTTAATTAAGAATGAGCGCTTCCCCCTGAAGGAAACCGAGAGATCTGAGACGTAAACGAGTGGAAAGTAAGTGTTGGAGGATGTTTTCCGAGACTGTGTTTCCATGACATGTGCCCTGAGCTCTGGATGAAGCTCAAGTCAATAACGAACACCTCAGGGATGCTGTGTTGTCTTTAGATAACAATGGACATAAAAAGTTGCAAAACAGAACCAATCAAATGCAATATGAGATTGAACCCAGATACAATCAATCTGAAGCTGTCAGGTCTAGTCCCTAAAGGAGATCCTGTGTCAATGTTATATAGGACAGGAGAAGTCAAAATTTGACAGTAGGTGAGGTCATGCATCAGGTCATGCGGGCTAAACAATCATCTTTGCCAGAACTTGATGCTAGATTTACGGCATACGTGACAAAGCACCATAAACAACGCCACAGAAATAGCGCTCAACAAGCCAAATGCACAAGAGACATGATTCATAATTAATAGAGTTTGCCAAGCTAATGATACTATACTCCTTAAAGCATAAAAATACAAAAGCATACAGAAAATTGAAGGTAAAACATTTTTAAAAACAAGTCCATTATTTAATACTAATGTATTGAAAAAAAAAAAGATTATATATATATTTATTACAATTATTTTGTCATAATTTTTGATTATTTTAAGGAGCAAAAAAAATCATAAAATAAAAGTAAAAAAATTCCAAAACAAGTTATTTATTTTTATTCTGTATTTTTTTTAATCAATGCTTTTATTCAATACTACTTTATTGGAAATAAAAATAAAAATAAATAAATACAAAAAAAATACAAAAACAATATAATTTAAATAACTATTTAATGCTATAATTCTCTCACAATTGTTTTAAATATATTTTAACAAGAATTAAAAAATATTTCTTTTATTTCCTGTTTATTACAATTATTCTGTCATAATTTTTTGATTATTTTAAGGAGCAAAAAAGGCATAAAATAAATGAAAGTAAAACTATTCCACAAAAAAAAAAAGTCCATTCTTGTTTATATTTATTTTTATTCTGTATTTTTTAGTCAATGCTTTTATTCAATACTACTTGATTGGAAATAAAAAATAAATAAAACAAATACTATAATAATATATAAGAAAATTAATAATAATGCTATTATTCTCTCACAATTGTTTTAAATATATTTTAACGAGTATAAAAAAACATCCAAAAAATAAAAGGTAAAACAATTCTTAGAAGAAGTCCAATATTATTTAGATTTATTTTTATTCAATACAACTTGATTGAAAATAAATAAAAAATATTTCCTATTTATTACAATTATTCTTACTTTTTTTAAAATTTACTTTAATGGGTATAAAAAGCATACAAAAAAATTTAAGGTAAAACAATTCCAAATTGCCATCATAAAGTTAACCTTTTAAAACACTAATAATATTACTATGATGCCTCAAAAATGCAGAAAAGCGACTTCCTAGGTCCTGAAACCGTTCTTGTCAGATGGTGCCTGGTTAAGACACTGTGTTTCTCTGTCCAATAATGATCTCAGAAAGCAGTAACTCACACAACTATGACAACTGAATTTCACGCAGTGATCACATTCCCCCTCACCGCTTTACAGAAGCCAAAAGTTAAAAGCATGAAGGGGTAAAAAGGCCATAAAGATGAAGGAACGCTTGCGGTCTGAGATGGTTAGAGCTCTTTGGAGGCTTCAGAGGAGTTATGAGTATTTGATCAAGCCAGAATCCCTTCATATAGAGTCTGCGCTCATATCTTCATATCTTATACGAGTATTAGCTTTCATAGACAGGGCTTGAGCACAGATATCTGCAGGTGCCTGTGCTGTCAAAACAGTGTGTGTGTGTGTGTGTAATGTAAGCTGAGGTTGTGTAACGCTGATGAGTGTGTGTGTTTTCATTGGGCTCCTGTGGCTTTATACTCTTATTAAACTGTGGGAAACTGCCGTCTCTTCCCAGCCTGCAGCCACAGAAACATGAGAAGACACACATCAGCGAGTGTGTGTGCGGACAGAACGGGTGAAGAGGTGCGGACGTGTTCACACACACACACACACACACACTGAAAAGAGGAAGTGCAGACTTTTCAAAGAGGACACGTAATTAATAACTGAGAAAGAAACGATGACGGACAGCAGGAAGACTGTGTGTGCAGAATTTCACTGAGGAAATATTAATTTCAATGAACCAATTTATGTGATTAAAAAGGCAGATTTGAGTTCATAGAACGAACAAATGAATAAATAAAAAAAATTACATATATTCTTATTCTCTACAGTTGCGTAGCTGACACTTTAATGCTTCAAAAAGTTCATAAAGAGATCGTAAAACTAATCCATATGAATTGAGCGGTTCAGCCCAAAAGTTTCTGAAGAGACTCGATCGCTTTATATGATTGAAGATTGAAGAGATTGAATTTTGGCTCTTATTCAGATTTAAACATTGATCAGCGAACATAAAGCTCAACCGAACCCGCTTGACACGTGAGAACAAACCTCATTGGTTCACGCTGAAGCTCAAACGTGCGGCGTAACTAGGGCTGCACGATTAAGTGAAATCAAATCAAAATCACGCTTTGGCTTATAGAGATTATGAAATTGTAAAAGCTCAAATTATTATTCGCTTATATCGTTCATTTGAAAAAGCAACAAGCGTCAATCATCTTCCCAAACTTGCAATGTGAAGCGTTTATAAACCTGTTGTCCAACAAAACAAACATTTACTAACATGTTTTACTCACTTCATATCGTCAGGCAAGTGTTTCAAATGGCCTTTTGTGAGCTGATGTGTCTTCTTATCATAGAATGAGGCAGACAGTCTATTGTTTTATAGTAAATCCCTTCAGAAAATTTTGACTAAACCACTCAATTCATATGGATTAGTTTTACAATCTCTATATAAACTTTATGAAGCATCAAAGTGTCTCATTGAGGGACAGAAATCTGCATTTGTGTTCCGGTTTGGAAAGACATGAGGGCGAGTAATTAATGACAGAATTTACATTTTTGGGTGAACTATCTCTTTAACTCATGTTAACATATGGAAACTTACTGTAAAGTATCACCAAAATGGTACTTACTGTACACAGTTCATTTACTATTGTATGAATACAAAATGAATATTCTAAAAAATAAAATTAATTTGATTCAAGTCCCGCCCTACATTATTTCTTGCTGGATATTCTGTTTCAGTCAGAAATCAGAAGTGAAATGTTGGTTTACGTTGTTCAAATGTCGGTTCAGTGATTCTCACATCTGAGGTTAATAAATTGTGTGTTTTAAATAGAGAGGATCAATGTGAACGTCTACTCACCTCCTCACTAAACTTGCTGAAATCTGCAAAATTTGGCTGATGAACGGCCTTCTGGGAACTCTTCTCTGAGCCAGGCATGAAGCTGAAGATCTGACACATTGAATTAGGACACAAGTTATTATACAACACAGACACAGAACAGTAAAGAACAGAAGACAATTAAATATTAAAAAGCAAACTAAAAGGTATCCAATCACTGATTTACAATCTGATTAAATGAGCCATGTTTAAAAACCATTGTAAAACAGCTCATATAAACTGCATGTCAATTAAATTCTATATTAATACACCAAAGTTGCCATAAAATAGACCATCTTTGACCAGCAAAAAAATCAGTCAAGTTGGTTTATGGAACATGGAAGCTGGTCAAACATCTAATGACAAGCTAGAAACCAGTTCCCATGGTTTAAATGGGCTTTATGTAGAATTCAGAGAGCCTTGATATTAGTGGCACTGGTGGCCGTTAAGTGAACTGCAGGCAGAAACAACTGTGCTCTAAAGCGGCTATATGTAAGAATTGTCATGTATGCAATCAGATTTTTATTGCCAACAGCTTTTAACGGAACTTAAAAAAACGTCACCTACCCCTAATTCCTAGGTTGTCTATTTTCTAAGTTTCGTTAAAAGCTGTTGGCCATAAAAATCTGATTGCATACATGAAAATTCTAAATTGTCAAAAATACATTATAGCCCCTTTAGAGCACAGATCCCATCTTAAACTGGGTTCGCAATCAGCAAATGTGTTAAATGAGGAGATGCTGCGTAGTTCACCTGCGTCGCTGGTGGTCGTGGAGGAAGAGCTGGAGGAGGAGGCATCCACACACTTTTACTACCTGACAGAGGACAAACATATTCAGAAAAACTTCAGGGCCAAGCTCAAACTGCTGCTACTCTACTGATGTTCTCTTTCAAGACTGTTCACAAATATTCTGCACAACAACATTTAAATAAAACAATTCAACACTATAAATGACTTCACACCCAGTACTGCAATGATATATTGCTTTCAGACCAATTTTCGCACTAAAATATCACTAAAGTAATCACACACACTGCTGTAGAAAACATTTTGGTGTCAGTAAGATTTTTTATTTTGAAGAAATTAAAAAATGTATTGTGCAAGTATGCATTAAATTAATCAAAACTGACAGTAAAGAAATTCATAATGTTTTCAAAAGATTTATATCTCAAATAAATGCTGTTCTTTTGAAATAATTTCTATCCATCAAAGAATTCTGAAGAAAATGCGGTTTTCAACAATGATAATAATCAGAAATGTTCCTTGAGCAGCAAATCATCATATCAGAATGATTTCTGAAGGATCATGTGACACTGAAGACTGGAGTAATGATGCTGAAAATTCAGCTTTGATCACAGGAATAAATTACACTTTACAATATAATCAAATAGAAAACACTTATTTTAAATTGTAATAATTTTCCACAATATTTCATGTTTTTACTGTATTTTTAAGCAAATAAATGCAGCCTTGATGAGTATAAAAGTCTTTACTTTATTTTATTGACCCCAAACTTTTGAACTGTGTGGGTGTGTGTGTGTGTGTGTGTGTGTGTGTGTGTGTGTGTGTGTGTGTGTGTGTGTGTGTGTGTGTGTGTGTGTGTGTGTGTGTGTGTGTGTGTGTGTGTGTGTGTGTGTGTGTGTGTGTAAGCATTTTGCAAGCTAAAGTGAGTTCAATGCACTTAAAATCAAGACTAGGTAATTTTTGTAATTGTTTGCATGCCATGAAAACTCACTGAGCATTTAAAGAATGATGAGAATTCAGCATTGGACTCTTGTTTATAGATTTAGTGCAAAAATGATTTATGAATGTTTTATTCTTTGAAACATTTAGTTGGTTCAGACAGCGGTTTGATCGCACTGGATTCAGGATGTGTTCATGTGTCTCTGTTCACATTGAGTCATTCAGAGCTTGTAACAAACCTCTCAACTTTTAGTAACATTGTCTTTAAAATGATTAAGACTAAGAGTTTTCTTAACTTCTGGGGTTCTTCACAACTGGGGCCAGAACTTTATCTAAAAACTACAAGCACAAAGACTTGTTTTTCAAGCAGATCCGTTTCTTGTCAACGCTCTTCTCAAGCATTGGTATGGCAGTGCATTATTCTCACTGTGTAAACCTGCAGCTTCATACATTTGAAGAATAAACTTTCAATATTTTCTCAATCAATCCTGTTACTAAATCTGCAAAACCAGCAGTGAAAGTATCCACAAAACTAAAGGTGCTTCAACGTCTAATGTGCCAAAACAACCCTAGAACGCGCCAATACCGCACCGACACAGTCAAATATTTACTTTTGTTACATTCATTTTAATTTATCTTAACGTCTGTACTTTATATTCTCAGTATATGAAGGTCTGTGTGTGTATACAGTTGGAAAGCATGAGGAATGTTGGCATGGGTGTGAACCTTGACTGCTCTGTTGGAAGAGCTTGTTGAGGTCGAGAGAGGAGGCGCGGGAGTGAGTCTTCTGGGGTCGAGGAGGAGGAGTGGGCGGCTCCTCGACCTTCTTCATGGCATCGTCTATAGAGGTGCTGGAATATGACCTGGGGGTGACACACACACAACACACAACACACAACTTGAGCTTGTTATAAATATCATAACCACCATCTAACCCACACACTAACCTTAAAAGAAAACTTTTCGTTTTTTACAAATGAGAATGTCCCCAAAAGGAGATTTTGGAAGATTAATAATAATAATAATAATAATAATGTCTTAATAAATTTAAACAATCCCTGAAGCCTGTGTTTTTATATATGCAGAATCAAATGTATAGTCTAATTAATAATTCATTAATCAAATGTTTGAGGTCAGTATGATTTTTTTACGTTTCTGAAATAAGTCTCTAATGCGGCTGTATTTATTTGATCAAAAGTACAGTAAAATCAGTAATATTGTGAAATATTATTAAAATTTAAAATAACAGTTTTCTATGTGAATATATTTTAAAATGTAATTTATATCCTGTGATCAAAGATGAATTGTCAGCATCATTACTCCAGTCTTCAGTGTCACATGATCCTTCAGAAATCATTCTGATATGATGATCTGATGCTCAAGAAACATGTTGAAAACAGTTGTGCTGCTTCATATTTTTGTGAAAACCGTGATACATTTATTTTCAGGATTCTATGATGAACAGAAAGTTCCAAAGAACAGCCGTTTTTTCAGATAGAAATCTTTTGTAACATTATAAATGTCTTTGCAGTCAATTTTGATCAATTTAATGCATCCTTACTAGATAAAAGTGTTTATTTTATTTTTTTAAATTGTAAAAAACAGTAGTGTAACGGTAGTGAGAGTTTTTACCTGGGTCGTGTTCTTGACTTCATATTTGCATCAAGCTCTTGTGGAGAATCTGTAAAACATTTGTATGTTAATTACACAGTGATACAATAAAAGTATTATTTCTGCATTAAAACCCTAAAGTAAAAGCCTATTTATTTCATTTAAAAAAACAAACAAAAGCATCAGACTTCATTCTGTTCGGAAACATAATCTTGAAGAAAAGTATTCTTTCATTTACCTGTCATCTACAAGAAAACCTGAAGTTGTAAGACGTTCCTGAGCTGAACTGCTCTCTCACATCTCAACAGAAACACTGAATCCTAACAATAAAACATCAAACACACTCGATAGCATCGATACTATCCAAACAACACCTACAGCTGCGGTTAACACCTCAAACAGGCCTGTCTCCTATCCCATCATGCACTGCGGCACTGACGAAGACTCAATATTAACTTTGATTCTGTTTTCTACCAACACTAGGGAAAAAAAGCATTTCATAAAAATCATCTTGGAAGCAAAGTGCAGGTCAACATCGCATTCAAACTGAAGTAATAAAGCAGGGAGAGTGCGGGATTATTTGTGAGCGCTCAGGGATCTGGGCACTTCAATAAATATAAGCTGTTATGGGATCAGAGCAGACTGCATGAAATATCAGAACAAAAGGTCAGCGCTGTGGATATAACAGGATTTGTGTCCACGCCCAGAGGCGCTGAGGGGTTATACTCCATAACATCACACCCATCAGCAGAGAAAATAACAAACGCTATACAGCTTCATCTGAAGACAATAACAACTGATTTACCAATAGAGAGCAGTTTAAATCTCATCATGCTTATCATGAGGAAGAATTCACCCAGAAAAGAAAATTCTGTCAGTATTATTTACTCATGTTGCTGCAAAATTACACAAAATGAAAAAGTAGATATTTTGCAGAATGTTCATGCTGCTCTTTTCCATACAAAGAAAATGAATGGACACTATTGAGCTTAAAATACTTTTTAGGTTTAGGGTTTGTTTAAAGCTGCAGTCCGTAGTTTTTCCGCTGTCACCATCTCTGTTCGAAATTTGCAATTGCAGTTATTTGCATAATTATCAGCTTTATGTGGGTTGTGCCTCGGCACGGCACAGCGCGGATGAATCCGATGTTTTGAGAAAAATGTGCGGCTGTCAGTCGCCGCCGGTGTGGATGCTGTCATTCGGAATCACAGATTCTACTTTTTGGAAGTATGACCAACATAAGAATTTTCACTGGAACATGTCATCTGAACAAGTAACATCCACTTTTGTTCTGACCAACTAAGGGGAAAAAAGCATTGCAGTAAATTGCACAGATTAAATCTAACGATCGCTTATCATATCACGTCAAACCGTGCAAATTATACTTTGTTCTCAAATTGTTAATGTTAACAACATCAGCATTGCGTGACTACATTTAATGCCCTTCCGATATTTGTCCTTGTTTTCGCACGGGTCGGTTGCAGTTGCAGTCTCTTTTTTTCTGTAGCCACTCCGAAGTCCGAAGTCTTTTGCATTTTACAACGGGTGAATCTCCTACACCATCTGAAAGCTGAATAAATAAGCTTTCCATTGATATATGGTTTGTTAGGATAGGACCATATTTGGCCGAGATACAACTATTGGAAATCTGGAATCTGAGGGTGCAAACAAATTGAAACACTGAGAAAATCTCCTTTAAAAGTTATCCACTTATGTTCGTGATTGTGCAGCATTCACTCACAAAAATAAATGTTTTATATATTTACAGTAGGACATTTCCAAAATATCTTCATCGAACATGATCTTTACTTTTATTTTTGGCAGAAAAGAAAAATGGATAATTTTGACCCATACAATGTATAGTTGGCTATTGCCACAAATATACCCGTGTGACTTGTGACTGGTTTTGTGATCCAGGGTCACAAATGAAAAGTCATACAGGTTGAACAAAATGAGGATGAGTAAATGATGACAGAATTGTAATCTTTTGCCTGAACTTTTGTACACAGACAGTAAAGCTCAGGTAAATTAGAGGCTTTGGTTGGTCTGGTGTGGGTCAGGGGTGTGTGCTGCGCCTCAGGACAGTGAGTCACCTGGTTTTAAAGTGCTGACACGCTCTATTGGCTTTTCATGCAGGTCTGGAATTCTCTTTGGGCTGAATTCTGCTGACACAGCAATACAAAAAAGCACAATAAGAGCAGTGAAATAGGAACATCTGCATGAGAATATTAATGAGTTTACATGGCATTTGTCCTCTTAAGTGTGGAAGAGTGGTCCCAAAAATATTTGCACACTGAAGAAACTGAAGAAATGGCATTGCATTAGATAATCAAATCTCAAAGCAAGTAGCATTTGCTTTAAAGCACAAACACACTTAAAAAAAAAAAAAACCTTTCACTTAATTTAACTCTTTCCCCGCCAAACACAGAATTTTCTGTGTTTTACTGTTATACGCTAGGGGGCGCTATTACACATCTTCTGAAAGAGCACTGAATCCCCTGATAAAAACACATGCGAAGAAGATGCAGAAACAAGCGATCTCATATGTAATCATATGCATATGTAAAATAACGCGATCATCAACATTAAAAAGCATATAAATCAAAACTGCCTAATGCTACTGAATGAAATGTTGACCCAGGATGAGTTACAAGACTGTGCAAGCATTAGGGGTGTTGATGGACTCGATATACTCCATCTGTGTTTAGATCATCTTTCTGAATCTGATCAAGTAGTCTTTGAAAAAAACATGATTTTTGCTCAAAATGTTGCTTTTTTTATGAAACATACCCATATTCAAGTGTTGATAAAAAAGAATGCATGAAGCTAGAATAAAACAGGTTTTCTTTTTGTGTAAAAGCAGAGGTTCTGTTTCTTCTTTTGATGTTTTGCATGTTCAGATATTAATACAACAAAATATTCTGGGGGCCATGAAGTTTTTGTGGAAAATGATCAAAAACGCTGGTGGTGGCTGGCAACTTTAAAAAATAAATTAAAAAACGCTGGCGGGGAAAGAGTTAAGTTTGACACTTAAAGGTACAGTATGCAAATTTTTTTTTCAAAATTTTAAAAAAAATAAACGAGTCACTACATCATCAATCACTCTTCCAAATCGTGTTTTTGCCTTAAGGCTCTTGCACACTGAGTCCGAAATTATCGCATGCGTTTTTTCACTTTTGTGATTCGGTGGCTCTGGATTGTCAAAACACCATTCAAAATCCTTGCTACGGATGCGAAAAACGATTCTGATTCGATTTTTTTTTTGACGGACGAAAGTTTCGGAGGCAGTGTACAAGCGTGATTGACATAACGTGAGGTCGTATTTATTTTTTAACGTGCGAACATTTCGAACGCGAATTTCGGACTCAGTGTGCAAGGGCCTTTACCCTGATTCACTATGGTAAACGTATATTCTAAGTGTTGATTTTAGTCCTGTCGGGATGGTTTTCGATTGTAACTTGTGTACATGCGTCACTCGCCTGTGTGCGTCAGATCCGTAAACAGAGAAAAGTTGCTCAGGCTGCTTTGCCGTGTGTTTGGTAGGGGTTATTTGTCACAACGAGCGAGAAAGGTTGCCATGAAGCCGCTAAATCTCCAACCAAACGCCGAACAGAGGAGAGTCAGCTGGCAGAAAGAGAGCGCGACAAGAGCTCGTAATAAAACAAGAATCAACATCGGCTTGGCTTTTCGATGATGACGAGAACTGAGGGATTTGAAATGTTGTAAAAGCGACGCGGAGATGATGGGGTTTTTATTACTCAACATGCGAGTAAGGTGTTTTATTGAACAGATAAATTGCCATATGTGGCTCTCTAACTAAAGTGAATTGTAAAGCATTATCTATTTTGAAGGGTCATTTCATTGTGGTTGCTGTAGCGCTGTGCTGGAATATATTTTGTGTCTATTAATGGGTATAAACGTCTTCTGCTAGTCAGCTTGAGATCCTTTCCATCTAAACTGGTCATATCTCTTAAGTCTAGTAGTGAATGTTTTATAAGCAGTAGGATAAACATATTCATACGCACAGTCACGCAGTGGCTTAAATGTCCAAATACTTTTTGGGCCACTGTTTAAAACCCATTTCTTTTTTTTCCCCTTTAATCCTGTTCATGATTATTGAGGTCTGTCTCTGAAGTCATTACCCGGTTTCCTGCTTTCATCTCTCGTGTCCTGTTTAGCGGTCACACCTGGTCTAGAGGTCATCTGAAGGCCAGCAGAACACATTTCCTGTTTGGGAAAATGAAAAGCCAGCACAGAATGACTGAAATGAGCACATGTAGAGGTTTACTCATTTATAAGGGGTGGACCAGTTGGATTTTTGTCTTTTTGAGATCTCATATAAGACTCATTAGCACCCTCTGCCTTTAGTCAAACAGACATGCCTAGAGAGAGAGAGAGAGTTATATAACTACTTATATCTTCCTTTATTATTATTATTCTTAAATGCATGCTGTTTTATATTATTCTTGTATACTATTATTGTTCTATAGGGAAGGTATAAATGCAACTAACTAACTAACTAACTAACTATTCTCATCACAATAAACCAGCGATGATATTGTTAGCTAAACTATAAACATTGTTTTCATTTATTGAAATACAGCAGAAATAAAATAGAACTATTATATAAACACTTTAAAAAAACGTACAAAAAAACAAGAAATGTTATGCAAATGTGTGTGTTTTAAAATATTTAGAAGTTAAAGTACTACAATTATTAAAAGTAAAATAGAAATAAATGAACACTAAATAGAAATTTTGAAGAAAAAAACAAAAGCAAAAATTAAAATAAAAGCTGAAAATATTATAAATATTAATAAATACTATCATAGTATATAATAAAATGTTTTTTAGCAATAAACTAAAAAAAGAAGCGTATTTATCTATTCAACCATCAATGGCATCTCTTTTGTGACTGTTCTTGTTATTTGTTTGATGCGTTGGCGATACTGTGTGCCGATCATCATGCCAGTTTTGATACTAAAAAACACAAAATTGAGACAGAAGGAGAAAGACAGAGGAAAGGATGGAACAAAATGTGCAGAACATTGTGATCTTGGCACACATGTTAAATAAAGTTCTTCTTACCGGTTGATTGGCTCCAGGCCTCATATTGTCATCAAAGACAATGAGAGGTTGAGTCGCCTGTAAAAGAACACATTTAGAGCTCAGTTCAAACTTGTCAATCTGAGCTTGCTCACGTCTCAGGGTTGCATCATAAAACATAATACTGGAAGGGAAACCCTAAACAGTTTAAATTAAACATCATCAAACACTTCAGGTGCAAATACTGTAGGCATGCTGCGAGTTTTAGATTGCGTACCTCAGATGGTGGCGCTGTAACCACACCTGGTTCCACAAATCCCGGTCTCAGTGTGGCGGGGAGAGTTTCAGGAAGGAGGAAACCATTTTTCCGGGCCACGATCAGATGGAAGGCAGTGCAGAACTCTGGGAAAGTGAGAGCGCCGTCCTTGTCAACATCGCTCAGCTCCCTGAAGGACATTGAATGATTGTTTTTTCAACATATGTAAAGAGACAGTTCATTACATGTTTCAGTAGAACTGAGGGTTTTGTCGTCACCATATATGCGACAGCTCTGGAATCGGAAGCTTCGACTTGGTGAAGAAGTTTTTTGCAACAGTTCCTGAAAGGAAAATCAATGCAAAGTTCAAACTGTCCAGATAAGATCATGAATGTACCAGTATGAGAAGTGTTTGTGGAGCTGTCTTACCCACGATGAGAGCGCTGAGGTCAGGCTGGAGACTCCTGAACTGGATGGTGTAATATTCCCGCTGCTCCTCTGTGATCCTCCAGGGGTCGTCGGAGTAATCCACCTCTGCTCTCTCCACCAGCCGCTCCACAGACCCAACCTGAACCACAGAAAAAACTCAATATTTCACAATTACATATATATGTAAATTTATATAAAAATGTAACTACTTTTTAAAAGTCATTTGCAATCCTTGTATGGCAGAATGTAATTAATTATAATAAAAGCTCAACAGTTTTTTTAATATCACCTAGGAAACACACCATCAAAGGTACTAATATTAATGATAATATCTTTCTATTATTTCTTAGAGATGAAGTGTTTAATTTTTTTAGCATATCTTACTATTACTAACTTAATGCACAACTATACGATATTTATAGTTTGATGTAACCTTAAAATTATAATCTTAATATTTGTCATAGACAGACACACAGATGGATGGATAGGTAGATGGATAGGTACAGTAGATAGATAGATAGATAGATAGATAGATAGATAGATAGATAGATAGATAGATAGATAGATAGATAGATAGATAGATAGATAGATAGATAGATAGATAGATAGATAGATATGATAGATAGATAGATAGATAGATAGATAGATAGATAGATAGACAGACAGACAGATAGATAGACAGATAGACAGATGATAAATTAGCTGGTTACTTAAAGTAAAAATGCTTTTTAAATCCATGTTTAATGACAGAAAAGAAGAAAAGCCCACTGCACACTACTGTAGCTTGAAAACATTTATTAACATTATGTGTTAACATATTAATGTGTCAATCAATTGATATTCATCAAGCATCATGAAATTATGAAATGCTTAAAAAAAGATCACATAATCAAAATGTTTCAATAACTAATTGATTTTGTAAGTGACAGTAGCGTGTGGGATTTTGTCCATTTTCCCCTTCATATTTTTTTGACATCTTACACTTATGCATGTAATCATTCGGGATGTGATGATTATTTATCTATTTGTAAGCATGTCTATCCAAATA
Organism: Leuciscus leuciscus; assembly: GCF_965113295.1. Lineage (NCBI taxonomy): Eukaryota > Metazoa > Chordata > Actinopteri > Cypriniformes > Leuciscidae > Leuciscus > Leuciscus leuciscus. Next base: position 6,994,011 of record NC_138742.1, read on the forward strand.
CAGGACCTGTTGGGTAATGCATGTGCTCTGGCGTGCTATTACTGATATTCAAGCAAAAATATAAACATTTTAAAAGAAGTGTCCTTATATAACACTGACACCCAGAGTTCTGTACGGTTGTCCAATCGGATGCGAGAATGAGGAGTTGTGAGGAAATGCTCACGCGTGTAATGACGGGCTGCTCCGGCTGAGGCTTGAGAGAGTAATGTCTGGGAGAGGAGTTTTCCTGAGGAACACCGGGACGAGACGGCACTTTCCCGTCATACGCTGTGAACGAAAACCAAACGATGAAAGAATTAATGTTTCAAGGTCAAGACAGACAAAAGGACTTGACAGTTTTAGCTTTTCCATTACTGTGATCAACATCTAAACATTTGACAGCACTGTAAATGATGCACTGATGCAGATGACGGAGAGAAATGGCATTAAACACTATCAGCAGATGCTAGTGAGATAAAGACGTTTCAGACTCGAATGACACCGAACAAGAGTGAAAGTTTTAAAGGTCCCATGGCATGAAAATTTCACTTTATGAGGTTTTTAAACATGAATATGAGTTCCCCAAGCCTGCCTATGGTCCTCCAGTGGCTAGAAATTGTGATAGGTGTAAACCAAGCTCTGGGTCTCCGGCTCCGCCAAAATGAAAGCTCAGACGGGCGAATCTGGAATCTTCCCTATATGTCGTCATACGGGGAAAGGTTTCCTCTCCTTTCTCTTCTTTGCCCGCAAAGATAATTTGGCCCGCCCATGAGAAAATGAGCTGCGCGAGCACGATATTGGTTTTTCCTCGAGAGACATCATGGCTTGCAAACGAGCGAAGCATGGAAGTTGCTCAGTGTTTGGATGTACAAATTAACATAAAAGTTTTTTTTTTAGTTCCTTCATCCGAGCCTCTGAAGAACCAGTGGGTTATGTGAATTTCTGATGTGTAATTGTTCAAGTTCAGACGGATAATCTTTCTCTCAAAATCGTTCAATACTGTTTATGCATCAGTAAATCAAGCCAGTGACTAAAATATCAACTTCACATCATTTCTCTTGGTAGGATGAAAATAATCTTATTTAAACTGTGATTAAAATAAATACAGAAAGCGATCAAAGAACAATCCCTTTCCAATCGCCCAAGCTGTCAATCACACAGCGCAAGTTTATCTGGACACTTGCCAAAACTCGTTATGAAATCAATGACGCTGTTACACTGCACAACGAAGCTCTTACTGTACTTACCTCATGTTTGCATTGGTGAAAGCATTAGTGAAAGTGCAGAAACTGCGTTGCAATGATAAGATCTTTATTCACGCGATCAACAGACTTTTATGTGATGGGAATAGATCTAAATACTTTAAAAACGTCTCACGATTCGTTAATCTCGATAGCTGTAATAGTAAAAACGTATAATAGCTGTAATAGTAAAAGTTTTCGAGAGAGTTCCTCATGTAATGCTAGTTATTTCATATGCAAGCATGTCAGCCAATCACAGCAGTGGGCGTTTACACTGAAGTCTCACAGCAGCCAATCACAGCAGTGGGCGTTTACACTGAAGTCTCACAGCAGCCAATCACAGCAGTAGGTGTTTACACTGAAGTCTCACAGCAGCCAATCACAGCAGTGGGCGTTTACACTGAAGTCTCACAGCAGCCAATCACAGCAATGGACGATTACACTGAAGTCTCACAGCAGAATCCTTCAAATCAGAGGCTAAAATCAGGCTAGGAAAAATGCCTTTTATTTATAAATTATGACAATTTTTAATCTAAAAAACATACTAACATTATAAGGGCACCCCAGGAAACATTTGAAAATAATAAAATAATCCACGCCATGGGACCTTTAAAGAAGACTTAAAGGAATAATGAAAGGGAACAAATGAAAGAAAAAAAGTGATTAAATACTGAGCAAGCATGAATTATTCAGAACGAGGTCATTGATTGCCATGATCTTTGATATGACTGTAATCTGAAAGAATAAAAGAGGCTTGACTGCACTTTGATCTGGTGAATGTTCTTTACATCTGAAGCCCTTCCAGATCATCATGTCTTTTATGTGTAGATTTTAAATAAAGTATTAATGGCCTGTGCCGAATAATGAAGAAAGCTGATCCACATTCAATAACGCTGACGTTTCTCTGTTCATGGCCGGAGTTAACAATGAGATGAAAACACTTTCCTATCGCAGCGGTGTCCATTCACTGCGTTTATCCCTCGCTGAGAGCATCTACAGGTAATATTCACTATTATTTGCTTTTGTTGAGATTATTGAATATCTGTTTATTTGAACACAAAAATACTGCATGCTTAATAAACACAATCAGATGATAAACAATGATATAATAATATAAAGATAGACAGATAGATAGATATAATGATAGACAGACAGACGGATGGATGGATGGATGGATGGATGGACGGACGGACGGATAGATAGACAGACAGATATAATGATAGACAGAACGACAGATAGATAGTGGATGGATAGATGGATGGATGGATGGATGGATGGATGGATGGATGGATGGATGGACGGACGGACGGACGGACAGATAGATAGATGGACAGATAGATGGATAGATAGACAGACAGATATAATGATAGACAGACAGACAGACAGACAGACAGACAGACAGACAGACAGATAGATAGATAGATAGATAGATAGATAGATAGATAGATAGATAGATAGATAGATAGATAGATAGATAGATAGATAGATAGATAGATAGATAGATAGATAGATGCACTACCTTCTACTGTGCTGGTGGGGGCGCTATTGTATATGTGATTATAGCAATCTGTCCTAATTTTGTATATAAATGAATAATTTTGCATCTATTGCATAATTAGCAATTTTGGCTTAAATTATAATCGATTATAACAGAATTTCACATAATTTTTGGTAACATGCAAACATTTTTTTTTTGCTTTCTAACAAAGGGATAAGAAAAATACAGAGTAAAATTGCTTCACAATTTTTTTTATTATTATTATTATTTAGAGTGCAAATGTCCAAGAGGGACAACTATCACTAAACGAAGCACACTAAGCGCATGTTATTAAATTAAGCATACCACACTGTGGTTATATACAGTATGCAGGCTCAAGGCCTTTTCTCAGGAAAGCATGAGAGTGTGTGTCTGTTTCATCAGAACTGGCGAGTGTGTTGTGCTGACTGTCGACGGGCTGAAGGACTGACTCAACAGGTGTGTGATTAAACGAGTGAGATATCAATACGCCACAGGAGAGCAACAATTAGACAACTGCTTTCTGAGGGCTCAAGGCTGAACGCTCACAAACACACACAGCTGTCTGACAACCACGACTACGGTCACAGTGTGTGAAACAAGCCGGCTGTGTGATGTGTGCCTGTGTTATCTAATAACAGCATCACGGTATGTGTGTGTGTGGGGAAATATCTGCTCTCACTTTTCCATTGGGATTGTTGTGAAAAGAACATTATCAGGATTTTGCTGAAAAAATCCTTGATACAGCATTTAAGATGAGCATTCATCCTGTTTTAATGATTTGAGTATTTACTGATGCAAAATGATCATCTATATATAAGTACAAATTATCAGCAAAATAATAATAATAAAAAATATTTAAACTCTCTCCCAAGTCCGAGGGAGATTGACAGTCTTGTTTAGCTTCTTCCATTTTCTAACGATTGCTCCAACAGTGGACCTTTTTTCACCAAGCTGCTTGGCAATTTCCCCGTAGCCCTTTCCAGCCTTGTGGAGGTGTACAATTTTGTCTCTAGTGTCTTTGGACAGCTCTTTGGTCTTGGCCATGTTAGTAGTTGGATTCTTACTGATTGTATGGGGTGGACAGGTGTCTTTATGCAGCTAACGACCTCAAACAGGTGCATCTAATTTAGGATAATAAATGGAGTGGAGGTGGACATTTTAAAGGCAGACTAACAAGTCTTTGAGGGTCAGAATTCTAGCTGATAGACAGGTGTTCAAATACTTATTTGCAGCTGTATCATACAAATAAATAGTTAAAAAATCATATATTGTGATTTCTGGATTATAATTTTTTTTGATTATGTCTCTCACAGTGGACATGCACCTACGATGAAAATTTCAGACCCCTCCATGCAAAATAGCAGGGTGTTCAAATACTTATTTTCCTCACTGTATATATATAAATATCACTGTTACTTTTGATTAATTTAATGCATCCTTGCTTAAAAAAATAAGTATTAATGTCTTTAAAAAAATACTGCCATCAAAATCTTGAACGGTGAACATATTTAAATAAAAAGCATCAATTTCCTGTCATGTCTATGTTCATAGGCCGGTCCGGATCCGGAATGACTGACAGTGACTCTCACCCAATAGTGTGTCTGTTCCGTTTCTCTGTGCTGCGTATGGATAGTTGCGATAGGCTGACGGTGAGCGGGGCGGGGAGATGGCGGGTGACCGCGGTGGAGACCACGCCTCCTGTCAGATACACAATTTGCATGTAAACCAGTAAATCAGGTTATTTCAACAGACACATTTTTGGTAGTTATCAGTGCATGTGTGTGCGTGTAAAAGTGCTTAATGTTGCAAAGTTCATTAGTTATGAAGTGAACTCAAATCAAACTATAAAGCAGCTCTTCAGAAGACAATAGTCATTATTCAGCTCATTTCAATAATAATAACGTAAAGTTCATCAAATTATGAGACGAGTTTGTCATTATTCAGTTTAATGTTGATTCAATTCAGTTCAATAACAGTGTCAGAGATTCAAAACTCATCAATTATGAAACAAATTCGATTCAGCTTTCAATCAGCTCTACAGAAGACAATCACATCATCATCCAGATCAATTCAGGTTCAAGTTTTGTTCTCAAATGATAGTGTCAATGCTGTCAAATTAATAATATTACGTGTCTTTTAAACCTCAAAAGTACTTTTAAAGTATGTCTGATGTCTGACCTGTTTGTCCATGCTGGTGTCAGGGTGTCTCAGTACAGGTCTGTCTGCAGGGGGACGAGGGGCGGAGCCTGGAACTGAGCCCAGGATGTGCGGCTGGCTCTCATTGGTTGAGGGGTGATTGGCGTAACGCATCTCAAGCTCATTCGTTATCCCAACAAACACAGGAAGAGGAAGTTCTGTGGGGAAAGATAAATGACACTATGTTCAGAACAGCATTCTGATGCTATTTTCACAGAGGATTAAAATAAAATTCAGCTGATTAATGCTGCTCAGAGGTGGCATACATGCATTTACACAGCAATTGCAGAATGTAAATGGCCTACTACATGAAAAATATACATTATACTATTAAAAACAGCATTATTAAGGCTGTAATATTATGACAAAAGTCATATTTTTTTCAAATCTATCAAATCTGTTTTCGCGCTGCAGCTGAGCGAGAGAGAGCAGTTTTTACAACTACACAGTATCATTATTTCTGTCTTACAATAATTCAGTTTATCACAGAAATACTGGGATAAAAGTTTATAGTTCAGATAAACACTGATGTCTACAGCAGCGATGAAAATTGAACAGATCCTGTAGGTGGCGACAAATGACTGTTAAAATGTTTTATTTGTCATTGAATCATTTATTCAAGCGATTTGTTTAAAAACGCTGATTCATCCAGTAATGAAACAACAATTGAGTATTTATGAGTGAGTCATTAAATCATTCATTCAAGAGATTTGTTCAAAAATGCTGATTCTTCTAGTAATGAAACAAGTATTTATATGTGAGTTATTGAATAATTCGTTCAAGAGATCTGTTTAAAAACGCTGATTCATCCAGTAATGGAACAAGTTAACTATTTATGAGTCATTGAATCATTTATTCAAGAGACTTGTTTAAAAACGCTGATTCATCCAGTAATGAAACAACAATTGAGTATTTATGAGTGAGTCATTAAATCATTCAATCAAGAGATTTGTTCAAAAACGCTGATTCATCCAGTAATGGAACAAGTGAACTATTATGAGTCATTGAATCATTTATTCAAAAGACTTGTTTAAAAACGCTGATTCATCCAGTAATGAAACAACAATTGAGTATTTATGAGTGAGTCATTAAATCATTCATTCAAGAGATTTGTTCAAAAATGCTGATTCTTCTAGTAATGAAACAAGTATTTATATGCGAGTTATTGAATAATTCGTTCAAGAGATCTGTTTAAAAACACTGATTCATCCAGTAATGGAACAAGTTAACTATTTATGAGTCATTGAATCATTTATTCAAGAGACTTGTTTAAAAACGCTGATTCATCCAGTAATGAAACAACAATTGAGTATTTATGAGTGAGTCATTAAATCATTCAATCAAGAGATTTGTTCAAAAATGCTGATTCTTCTAGTAATGAAACAAGTGAAACAAGTATTTATATGTGAGTTATTGAATAATTCGTTCAAGAGATCTGTTTAAAAACGCTGATTCATCCAGTAATGGAACAAGTGAACTATTTATGAGTCATTGAATCATTTATTCAAAAGACTTGTTTAAAAACGCTGATTCATCCAGTAATGAAACAACAATTGAGTATTTATGAGTGAGTCATTAAATCATTCAATCAAGAGATTTGTTCAAAAACGCTGATTCATCCAGTAATGGAACAAGTGAACTATTATGAGTCATTGAATCATTTATTCAAGAAACTTGTTTAAAAACGCTGATTCATCCAGTAATGAAACAACAATTGAGTATTTATGAGTGAGTCATTAAATCATTCATTCAAGAGATTTGTTCAAAAATGCTGATTCTTCTAGTAATGAAACAAGTATTTATATGTGAGTTATTGAATAATTCGTTCAAGAGATCTGTTTAAAAACGCTGATTCATCCAGTAATGGAACAAGTGAACTATTTATGAGTCATTGAATCATTTATTCAAGAGACTTGTTTAAAAACGCTGATTCATCCAGTAATGAAACAACAATTGAGTATTTATGAGTGAGTCATTAAATCATTCAATCAAGAGATTTGTTCAAAAATGCTGATTCTTCTAGTAATGAAACAAGTGAAACAAGTATTTATATGTGAGTTATTGAATAATTCGTTCAAGAGATCTGTTTAAAAACGCTGATTCATCCAGTAATAAAACAAGTGAAGTATTTAGAGTATGAGTGAGTCACTGAATCATTCGTTGAAACCAATAAAAAAATGTTTTATTCATTCTAATTAATTAAACATTTTTAAATAGACTACAGCAATTTTTCTTTTTTTTTCAGAATCGTGCAGCTCTACTTACATTGTATCTGCACTTTATTGTTTATGATGAGAGAATTTGTAAAATTATTATCAAGTGTAAAATTCAGTCGGTGAGCCGACAAAAATCCGGTTCTTTCAGTGGAGACTAAACGCCTCTGATTGGCGTTTGCATGTAACATGTAAAAAAAACATGTAAAAAGAAATCTGATGCGATATAAGCAGATCTAAATGTAATGCAACAAAATTGACACTTTTCATCCATTTTCACATTTCACTTTAATCGCGCGCCTGTATTAGATTTAGTTCAATTGTGCGGGGGCCCTCTTAGCTTGAATTTGTGAGGCATTTCTGTTCATTTTGGTGCCCTGCTCCTCATACTATTATCTGTGCACAGTGGATTAAAACAGCAAAAAAACTTTCCAGCTTTATTTTTGACTTCTAACTGGATTACACTGGCTCAATGAAAAATGAAGCATGTTGAGGCCATGTGACTTATGTTCCTTTTCAAACAAGGCCTTCGTGAACCTCCAGAACTCGATCATGCATCTGTGTTAAATGTTAAATTTGAGCTAGAACTGAAAACCTCTGATCTAAGATGATCTTCTTTACAAAGTAAACATAAGTCATCTCTCAAAAGGTCCCTCCGAGGTCATCTCGATAAATCTGTCTTTCCTGTCCACAAACTGGGTCTTTATCCTTCCCTTTCCAGGTGATTTGTGGAGTAAACATATGTGATCTTCACTGATCAGAGGTGCTGAACCTGCTGTGTGAGGTCATCTGAGCTCCTCTCTCCGCTGTGAGGGTCTCGCAGGCCCTCGGGTCCTTCAGGAACAGTCTGTACCAGGATTAAACACTAATCCAGGCTCCGTTCGCCACACTTCAGCCCGGCAGGGTGGCCTAGAGCTGTGCTGAGCTCGGAATCAGCCTAGTGCTCAATATTACTAAGTAAATAAATTTAGGAAATTACTGTTTTGTCTGTGCTGTGTTTCCATTTGAGTTACTTTATGAGCTCAAGCCCAAAAGTTACATAGCAGAATTTTGGATAATATTATTGAAACTAGAAACTTGTGGTGCTTTCCCAAGCAAAACTGAAGATTATAAAACAGTAAATAATTTTATAAATAATTAATTGTATTAAAAAAAAAAGAAATAAAAATATAGTTTATTATTAACTATACATTATTAACCATACAAATTATTAAATAAATAATATAAATAATAATAATTATTATTATATTTAGAAATGTATAATAATAATAATAATGTATTTTGTATTTTATAGGATTTATAATTTATTATCATTATGCATTATGCAACAAATCATAAAAAAAAATTATAGTAAAAATTGTCATATTTTTTAAAATAAATAAATTATAAACCATTACAAAAATTTAAAAAAAAATTATTTAAAAAAAGCAATAAAATGATATAAATTAATAATAATAAAATAATGCATATTATGTATTTTAGAATAATAACTAATAATTTGGTTATACAAATGCAACAATCATTTTTATAAATAATTACTATAATAAATAGTAAACAAATAAGATATTTTACCATAACAATAATTAATTGAATAATTGAATTAAAAAAAATACAATAAAAATAATATTTATTATTATCTCAGAATCTTATACATCTCAGAATCTTGTGTTAAAGCTTTTAAATGGTACTTCGGGTGTCAGGATCAATTCATAATTCGGCAGTAACTGTCACGCCACACAAGAAAAAGTGAACTTATATTTACTGTAAACACAGATTAAAAAGTCTAGACAATAAGAGGAGGGAGTCTCAAGCGTTTAAGGAAACCTTCCTATGGTTCAGTTTACACACACAGGCTTTTCTCAGTGAGTTTGGCTCAGCGTGTGGCGCCCTCTCAGCGCAGCACGACCTCTGTGTGTTATCCCTCTTTAGTGTAAATCCAAGCATGCAAGGCCAAATCCCTGATCGCGTTTGCTTCTCCCTAAGTTCGACTTACCGCCTGCGATGCTCTCCAGGCGTACTGGCAAACCGGCCTGTGCCGCGGCCATCAGCTTCAGAGCCACATACAACTGCCCACAGCCGAAGAAACCCAGCCTCTTAGCACCACACAGCTCTGTTACCTGGAGAGAGAGAGCGAGACAGAGAGAGAGAGAGAGAGAGAGAGAGAGAGAGAGAGAGAGAGAGAGAGAGAGAGAGAGAGAGAGAGAGAGACAGAGAGATTAATAAAGAGCCATATGGAGACTTTAAAACCACATTACCGTATACAAAACATTTAGTTCAGTGAATTAAGCTTCAATATTTAAAAAGTGTTCATTATGTGAAGTGGAATTCATGGCTTCTATCTTAATGGGTGAAATTGCTAACATGGGAAAATGAAAAGATAATAGCTAAATCCTCATTATCGGCTCTACCGTGGAAAGAATAGCCGGCTGAAGATAAACTGCACTTTGAACAGGCTGAACTTCACTATCATCTGTGCTTCTGTAATTGAAAACTCGCATTGTAATGACAGCCACAAGCGGAGATAAGAGATAGGAAGCGTGTAACTACAAATACAGACCTTAACAGATTAATAACATAATTCACTTTGGACAGACATAGATGTTAAAATCATCTGTCCCTGCTGAAAACACTCGCTTAAACCTGGTCTGCTGGTCTTAGCTGGTTTATGATGGTCTTCCGGCTTGGCCTGCTGAAAAATGGCCAAAACCACTTTAAAACCACTTACCAGAGCAGCTAAAACAGGCTCAGACCAGTTAAGACTAGTGAACTACTAGGCTGGTTTCAGATGTCTTTTCAAGACTGATGACATCATTGAGGAGATGAGAACTTAAACACTGCAAAACAACTTTATTTCCATAATCCAAGATACATTCATTTTTTTTTTTTTTTTAAGGAATACTTTTATTCAAGAATGCATTAAATTGATCAAAAGTGACAGTAAAGACATTAATAATGTAAAAAAAAAAACCCTAAATATTTAAAATAAATGATGTTCTTTTGAACTTTCTATTCATCAAAAAATTATGAAAAAAATTATGTTTTCACAAAAATATGAAAAAATATGTTTTCACAAAACTGATTCAACATTTATAATAGCCAGAAATGTTTCTTGAGCAGCAAATCAGCATATTATAATGATTTCTGAAGGATCATGTGACACTGAAGACTGGAGTAAATGATGCTGAAAATTCAGCTTTGATCACAGGAATAAATTGCGTTTTAAAATATATTATAATAGAAAACTGTTATTTTAAATTGTAAAAATATTTCACAATATCACTGTTTTTACTGTATTTCTATCAATCAAATGCAGCCTTGGGGAGCAGAAGAGACTTCTTTCAAAAACATTTAAAAATCTTCCCGACCCCAAACCTTTGCAGTGTAACACAATATTAAAATGGAAGGCGGGACTTGAGTTTATGCATTCAGAATCCTGATTGGATGGTGAAAACTGGGTGTTTCATTCTGGTTGTGGATGGGAGGGGTTGCAAATAAAAGGACTTGATGATGCCAGCAGAAAAGGAACACGCTAGGCTAGTCCATTACAAAGACAAACAAATAAAAATGACATACCATTAACTCACAATAACACCACAATCATGCATTAAGAAAGTAAACAGGCTCCATTTTAATTCTAGTGATTTTGAATACCTAAATACAAACTCTCAACCCAAGTCTAAATCATCGCTGAATCACTATCCTTCAGTACAATGAGACATAAACTAGTGTTTCCTCCTGAGAAAAGAGCACACAGTAGCATTAGAGTCATTGTTTTATCACTCCACGCTGCTGAAATCCATCCTTCCGTAACGAAATAATCAATAGAGTTGAACTCTGGGATTCATTGTAAACGTCTTCACACTCACAGGAAAAGATCTGTGCGCTTTAAATAGCAGCACATTGTGTTGAGTGTGCTGTTAAATATAACAAAAGCCACCGTCGCCCGTGTGGAGAAAAACAGCCTGTGCTCAAGCCAAACTTCTCTTCAAATAATAGTTTCTCTTCAGATTGTAGAAATAGCACAACTGAACACACATACCTTATAAAAAGTAAGGTCGTCCTTGTTCTCTAAACTATAATCTCGCCTATGGCCTTCCTCCACCTCTCCAAACATTATCTGAGGAACTTCTCCAACATTGACTGTTGGACCAGGTGTGATGAGGATTATTGATCGTGTTCTCCTTCCATCCCTGCAGTGCTGATGCCTCATGACTCAAAGCTGTGAACTTCAGCCCAATATGACCTAAACAACAAGATGTTTTCTGCAATACTCTTATCTAATCAATCGCAGGAGTCCAGTGACTAGATGGACATTTGTCTCCAAAACACATTTTTACTCGTTCCTAAAGACACATTTCCAAATTATGAAATAACATCTGAATTTGAATGAATTTGAATTGACATCTACATTCAGCCGTTCGCATTTGTACTCTGCTGTCGCTGTTGTATCTTTAATAACTTTTGAGGCGTATTTTGCGGTATTTTTATAAGCCGCTGGATCGGTTTTAGGGCCGTAAAGACCGTAAACTCGCAGTGTGGATGAATCACGCTTGTGTCAAAGACTCAGGAGGATCTATTGAAGAGAACTTATGATACACAAAAACTCGTACAAAGCAAAAACAAACACACGTGACCTACCAAAGTCAGTTAGCGTCGCTTCACTGCCATTCATAAATCCTCTCCCGTGGCCTCATGGGATAGTAAAGTGTCCATCGAACGCGCACTTCAGAATCTCTGTGGAAGTAGTAGGTCATCGGGGACTTTTCACCTACTGTTTTTCGAAATACTATGGGCCAGATTTACTAAACAGGGCAAATTAGCGTGAGAGCGCAATCCCATAAAAGTGCTGATGGGAGTGGAAAGTTCAGTGCGTGATCTACTGACAATGCGCACATTTAAGAACACAGGCGTGCTTTTATTGGCCATTAAATAATGGTGCAAATACCCATAAATTGACTAGTGTAAACCTTAGTAAATCACCTTACATGATTCATTTAAATACTCTCCTCCCATAAATTTTGTGTCTGAAAGGAAAACTACTTTAAATGCATACACAATAAAGTCAGCTGCAAAAATAACAATGTCCACGCCTTTTCAGCGCTAATTTTTCACTGTGTGTCTTTAGTAAATCCTGACAGTAGTTTTTTAACGCTGAAAGAGGGTTTGCGCTGGAGCAAGCTATTAGTAAAATTGGCCCTAAGGCCGTGTGTGTCCACCAAAGCGTTTTTTCATGCGGCTGGCATATTTTTCCAATTGATTTCAATGGGAGCGCCGCGTTTTTTAAACGCCATGAGCGTAACGTTTTTTTTTCACGCTGAAGCGATGAGCGCCCGCCGTTTTTTACTGGTCGCTGAGAGTTGAAGGATGTTCAACTTTGGGTAAAACGCAGCGTTCATCACTGTCACTTTTTACCCAACCGTCCAATCACAGTGGAGGAGAGGCGGGACTAATACCACACCGACTAACCGCCACATTCTGCTTGTACAACGTCAACAGATGACAACAACAAGCATGATAACAGAACAAAATAAATTAAAACAAGAGCCAGAGAAAATATGTTACATTGTATCGACATTTTAATATAGAATCAACAGAGAAACAAAATGTGTGTGAAATGAGATACTAGTAACACTTTCGCGGATATTCTGTATTATAACAAGCAAAGCGTCTCAACTGAAAAAAATACTGCGTTGCCAAAACGCTCTCAAGCGCCCATAGCTAGGCGTTTTCAGAAGAGCGCCTAGCGTCTTTAGCCAGCTGAAAGCTTTGGTGGACACACAGCCTAAGTGTTCGGATATACTGCTCTTTTGGCGTACTGTTTTTTGCATATTAGCCTATATAGTAGGGAAGTATTCGATTTCGGATGCAGCGCAAGTCTTCTCATAGGATAAGGACACTCAGTCTCATGAATAATTATGAGACACAGAGGAGTCATCGATGTACTATAGTGCAAGAAAACACATCCTGTGACATTGACACAAAGACAAATTTGAACCCGGAAGATGAAAATAGATCAAAAAAGCTTAAATTCACTTTTCTCCTACAGTCAAAACTAACAGATGGTACCATACACACATAACAAACATTAAATCTTATCCTATTGTATATTGTTTGTGGACTAAATGCAAGGAATTCTGGGATATGCTTACATGCCTGCTTTCATACTGAAGTCACTGAACTAGGGGATTAAATGGATTAGTTTTGAAAAATACAATGAATCATATTTTAGGGCGTATTTTGGTGGAGAAAGTGGGCAGGCTGGACTCGAACCTCTGATATATGGATCAGGTCCCTCCTTCAATCTAGGTTTAAGTTTTATCATCCGCCCAAGTTAAACTCCAGAATTTTATTCAATAATCTGCATAATTTAAGTTAGCATGTCTGTAGTACAAACGGTTTAAAACTTTTGGCTCATGAAAAGCAGCTCTGAGCTTCTAGCCGCTAAAGTCAGCTGTTACTGTGACTGATGGAAATTACAATGGCTTTTGACAAGAGCCTCACGCGCTCTGAGCGTGACCCAACTCCTCGCCTTGAAATCAAGAGACAGTGTGTGTCTGTGTGTGTGTGGTGACTTAAACTCAGTTTAATCATCTGACCGTCAGTATTACTTAAGCCTGACCTGCATTCTCCTGATCCACACAGAGCACATATAATCTTACTCTATACATGTACATAATGGGGGAAGGATAATTAAATAGCTTAGAAACCTCCCCACCCATCCCTCCTTATGGTGGCTTATGGGATGTGTGGATACAGGAGGTCAGATGACTGCGGTTCCTCTCAGGTCAGGGACACAAAAGATTATGTCTGCTTTTTTAAAACATTCATCCGGCATTTCTCACTTCGTCACGTTTGACGTTACGTCGACATACCGACATATTGGGATCACGCCCGAGAGCCCAATCACCTTTGATCTGACAGGACTTGATCGAATCCGACTCTGGTATGAGTGATATACAAATAAAAATCAATCATCTAGTCTATGAAAGCACTTATAAACAAATAAATGCCTCTATAGTATAACCAGAACTTTACAGATCTCGTCTATAGACCAATCATTGATTAAATGAATCCGTGCGGATAGGAAACTGCATTAAATCCACTTCTGTACAACCGGATCAAACTTCAGATCATGTACCGTCTGTTTCCTCCATCTGGGGATGGGAAGAGTTTTCACAGCTTCAGAAAACAAACGTGCACATGCCAAAACAGTTTGTATCCCCATGGCAACAGACATCACTTCACATGACACGCCCGTTAAATTATTATTTCTGCTGGAAAATTATGTTTACTATGTAAGCTTGTTAAATAAAGCCCCAGTGTGAAATTGCTGCAACAGGGCTTACAAAAAGCCAGGGTTATGAACCATTCAGAATTCCCATTCAATCCCTACATTTAAATTCGAAGTTGCAATTAAATCTGAATACATGATCTGTTTAAATATGTTAACATTCACTTATTCAGCAGACTCTTTTGTCCAAAGCAACTTACAGACAAGGACGTTCACAAGAAATCTGACTTTGTTTTACAGCAGCTGTCGAACAGGTTGGTCTGGTCCGGAGACGGATCTCTGCATTTGAGGAAGGAACTGTGTTTGTGTTTTGGGAATTCCAGAAGCTGTGGTGAAATACACCTCAGGAGGAAAGCACACTGCAACTGTTTACAGACATTAAAAAATATCAAACCATTGCTACATTTACACTTACACTGTCCCAAAAAGTTCCCTGGTGAGTGACAAATGCACTTAGTGGTGCTATATAAAGTCTCTTAGGGTGTGTTCACACTTGGCAGGTTTGGATGGATTAAAAGGAACTCTGTTAAGCACCTTTCACACACACATTCCGGAAAATACATGGATAATCTGTCCCGGGATTTGTCCCGGGATCGTTTGATTTTGGTTCATTCACACTACCAGTGATTTTCCAGAATCTTTGAGTGCGTTCACACACATCCCGTAAAGATCCCGTAAAGACACATGACGTCAGGATGTGACGTGTAACGTACGCGTCGGAAACATGTACAGTAATGCATCGCGCGAACGATCTCGGCTTCAGCGCGGAGAGTAAGGAGCTCCCTGGTCTCCGGTTCATTCCAGTTTGCAGACATTTTTTCGTTCTTTCTTTGTTGATGACGAACACAAACTTCCTTCTAAGAGCAACAGAGTCGCACGATGGCACATGCGTCATCACTACGACACCCCTTACGGGATTGGGCCTGGCTTTTGTTCACACAGGGTGCGTTCCGGGACTGATCCCGGGAATGTTACTAGGTCCCCATCCGGGAATCGATCCCGGCATCAATCCCGGGATGTGTTTGCGTTCACACAGAAGGCACTCTAGCAATTTTACGGCAATTTCCCGGGATCAACGCGCTGTGGTTCATTTGAAGTGTGAACGCAGCCATTCACACCAAACAAACTCACCGCTTCAGGGGGTCTCAGGTCCACTTCCAAACAAACTCTGGTGCGGTTCGACTGAAACACGAACGCAACAAAGACCAAAGACCAAAAACAGGATGTGATGTCGCAAGATGCGATCTTAAAAAAAGGACAAAATGCTCAAGCACACCTGGGTTCTTCTCATCATAGGAGCTACGTTGCCCATTATAGTTCGGTAAAGGCACCGGAGCCGCCATCCCCTTGCAGGAGATTTTTGATCGTCAGTAACGGAGGAAATCCTGACTGCTTTACACATTTTATAAGCTCTTTGTGAGTTCTCAGCTGGTAAAAATACCACCATATGTACGCGCCAGACGCACCACACGAAACAGGACAGGTGTAAATGTATCTGGTTGTTGAAGCCACACACGTAAGGATGCAATGATATGAAAATGTTGGCCGATACCAATCATTTTATATATTTGAAAGCCGTTAACCGATATATTGGCCGATAAATCTAAATCCAAATTTTTAGTCTCGCCAATAAAAGCCATGTCCCAAGCACACAATTATGAAGTTCTCATTATAATTTTTTGTAGCCTATATGACAGACTTGCGCTTCACATGTTGCACTTTACAGTATTTTCCTTTTTTTTTAAGTGAGTCCAATCATATTTCAAGCAATTCAAAACCATCATGGTGAACAGTGCGCATCTGAAGGAAATAATCCATTATTTATCAGCTTCAATATATCGGCCAAATTTTCTTTTTGGGGTCGATAACCGATATGGTGGCCGTTACATCGTGCATCCCTAATTTTACTCCTCCCAAAATGTAAAAAAAATTAAAGTGTGAGAGCGGCATAGGATATATGACACTTAATAGCCAGATATGACACTGATACTGCAACTCGCATTGCTACGGATGAGTAGCTAAGCATCTCTTCAACAAGCCAACGCGCAAACTGATGCAAATGGAGACGCAGATGCACAATAATCTTCATTAAAAGTAGTGAGAATAAATTATCTTACCAGTGCTGATGGAGATTCTCTCTCCTATTGGAATCTTTTATCTTGAAATTAGCTGATGATAAATAAAATGCAGCTATGATAATATAAATTTGCATATAGCATGGAATTGAAGAAAGGATTTTTATTAGTTGCGCAGAGACTCATTTATGTGGACAAGTGTAAATGAAACAAATCAGATAGCTATCCATGCAAACACTAACAGGCCCTTTATGTTCTTTTCGCCAAGCAAAACAGTACTAAATGTATAATTTTCTTTTTGGTCCAACCAAAATAATCGAACTACAAGTGTGAACACATCCTTAGTCAAGCAGTTAACATGCCAACGCTTTTGTCTAAGAGACAGATGGAGACTTAAAGCTAGTGTAAATCCCACAACAGACTTATTCTGCTGTGAGCAAGCCAGTAAATCTACACGACACCTGTGCAGTCAGTGCTTTAACATTTATCCTCAAGGACAGATGTAGAGATGGACCTTACTGATGTGATGTTTTTAAAAACCAGGGCTATTATAGTTACTTGAAACTAAAGCCCTGTTCGGATGGAACTAGTTTCTTACCTGACGCAGACATTAAAATGGTCAGTCTTCACGGTTTCCGCAATTTGGATCTATTTATTAATTGTATCATTTAATTTTTTCGTCGGATACCATCCATGTTGAAATTAAATGAAAGCCTGCGTAAAAAACATGAGGATAAGCGTCAGAAAAACACAGACATGGCCGATTCGGATGGGATTAAAATCGCAATGTAACGGTTTTACAAACACAAATTTCCCCCGGGAAAACTAATCCAGTCCAAATAGGACTTAAAACCTTGAAATAATATAAAATATGAAGACATTTTTAAAAAAAAATCATTTTCATGTTTAACTTGATGTGCTAAAATAACTAACAGAAAAAAATATAAACATTATATAGACAAAAAACACACAAAAATAACACTGTTCAAAAACTCTCTCACACATGACTGCTGTCTATGAAAGACTAAGACGAACTTAAAGATGCTGATTTGATTGGATCTGTTCCTGGGGTCCGACACACAGAAGATCATGTGAGAACCACCAATGATAGTCCGTGTATTGTGTTGCTGATCATTTGCATAAAATCATCTCAGCTATCATATCAGCACCAGCTATTATTGCTGATGTTGCAAGAAAAAAAATATGTGGGCTTTCACTACAGATCATGCACAATAACTTCAGCAACACATACGAATAACAAAAGCGCAATGCCCTAGTAATCACAGAACAAGCAACTAACTTGCGTTCTTCAGAAAACAAATATCTAGTTGTGGTTGAGCTGGGCGTTGTGGATTGCAACAACAAATGAAGGGAAACTGTGTCATCATGTAATTAAAGCAGTGAAAATGTTTTGCTTGTCATTCATGGAAATCAACACATCAACCACTTCCTGTTCATATTCATACAGCAGAGAAACACTCATCCATCACAGAGCAGAGATCAGCATGCGCTCACACCAGGATCCGAGCGGCTGAGAGCTGATATGAATCCCGCAGACTCATAAGAGCTTACTGACAGACACACAATGACTCCTCTATTCCCCGTTACACACACGCCTCTCTCTCAGCTGTGTATCGCTTTAATTATCTCACATCATCTCACTTCACTTGACTGACTTTGAGAGTCTGAGGAGACACTGGAGATTATCGAGACACAGAGGGCCAGGGTTATTAAACTAACTAAAACAACTAAAATCACCGAAAAAAAAAGTTAATTACTTCATTACTTAATAAACGCACGTGCCTTGTGGCCAATCTTCACTGATTTTACATGCCCTCAGTGAGAGCAGAGTGTGAAGGTTGAGTTAGCAAAGCAATAGCATAGCTTTCGCGATCCACACTACAACGTGAGGCATATCAGAGTTCAAAAGAGGACACATTGTTGGTGTGTGTCTCACTGGCTCATCTGTGACCAGGACAGCAAGTCTTTGAGGTGTAGCGAGAGCCATGTTGGTATCCAGACCATAGGGGTGTAACGATACCTTCATGTCACGATTCGATACATATCATGATACTGAACTCACAATATGATATTATTGCGATACTCCAAGACATATGGTAAAAGATTAACAAATAATGGTACATTTTGGTATTACATTGGGGGTTTGCGCACAAAAAAGTATTCTCGTCGCTTGATAAACTTAAGGTTGAGCCGCTGTAGTCACTTGGACTATTTTAACGATGTCTTTACTAACGTTTCTGGGATGGCAGATATCGATTACCTAGAAGCCTATCGGAGTGTGACAGCTCTCAGATTTCATCAAAAATATCTTAATTTGTGTTCCGAAGATGAACGAAAATCTTACGGGGTTGGAACAACATGAGGGTTAGTAATTACTAACAGAATTTTCATTTTTGGGTGAACTAACCCTTTAAAGGGGTGGTAAAATGCCCTTTTCACAAGATGTAAAATAACTCTTTGATGTCCCCAGAGTGTGTATGTGAAGTTTTAGCTCAAAATACCCCACAGATATTCTTATATAGCATGTTAAAGTTGTCACTTTTTGAGGGTGAACAAAAACGCACCGTTTTGTGTATGTTCCTTTAAATGCAAATGAGCTGCTGCTCCCGGCACAGGGGGCGGAGCTACAACAGCTTGTGCTTTTACTTCACACAAACATGCACTGGAAATTTGAGCCTTTTATGTTCAAATCGAAGTCAGAAAGATGGAGAGACTCAAGGTGAACTGACAACATGTAGACAACATTTCTGACTGGTTAGTTGGTGAATTTATGTAGCTTATGTGTATCTTCTAGTCACTGATTGGCATATTCTGTCTTGATAATCTATAAATAGTGTTCAGGGGGTGGGGTTTATGTAAATTTTAGGGTTAGTGATGTCACTAACCCGGGAGGAATGTCGTGTAGTCCCTACCAGCTGTTTGTTGTAGTCCTTAAAAAGCTATTTCTTTAAAAGCAAATATCTCCCTTTGCTTTGAACTTTGAGTGTTGTAACTTTGCAGATTTTGTTTATACTCAAACAGCAATATTACACACTAACTAAAGTTAGAAAAGTTAAATCATATTCAACCACCCCTTTAAGGGAAAATATGCATTTGACAAAACAGCAGAGCAACAACAAACAGTTCAAGAGAAACATTACATCCAAAAATCACTCTGATGATGTCTATGCCATAGGATGTCTATGTGTGTGAAACTTCCTTCAAATCTTTGCACATGTGTGTGTGTGTGTTGCTGTTTGCATGTCTGTCGAGGGGTGAAGTCAGTATGGGTCGCCACACCGGGGCAAACGGACAGGAAACAGAGCAGAAGGACGAGCTGGACTTCCTGTCTGTGCAGGAACACCGCGAGATGACACACTGCAACCGTACGCCATGCCAAAGCCTGCTGACACACAGCTCATATTATAGCCTGTGTTTGTTTTTGTTTACACTCAATTATTTGCGTCTGAAACTGTAAGAAATCTGGTCCTGTAACATGAGCCAGAACACACAGATCTTAGAAATCATTCTTCTACATTATAAGAGATCATACAAAGGTTTGGGGTCTGTAAGAATGAAAGAAGTCTCTTCTGCTCTCAGAGGCTGTATTTGTTTGATCAAAAATACAGTAAAAACAGTAATATTGTGAAATATTATTTAAATTTAAAATAACTGTTTTCTGTGTGAATATATTATAAAATGTAATTTATTCCTGTGATCAAAGCTGAATTTTCACCATCATTACTCCACTCTTCAGTGTCACATGATCCTTCAGAAATCATTCTAATATGATGATTTGATGCTCAATAAATATTTCTGATTATTATCAATGTTGAAAACAGTTGTGCTGCTTTATTTTTGTGGAAACCGTCGCGTGATACATTTCTTTCAGGATTCTTTGATGAATAGAAAGTTCAAAAGAACAGTATTTATCTGAAATAGAAGTCACATAGCGCAAAAAAAAAAAAAAAAAAAAATCTGTATCATATTTATTTACTTCCAAATCAGGGTTTTTATAGTTAACTAAAAAAAAGTTCTTTAAAAGAAAAAGTTAAATATGAACAGAAATAAAAAATATACCTAAAAAATTTAAAACTGAAATAAAAAATGATAAAAACTATACAGACATTTTAAAAGATGACAAGAGAACTAAATGAACTTAACTTAAATAAAAAATAAAAAATTAAAATAAAAAACATGAATGTGGCAGAATTTGGATCTGAACATTTAGGTTCACACTGCCATCCAAAAAACAGATCTACATCACACACACACACACACACACACACACACACACACACACACACACACACACACACACAAAAACACATTTGGTAACAGCAGACCAGAACATACAGCAGACCCTTTCTGACAGACTACAATAAAATAAGTTTCTAAATATGGCCAATTTTGTTAAACCCTTTTACTGGTTTATTGAACCGATTCTGTAAACCAGGGAAACATGCTAAACTTTTCAAGGATACTGAAGTGGAACTAGGAATTATTGTGGATGGTGAGGCAGTCCAGCCCAGTGTTATCTGTGTGTGACCGAGGCAGCACCCTTCCTGTCATCTCACACACTTACAAACACACAGCTACTCAGCACCCTCAGTGACAACAGACACATTTGGACGGAGAAGCAGTATTTGAACACACACACACACACACACACACACACACACACACACACACACACACACACACACACACACACACACACACACACACACACACACACACACACACACACACACACACACACACTTAGACTGGCTGTACATGGTAAACACCTTTCACCTGACTCACATGACGTGTCAAGTGACACACGACACGTCGCAATGTTTACTAGTACTCTACAAAAATGCCTAGTAATACACACATCAGCAGAACATCATCACTACTGACACGGATGTTTGCAAAGAACGATGCTTCAAATGCTCCTCAAAACTGACATATAGAAGAGTTTCTAAACTGATTAAACCTGCAAAACGCCTTCAAAACAAGCACATTACCATAAACTCAGCCTTTTACAATCATGTAACTGCAATTACAACAAGATACATCATAGTATTCCTCAAACACTATCAAGCATATAAGCATCTATAAGAGAATAATATCCAACTAAATGAGTGTATACTTACTAGCATCTAGTATAAACACTACACGTTTTAACGTGGTACCAAAGCAACAACACAGTATTTAAATATGGCAATCATTCAATATCATAGTCAAAATATATCATTAGACCATTGTGTTACCATATTATTCCATCAACTGTACAAAGAATGCTGTCAAAGAAAAAAAAAGATATCAAATGAGTATAATAAACTATGTAGTAAACATGAAGATATTGTATATGATCTAGTGTTTAATATCAACACCATTGCATCTTATACTCTAGTATACTACAGTACAGTATAAACCCCCTAGTGTACTAGTTTCAAGTGCCAAAAAGCACCATGGTACCATGGCAATACTATTAAATTAATTTAAGTATCTTGGAGAAATATGTCATGAATGAATATGGTAATCATTCATCCATAGTAGCCTATATTAGAGTACAATAGTATTACCATCTGATACCAAGAGCTCGAAGCACAAGCTGGTTCCTGAACTTCACTCTTTCCTGAACACACTGATACTGTACTGTACTGTACATCCAGACACACACCACCGCAGAGATCTGATATCCGAGCGCGCGTTCAGGGGCGTCGCGTCGCTGAGACCCGCGTGAACCCCCTCACCTGGTGCAGCGTCTCGGCCGGCAGCTGCGACGCCCGGAACAGATCCGCCACTTTCCCCGCCGCCGGTTTGCCGAGGCTGTCGGGCTGACAGAGCGCGTACAGCCCGGAGTAACATCTCTGCTCACTGTCGCTCAGGGAAAGGAAGGTCCCTCCGGTGCCCGCGGCAGATCCCGGATCCATACCCGAGCGCGAGCCGCAGACGAACGGCCTCTCCGTGGCCCTGTGGCGGAGGGAGGCGCGTCGCGTCCGCTCTGCGGTGCTCTAGCACAGGCACATATTAACACACACACACACACACACACACACACACTGTGAACTCAGATGAAGATTAGCTAAATCGCTCTCAGTTCCACATCCGACCGCACGGAGGCGCCACACAACCACACAAAGCCCTCACTACACACCAGGTTAAATATTTACTGGTAATATCTACAATTTCTTGAGTAATTACATTGATGCACATTCATAAAGTTTTCATACTGTGTACATATATATATATGTATATATAATTAAAAATAATAATTTCAATGCACTTATTTCAAAACTAAGATTTATTTAAAATGATGTAGATTTATTTCTTTTTATTTACATTTCTTTTGAAGATTGAGATTTATTTAGACTATTAGATGTAATATTTATTTTCACATTATTTAATATTTCATTTTCAATTTATATTCAAGATTTGCATTTAAAAACTTAGGCCTATTTACATTTGCATTTGAAAAGTTACATTTATATTAAATATTCATATTTACATTTTATATTCAATGTTTAAAGACTTAACATTGACATTATTTAACATTTTAAATTTACATCAAATATGTATATGTACATTTGCATTTACTTTAAAATATTTAATATTATGAAAACATACATTTTAAAATTGCTCGAGGCATTTGTTTATCTACTCATCTACTGTTTATTTATTTCATTTTTATTTATTTCAACTTAAAAGAGAGCTGCAATTTCAAATGGTAAACTATTAATCTATGTATTTGACATGAATCAAATAGTAAAAAAAAACAAAAACATCACAGATATTTTGAATATTTTGGATGAATCAACTTCATTGGTCTGTATTAATGACAGACTCCATTAGATCTTTACTGCCATCTTGTGTCGGGTAAGTGCACTCAGACTATGGGGTGATAAATGATAATGAATGTCATAACTTGCAAATTAGCCATATTTTATTTCTGGTAACTCACAACTGGCTACGTTCACACTGTCAGTTTTTGGGATTGACAACCGCATTTACTTACAGGTGTGAGTCTCGTTTCACACAGCAACGTACAGTAGCGCCTCGATACCAATACTGTCTGAAACCGTACAGAGGACTCAAATACAGAGCTGACTAATAACATATTATATCATATATTATTATTAAAAAGTTAAAACAGTTAAAAACAGTATAATATTGTGTATTTCAATTCAAAATAAAATACATTCATTTTTACAGAAAATATATATATTTTAAAAATTTCATGTAGGGCTGTGCACAATATATCGAAATATCATAAATGTGCATATCGCAATATGAATACTCGCGTCGGTTATGAAAAAAATCGAAGAGAAAATCACTCGCTGCTTTTGACTGAATAACTTTTATAGCTTTAATAAGAATCAGTGTTTATTTAATTCATCCAGGGTTTTATTTTTACATTTAATTATTCAATTTCTCTTTTGTACATTACTGTAACATTGCATATTGCATTCTTTAACGAGTCATCGCACTTTTCTTCAATATCGAACCGTATTCTGCCATATAGGCCTATTTCTCTCCACCTCGGGTCGTTAATGCATTTTACTATTAAAAAGAAGAACCTTCCGGAAGATTGATCAGTCCCACTATAAAGGATGAGGCTCTTGAGTGTTGGTTCAGTTCTCTCAGTTAGCAAAGCGTGGCATTTTATGACATTTACATGTGACAGACACTTATCTAACAGCTTCATTCTTCTAAAGAGAGTCTCGTATGACTTTATATCCTGTTTGGAATTTGCTGATGTGGGAAAAGTAATTGAAACCACAAAATCCTATGAAGCACACAGCAGAATCCCTGCAAAGCCATTAAAAATAAATAAATAAATCGAATTAAACCTCTGGCAAATAAGATCTATTTCCATGAGTTAGATATTCTGTCTTGTTGTTGTTGTATTACCCTGTTGGCAGTGTTGTTTCTTGTTTTAAGCAGAAATGTAATACAATTTAGTGAGTTTATGCTTAGAAAATTGCCAAGGGCTATAAGAAAAAAAAATTTATTCAAGCTATATTCTCTGAAAACATGCTATTTTGCTTATCAAATACATTTATCTTGTGGTGAGGTTGTTTATTTTTCCATGACAAAATACTGATTAAGCGAATTATTTATTTCAGTGTTCTTACAGCAAGATACAATATTTGCTTTTATCTAATATTCAAAGAGTATATATACACACACCTCAAACTTTTAAGTGGTGATTGCATAGTGTTGAGTTTTAGAAAGATTTTTTTTTAAGCAAGTCTCTTCTGCTCACCAAGGCTTATATGACCAAAATACAGTATAATATTGTGGAGAAAAAAGTATTTCAATTCAAAATAAAATATATTCGAATAGAAAACAGATAAAAAGTAATTTATTCCTGTGATCAAAGCTGAATTGTCAGCATCATTACTCCAGTCTTCAGTGTCACATGATCCTTCACAAGTCATTCTAATATGCAATATGCTATTATTGATCGAAAACAGCTACTTAAAATATGACACTTTTTTCAGGATTCTTTGGTGAATAGAAAGTTCAAAAGAACTTTTGATCAGCCGAATAAAAGTATACATTTTATTGTCTTTCTCTTTTTCTTTTTTAAACACTGACCCTAATATATACACTACCGTTCAAAAGTTTGGGGTCAGTAAGAGTTTTTAAAAGAAGTATCTTCTGCTCACCAAGGCTGCATTTATTTGATAAAAAAAAACAATAAAAAAAACAGTAATATTGTGAAATATTATGACAATTTAAAATGACTGTTTTCTATATGACAATTCATAGGTCATTTTCATTGCCATTTAAGTGAAATTACTGAACTTAAATATACAAGCTTGATAAAAATGATAATTCTAGAAGAA